>NC_083440.1:6622249-6935582 GCF_020745735.1 Hemiscyllium ocellatum | reverse complement strand
TTAAATCAATTGGTGTGACTTATTTAACTCGTTGTATATTCAATGCATTAATGAATGAAGCAGTCTGATGGGATGTTACATAAGACATATATAAAAGGAAGCTGAAGGGGTTTATAAGAGCTGTATGAGATTCCGAGGGGCAAAGAAATGCATGGATAGAGTGAGTGCATTCAATCTTTTCCACCAGGGCTGCGGAATCTAGGGCATCAGTTGCGATGGAATGGGAAAAAATGAAAGGGAACCTGTGGGACACATTCTTCCTGCAGAGATTGGTACGCATATGGAATGAGCTGCCAGCAGAAGTGGTTGTGGTGAGTATCTTAACATTTGAAAGGCATTTGGACAAATACATAGATAGGAAAGGATTAGAAGAATATAGGCCAAGTGAAGTAAATGAGGATACTGTGGATGGACATTTTGGTCATCATGGACTGGTTTTCCTGAAGGCCTGTCTCCATACTGTTGGTCTCTTTGACCCTTTGACGCTATCACAGGGTAGATATATCGTAACTGTCCCCTAAGTAGAATGGTCAATTGCCTTATTTCAAAGTGAATGACAGGAGGTTTTGAGAAGACTTGACGAAGAGTGTTTCCACTCAGAGTCGGGTGGTAGGGGTCTGGAATGACTGTGAGGGAGGGCAACCCAAGCAGGAAACCACATAATCTTTACAAATAACCTGGATAAGCACTTGAAATTTCCTAACGTTGAAAGCTGTGTGCCAAATTCAGGAGAGGGGTTAGTGCAGATACAAGAACACAAAGTCATTGGCTGGAGAGCCTACTCTCTATGGTATGAATCTAAGTCGATGATAATTATTTGCAACAACACATGTTTTAGTGGGTAATTTGGTGTTTTTTGGTCTGGAGAACAAGGAACCATTTTATTCCTAGTTGTTATCTTCAAATTATATCATATCTCATGCTCTAACCTGATACCAGATCTGAGCAAAAGATTCAATTTATCCCGTTTCATCTAATTTACTGAAGGTGTTATTCATTGCACTCAGTAAGACATAAGTATTCTCAATTTCCACTGTTCATCTTTTTGAAGTACGGGAGTGGTACTCACTGAGCGACAGCCACTGAATGATCAAGACTAAATGTAAATACACGGAAAGACCCTTCAGCACAGGTCCACTGAGAGGATAAACGGGGTTTTCAGCTGATAGTGTGAACCATATCTCATCCAGTTCTCGTGGGATTTCGCAAACAATATAAATCCACAAGTATTGACGTTCCCAAGAGAGGGGAAAAAGGCTGCAAGTCAGTTTGCTCCTGAAATTGACTGTTACTTGCTTGAAGTTTTCAATGACTGGAAAAAAATCTCTCAGAAACTTCTGCGTACTCTGAACCATTTACCAGTCCAAGGTGTCTCCATAAATGGTGACAAAACGGCAGCTCTGTGATCTCTGGAAAAATAATGATCTTCATCAATGTCAATGGATAAAATTTAAAATACAGGAGACTTTTAAACCTAAGGAGTTTTGAATTCATGAAATAGACAAAAAGACCCTCACATTAGTGTTGTAATTCAAGTTGAAATGTAAATAAAACGCATCAAAGGTGTTTCTGTTCAAGGTTTCTATGCCTCCGTCCTGTGGAGACTTCTCTGGATCAAATACCGATTCATGACAATCACAAACCTTTAATTTTACCAGGTTTGCATCTCCAGGGAATACTGAGAATGTAACGTTTTCAAATTAAATTTACAAAACACAAATGAACACAGCTTTAGACATTCGTTCACTCGCTGTTGTGATAAAATATATTTAACACTTGGAGTCATTTATATAACTGGGTTGTTCATATTTCGCTGATTTATTAATGTCAATGCTGTTTTTCGAGAAAGTGTTTCTTGCTAACAAAACACAAGCATGTTGTATTCATGCTGTCATAATCTTGTGATCTTTGTTTCCCTTCAGTATTAAATTCCAAGTATGAGCGCATCTCGCTCACGATTTCTGCCTAGCTCTCTGCGATGTGACTGTTCTCGTGAACGTATGAGTATTCCATCGGCTTACTGAATAGATGTAAATAGCTAATTGAGTTCCCACATGATAATCGATACCATATTTCCGGGTAATTCAAATCTAGGCTTTGAGATGACACGTTGTGCCACGTGGGTTTACTTACCATTCTGGTGGAATACAATTTTCAACATTATTGAGCATGTTCAAGTTGAACTTAAAAACAAACATGGGAGCTGAGTGAATTCCCACTCTGCTCACTAACCTCACGTCTGACTGAATACTGTGAGGAAATCAGATCGACCTGTCCAGCAGGTCCAGCAGGGTGAAATCTAATTGGCATTGTTTGAATTAATTCTGTAACCTGATTCACCAAGTAATGATGACGATCTCAGTAAACTGGAAAAAGGTATATCCCTCTATATCAAAGATAAATCCTCAAACAATGTTTCTTGCTTTTGTAAGACTTACCAGCAGACACAACCCTCACTTATCTCTCAAATACGTGCACTCCCAATCTCTGGTAAAACGAACTGATTGAATCTTTTTCATCCTTTTCATCTCTATTGTTCCATATCTCTCTATGACATCGGGTAAGGACGCTTACATCGTAACTTCAAATGGCCGGTTACACAACTGTTCAATTTTAATTTTCATTGAGTGCACCTGAGGAAGCTCTCCCATAGCTTATGGTTCCAAATTAACCCATTGGACGAAAACCTGCTTTCGTCAGACTTCCCTCATTGTTCTATTTTGAGGCAAGATTGTGATGATACCTAATTTTTGCAAGTTTAATATAATGCTCACAATAAAGTGCCAGACAAACTCAGTCGATCTTGCAGCATTTGTGGAGAAACAAAGTGAACATTTCAAGTCTTGTGCGAAGCACACAGGCGTTGTAAAGCATAGTAACGTAAGAAATAGATGCAGTAATAGGCCACTCCAGGTTGCACCACATTCCAACCTATGTTGGAAGAGTGTTCCATATATTGGGCGATTCCAGATGTAGAGAATCATAGGCTGAGAATAAGGGGTAAGCCATTCGGGACTGAACGATATTAGCTGACAATGCATTCCCAATATCCCATTCCCACTTTGACCCCATACTCTTTGAACTCTTTCATAACAATGGCCACGTATACCTCCTTCTCCAACAGAAGGGATTGAGTTAAAAACATAGTGATTATGTTGCAGCAATATCTAGTGATGGTGATGGCAAACCTGGGGTACTGCGTACAATTTTGCCCTGTTTACTTGCTAAATGATGTAATGGCACTGAAAGGGGTGCAGAGAAGTTTCACAAGATTGATTCCAGAGTTCGGGAGGAGGGGGTGTGGGGGGCGCTTTTGGGCCTGTTGGCTTCTCAGGAGAGACTGAGTAGACTGGGACCATATTCATTGGAATTTAGGAGAATGAAGGGGGAATCTGAAAGAAACAGACAAAATTATGAGGAGAATGGATAAGTTCGAAATTGGCAGAATGTTTCCACTGGCAACAGAAACTAGAATAAGAAGGTTTAGCTGCCAAATTGGGGAATGGGGAGAGCAGCTTTAGAAATGATGTGTGAAGGACCTTTTTCACCCAGAGTGTTGTGAATCCGTGGAATTCCCTGCTCCGTAAATAGTTGAGGTTTCCTCATTGTATTTTAGGGCTACGATGGATAGATGTTTGAACAGTAAATGAACTAAACGTTACAGTGAAACGGCAGGTAAGTGGAGTTGAGACAACAAAAACATCAGCCATGATCTTATTGAATAGTGGATGTCAGAAACGTTGTCGAATCCTTGTGTTAATGAACCCAAACGCCCAGAAAACCTATCAATCCCTCGGTCTTTTCTGGTTTTCCAGCTGGAAAATATGCTTTGTTTCGAATTCTTTAGTTCCTGAAGAAACAGAAAATCAGAAACGACTTGGAGATACATCTGCCGCAGTCCAATTTCCCAACCAGGCACAGCTAAACCTCATCATGATCTTGATAAAGATTTGCACATTTGCAATCGATGTTTGGAGCATGAACTAAGAAAACCCAGTTTAACTGTTAACCTCTTGTGAAATAAGCCCGTAATCACCTGGGCAAAAATGTTGCCTCAATTTTTACAAAGTATTCTATGTTCAGTTGTGCAAACGTCTTGTGGTAAGTTTGTGTTGAACACTAGTGTCAATGTTTGTTGAAAGTCTGTATCTTGGGATGCTCAGGTTGTGAACTTGCAGCTGAGTGTGTGTGTGGGGGCGGCGGGAAGGAACAGGCAAAGCACTTGTCTAAACAATTGACCTGCTGCTTTCTCCCAGACACTCTGGAAGCTAGGTAGTGAGAGCTTGGAGCTGACTGGATGATCTGTGATTTGGGAAAAGATGGGATTTGAGAGGCAGACGTGGGGATGTGTAAACCTGTTTCCAGGCAGCCGTGAGCGTTTTACCATGTGGAGTATCCAGGCATGAGTATCAATGGAGTTGCTGTCTCTCTGAGACTGTCTCTGTGTTTTAGGTGATTTACTACCGCTCTGAGTCCTTCTCTCTGTGTGTGTGAGTGAGAGTTTGTAGGCTGTATTTGAATCTGATCCTTCTAGCTGCACACACACACACACACACACACACACACACACACACACACACACACACACACACACAGTGAGAGAGATCATTGGGAGAGGGAGTGAGGTGCAGGTGGAATGATGTGATGCATACATAATTCTCCATGACTTGCATTGCACCATGTGGCTCGGGAGCAGCTGGGATGGTGAGGATTATCTCCTTACTCTCTTCACTTCCCTCATTTTTGTCTCTCCCTCTCCTTTATCTCCCTCTCTTTCTCTCTCCGTCTCAGTGTCTGTTTCACTCTCACTTCCCCGTCTGCCCTATCCCCCAATAGACAGTGTTTCTTTCCATTCACCTTCCTGCCCGTCTGCCTTATGCTCTCTTTATCTCTCTCCCTCTGTCTCTTCCTGTTTCTCTTTTTCTCTTTCTTTGTGTGTGTGTGTGTGAGTGTGTGTGTGTATGTGTGTGTGTGTGTGTGTCTGTGTCTCAATCTTGATCTCTCTGTGGCTCTCTCTCTTTTTTTCTCTCTCTCTCCCCATCTCTTCCTCTTTCTGTCTCCTCTCTCTCTCTCTCTTTATCTTTAGATTTCCCTTATTCTCCCTATCTCCTTCTCTTTCATTCTCTTTCTCATTTACTCTTTTTCTGTCCCTCTTCCGGTCTCTCTTTCTTTCTTTCTTTCTCTCTGTCTCCATTTTTCTGTCAATTTTTCTCTCTTGCTCTCTCTTTCTCTTTATGTCTCCCCTTCTCTCCTCCTCTTTCTCCTTTCCCTCATTGTTTCTCTTTCACTCTCTCTTTATCTCTTTCTCTTATCCTGTCTCTTTTTCTGCCTCTCTTTATCTTTCTGTCTATTTCTGTCCCTTTCTCTTTCTCTTTTCTCCCTCTTTATTTCTCTTTTATCTCTCTGTCTCATTCTCTACCGCTTTTTCTTTCCCTCTTATTCTCTCATTCTCTCTCTCCATATCTTCAGCTTTCTATCACTTTCTCTCTCCCCCTTTCCCTTTCTTTCTTGCTATTTCTCTCTCTCTGTCTCTCCCTCTCTTTACCTTTTATCTTGCTCTCTCTTTCCCTTTCTTGCTCTCTATCTCTCCAAACCTCTTTGTATCCCTCTCTCCCTCTCTCTTTGTCTTTCGTTCTCTTCCTCTGTATCTCTCTCTCTTTCGTCCTCTTTCTCTTTCTCTCAATCTCTACTTCTTTGCTTCTTTTTCTCTTTCTCTCATTCCATTTATTCCTCTCTATCTTTCTCTCAGCATCTCTTTCTCTTTGTCTGTCTATCTTGACCAGCCGCCCAGATGTCCTAACTCCGACTTGCTCTGAACTTCTTCCCCATTTCTTTATGCCCACCACCCGGGTTCGATTCCCTCCCTCGGGCGTCTGTCTGTGTGGTATTTGTACATTCTCTTTGCCTCTGCGTGGATTTCCTCCACACGCCCTGGTTTTCTTCCATGGTACAAGAATGTAAAAGTTCTGGTGGATTGGCCACACTAAAGCGTTCCATAGCGTCCAGAGATGTGCAGGTTACGGTGGATTGGCCGTGCTAAATTATCCCATTCTGCCCACGGATGTGCAGTTTAGGATTCATTGGCGGTGCTAAATTGCCCCTTTGCATACAGGATGTGCAGGTTAGGGTGCATTGACCATAGGAAATTGTTCCAGTTTTCGCTCCCCACTCCCTCACTCACATAGAAAGTCGCAATATCTGATCTTCTCCAGGTTTGTCCCTTTCCCCAAATGCACACTTCATTACCTTCCCCGTGCTATTGTATCTATCCTCAGTCTTGCACTCTTTATCAAATCTCCTCCCTCCCTCCTTACACTCCTGTCCAATTGCCTCCTCGGAGTAGCTTTATTCCCTGACATGAACTGATCTCCCCCACAGATTCCCCCTCCATATTTGCTGTCTCTTTCCGTGTAGTGCCCAATATTTTGCACCTCACAATTTTGCGCACCCCAGCCAAATTGTTCGCCCCAGAATACACACTCAAACAATTTTGCTCCCTTCCAATTGTACCCAGAACTATGGGTACTCAAAATGTGGTGGGGCGGGTGGAGGGAGACCCTAATTGCCCGCGTTTTGTCCCCCTCTGCTTCTCTACACTCCAAGAGTTTCGAACCTTACCCAATTAAACACATCCCATCACCAGTGTGCACTAGCGTTTAGACTGTATGTCTTAATTTTCCTGCACCTTCCCTGACAATGCTTCGTGGTAAAGGTGCTTTATCTGCCCCACCACCCTTCAACACCGCATTGGACAAAAAGGGGAGACACAGGGAACAGGAAGATCACACTGTGTTTCAAGCATTGTGAAAGGACATCTGCTCTCTTTTAACCATTTAAATCTTTTGTAAAATTTTGAGCACAAATAACTCTGAAAAATTGTAATATGTGTAGAGCCAGTTAATAAATCCAAGCAAGTTTTACAATACCGACATTATAAAGGAAGGGACTTAAGAAATTAAGATACTTAGAATGTTTGGGTCGAAGATTGTACCCTGAACGACGATGGCATTGAGGTGCTAGGCTTTACGTTTTTAATTTCCCAAATTCACTGATCTCTGGGGCAGCTCCAGCGGATTGGCAAATAACAAATATGACAGCACGATTTTTAAAAACAAAGGGAGACCAAAGGTGGTGAATTATGGACCAGTTCGCTGAACTTCTGTACTTAGGAAAATGCTTGTGGCTATTATCAAGGAAGTAATAGGAAGACGTCCAGATTAAAAAAAAAACCCGTCCCTTTGGGCGGAAGCTGCATGGGCTCATAAAGGACAGGTCGTGTTTCAGTAATCTTCTGTAATTCTCTAAGCCATAACGAGAATGGTGTACAACGGGGTCAAATAAGATGTGTTATGTCTAGATTTCCAAAAGATATTCGATAAATGTGCACGAAAGGCTGCTGCATAAGATAAAGATGCACATTGTTCTGACAGTGTATCTGCAAGGCTAGAGAATTGGTTAAGTCGTTAGAAACAAAGAGGAGAGGTAAAAATGAGTGCTATTCTGTTTGGCGAACAATAACTAATTTTGTCCCTCACGGGTCAGTGTTGGGAGAGCAATTATTCACAATTCACAGAGTTTATTTGGAACTGAGTACCACGGAAATTTATCAATTCTTTCGAGAGCACTAAAATGAGTGGTAAAACAAAGTATGCAGAGGACTTTGAAAATTTGCAATGCTTCTGCATTCCGTTCTGCGGCGATCAAATTTCAGGCGACCTGACTGGAACCTTGGTGGGATTTCTTTTCTAATATTGAACTTGCAACATTTATCAGCATTATGCTTGCTAACCTTAATTTGAGAAAAAAAACATTTAGCAGAATATGAATTTGATATAATTCGTGTTTCATTTTATCTCTACTTGGCACTCAATCTGAACAGCATATCTCTGATCAACGTTGAAAGAAAACAACACAGGTTGGAAACATACGTTTACAATAAAGGTGGTGCCAAATCAAACATCACAGACTCACTTACACAACACATCGATGTTCTCTGGTCTTTCTATGAATGAGAACATTTGACTTGTACATTTCGGTTTTGCATAGAATCTCCACTGGCATTTTCAGGTAATTGTGAATAAGCAGTTTCATTAATAGAGCCAGTGATTCACAAAATCATCGATTTTTTAATAAATTAGAATGGGGGCATTCCGACCATTTCGCTTTTATATTTTGTATATGTTTTTCGTATTACCGGTATTCAAAATGCCACAAGGTGAAGGAAATCAAAGTAAGAGTAAAAACGAAAATATAACTTCATTGAGAGGAAGGGAATGTTTGTGTTTTCTTTATTTATATTCTGTATTCATTCCCTTCCTTTCAAAAATATTCTTTATTCAAAGGATTTCTTTTTATTTTCACAGATAATCTCTAAAGCATTACTGTTATTTAAGCAACGTATTAAAAAGTGAACAGACATTGAAATTTGACTAAAACGAACAAATCAGTTAAGTTTTATGTTTCTTAATTGCACAAGGTAATACTTGAGCATATATGTTTATATTTTATAATAACTGAATGTTGTAATAAGGTGTTCAATGCCATATTCTTGATTGTTCCATACCTTTAGAATCTTCTGGATTTTTGTCTTGTAAAGTTTGCTGAAAATGATATGTATTATGACAACATATTTAATTTACATTCAGACTAGCAATGTCTATGTGCAAAACCATCAGACCTTTAACCATTAACCTAATACGATTGTCAAGCGTTAACCTGGCACATACTGACTGGAAACCCTGTGACAAATCCCGGCGCACTCTCAAATGCACAAGCCAGTCATTCATTTGTTAAGTTATGAAACCAGATATGTCAACGTGTTCTTTGTTTTCACTCTGAACTTCAATTGTTTGCTGCATATATAAATGTATTCGTGCAACAACTTCAATTCTGAAGCATGAATTCAAAATCTTGTAATACCAAGTCGGAGTCTGTAAAATGTTCCTTTAAAGGAGTGATGAAAGAAATCTGTGATCAACATCAACAACAGAAGTATAAAGTTTCCGGATGTGGTGGAAAGTAAAATGAAAGATTTCCTCCTGCTTTCCATTTCTGCGTCGCTGTTATTGTCTCCATTGCTGCGGGACTTCGGTTTCTCACAGACTTGGCTGGATGCTGAAAGTTGCCTGACAGTCACACCATTGATCATCAGAGTTGGAGAGAAGGGGAGCAGTAGAATTAATACGTTAGCAAAGCACTCAAAACCCACTTATCCAGGATCAGTATTAAAGTTCAGTTTGTCATAACAAAACCATGCTACAACATTCAATCACGATATGAAAGTTTAATGTACCTGGAAACATTATTGGACAATAAAATCCTTCTCTATCCATCATCAACCCACAGGCTGGAGTCACTGGTCTAAATGAGAAAACACAAATATTTCGACAAATGTTGCATCTGGTTACTTCAGGTCGACACGTGGAGTCTCTTGAGGCAGAATCGTTTTCTATGAAAACACAGCAAAAATAAATAAACAAAACCAAAAGTTCAACTGTTTTCCCTAACAGGGAAAACAATCATTCGGGATAAAATTAAGTTTTGCGTCGGCCTCCAAATCCCGCACCACTCTGGCAGTTTTGCAAACTAACTTCGATGTTCTCAGTGTCGAAATCAAAGTTGTGGCAAGCATCAACCATGTACACCATTATGGTTACACGCGAGAGCTGAAAGCTGATGATTTTCCAGTAGTGGAAAGAAGTCAAAACCTAGGCTGAGGCAATGTTACAGACTGTGGACGAGAATTGCCAGTCCTGCAGTTGAAAATATGAAGCATTCAAAAGGTGTTACTGATGATGACCTTGCCTACTGCTGATGAAATCTTGTATCATATGAAAAAGGAATTAACATTGAGAAAAAAAAACATCATTTAAGGTCTTATTGAATGTTCATGTAAGCCAAAAGGCCTGAATGCATTCTTCTGCTGCTGTATTTTGAAGTTCAACGTTTTCCCAATACTACAAATGATGCAACATTCATCATAGCAGCTGGATCGCCCATTGATTATTACCCTGGCGAAAATCATGAAGTTAGGGATTTGGCACAATTTCTTACGTTGTCAGTTGCTTCTGTCTGGCATTGCTGCCTTTGAAGTTCTGCAATTCCAGATATACTTACATGTATTCAGGCAAAGAACGACAGTTGTTATGGAATAGAGACAGACATTGATGGACAAAACCAGCAGGTCTGCCAGCATGTATACAGAGAGAAGAAAACAGAAGCTCAACACGTTGGGGAGTTCTCACTTGTGCTGAAAAGATTGCCGCCAACTTTTCATTCCATCCATGCGCCATAATTTTATATACTTCCACCAGGACTCTCCACAGCCTCCGGTGCTGTCGGGTAAACAATCCAATTTTATTAATCACTCCTTAAAGCTCATGCACGTCAATGCAGACAAACCTATTTTGCACACTGCCCAAGGCCACGTTTATTTACTGGAACTGCACACATTACTCGAAATGTGACTCAGTTCAAGTTGTATACAGCTGCAACAGGATTTGGCAACGTTTATACTCACTTATCGGTTTGGTGAAGTAACACATGCCAAACCCCATATTTATGACATTATCTCCCTCCGTTGCAACTTCTGTAAAACATGACATTGCAACAATGGCGAAATGGCACTATGGAAATTCTTAGAAATTAGATGCGTAGAATCCATGGCTCTTGCTTAGTGGAGCAAGCATAAGGACAATCCAAATATGACAGAATGAAAACTATCCGTTTTTACAGAACGGGGAGGTATCTACAGAAAGTCTGACAGTTGGCCTTAATATAAACAATGTACAACTGCATTTAATATCGGTAAATCTTGAGGCCATTTTGGAAAACATTAGCAGAGTCCTCATAATTGGTCTATTCACAAAATATTTCAGTGAGTAAGGAATCCCAAGACCTGTTTCCATTGGTAAGAATATTGTTGTAATTTGAAGGTGATATTCTATGAAATGTCGAATGCCTAATTATGCCGATACTGGTTCAATGGAATCCATGTGTCAATCTGAAATAACCTGACGCAACATTGTAGAAACAGCTGTGTTTTCTCATTTATATGTGTGACTCCAGGCTGTGGGTTCATGAGGATACAGAAGAATTTGATTGTGCAATAAAATTAATCACAACGTAATATTTCCAAGTGCATTCAATTTTCATATAGTGTCTGAATGCTGTAACATTATTTATTTCTAATTGTGCACACTTTTGCTATTGGCCCCAGTCGTGGCTGAGAGTCTTTAACTTAGCTATAAGTGAGGCATTGTGCTTTGGTTAGGAGAATTAGAGCAGAATTACGGGCATTGTTGCCAGTCAAAGTGAGCTTAGTATGTACAATCATAGATTCTAAAAGCTGGATTCACAGATAGACATTGAGTGAACATGGAATTTCATACACTTGTGTTTATTAGTAGTCATTGAAGTAATGTTGCTTCTGTACAGTACATTTGCTGGATCCCGTTTGAAATATTGCATTAAGTTCAGTTCTCCTAGCTATATTACAGATGTGTTTAAAGCTTTCAAGGCTTCTGAAACAAGTTTTAGGGATCTTACCAATGTTGGAAAGGTGGAGCTATCGGAAAAGGCTGAGTAGGATGGAATAATTTTTGCTGTAATGTCGGAGGTTACATTTGATGAAATCATGATGAACGCTGATGCAGATAATTGCCGAAGCCTTTTTCCCAGGATCGGGGGAGTGCAATATCACAGAAATAGTTTTCAGGAGATGGATAAATGATGTAGAAAGGAACTAAGAACAATCTTTTCATGCAGAGGATCATGCGTGTATGCTATTTACTGCCCTTGGAAGTGGTGTACGCTTGTACAATTCTTATTTTTCAAAGGAATCTGGAGTCTGCCTGAATAGGAAGGATTTAGAGCGATGTTTACTGAATGCTGCAAAATGGGACTAGATGAATTTAGGATATTTGGTCGGCATGGACAAGTCGGACAGAAGAGTTTTTCTTTACCTTGTTGTGCAACTATGTGATCTGAAGAAAACATTGCTACTCTTTTGAAAAAGACATGACTTAATTTGGTATTCACTGACACTATTTCCAGTTCTTAATTATTTTCTCTATGAAATGGGGCAGAACAAGACATCGCATTTTCTTCCACATGTTGCAGAATTAGTCCATGGTGGAAATTGTTGCACAGGTTGGGTCGGGTTGGTCTGCTTGTGAAACAGCCACATTCGATGCAACTTCAATATTTCACGCTTGGCCTCCTTTCTTCAGACTATTCATTTTCACTCGCTACTTCTGTCAAAAGAATGGGTCTACTAAAAAGAAACATTATAGGTCAGTGAAAGCCATGAATCTCCATGAAAAATCCACTATTTATTTTAAACTTCTGCAAAATGATAACCATATGAAAAGAAATATGCAACAGAACAGAACAGAACAGAACAGAAAGTTTGACTGAAAAGTGGCAAAACTGTGTACTGTAGATGCTGGCGATCACAATCAAGATTAGATTGGGACTGAAGGAGCAGCGCAGGTCAGGTAGCATCCAAGGAGAACGAAAATCGACATTTTCGACACAAGTCCTTCATCAGTGCTAAAATGTGTGCTATTTCATAATTGACCACCTTCATTACTTCCAGTGAGAACAAAATACAAATGTAACTAGATGGAGATCCACAAAAAGAGGCCAGCATGGCAGAGAACTGTTCGTGACAGTGAACAGAAATCTACAGGAACAGATATTTCCAGATGTCTTCCTCAGAATTTTCGTGCTGTCCTTTCTAACACTGCACAGCGTTATACAAAAGCCAGTAAATAATTGCCAGAAATCATTTGGGATTCAAGCAAAGAATAAAAAAATCTGAAGACATAGAATGAAATTATAGTGACAAATCATCTCATTTTATCCAACAATTGACTGTCTGGTGAATAACGTTTACAATTGTGATCAAAACGTAAAACTATCTAGTGCAGTGCAACATGTACAGATCTGCGCTTAATTACTTCCAGAGAGAGAAAAAATAATAAATGTAAATATATGGAGATCCACAAAACGACAACAGCATGGCAGATAACTGTTTGTGCCAGTGAACATAAATCGATAGGAACAGATGTTTCGGGATATCTTCCTCAGAATATTCGTGCTGTCCTTTCTAACATTGTACAGCATTGCGCAAAAGGCAGCAAATAAATGCAGAAAGCATTTGGGGTTCAAGCAGAGAATAATTAACATCCGAAGTGATAGAATGAAATTCCAGAAAAAAAAATCTCATTTGATCCAACAATTGACTGCATGACGTCCAGCGTCTACAGTTGTGATCAAAACGTAATATTATCAAGCGCAGTGTACAGATCTTCGATTATTATTCTCACTTACCAAGCAGGCCAACCACATCAAGGATCATGTAGTACACTTTTTAAAAGATCGTACATTTGAAAAGCCATTTCTGCGTTCATGTGTTTTGCATTGTACTGTGATTGATCCCTTCATCTTTTATTTTGTGATGATAAAACCCCAGCACTATACATTTATATCATGTCAAATGTCATTCGTTATATTATGCTTATAGCAGTGTTTGGCCAATGGTCAGCCTAAAGCTGTTATCCTTCAGGAAATATGAAATATTAATTCGCTTTTGCATTGCAGATCAGGTACGTGTTGTCCACGTCATGTTTCTCAATGAAAGCAAAAGTAAACCGTTCATGACGCTGCGTTGGATTCCATTTGTCTGAAATGACACATTATGCAGAGATAAAACTGCACAACGCCAACAAAATGAAAACCAAATTGAAGTTACAGACCTTTTTTTTGTTTACTCCACCATCGCAGACGTTAATGCCTTCCTGATTGATTCTGTGTATCTCTTCATTGGCATTCAATTGATACTTTGTGGTAGTTTATGTGCTCTCGTTCAAACATTTTACTTCATTTTTGTTAAAAGAAAGTCACAAATAACTGTTCCAAAACGGTATTATAAGTACGTGTTGTAAATAAATGGAAGAACGTATCACAACCATCAACGAAAAACACACTGTTGAAGTGATAAAGGAAGGGACTTAAAAAATGAAGCAGGTTTGTTCATGTTCTGTACCCTCAAGAACCATGGCAATGAGCTGCCAGGGCTCGGTCTCTATAGAAAGATGGAAATGAGCTACAAGAGTGTGTACCCTTTCGAAAATGATATGGAGCTGTAGAAAGATGGCGATTAGCTACTCGGGTTTGATCTTTGCAGAACGAGAGCGAGAATGTTTCAGAATTGATCAAAGAAAACATATTTCTTAAGAATTCCAAACGTATTTCCTTTAATCATTTCTTGGGAATTATTTGGCGATGTTTCAGATGCATTCCTACTGAACTCAGTCTTATTGCTTTTTTACCTTCGACCACTTGCAACGCCCATTCACGTTTAGGTGACCTCGTCTCATCATTACATTACCTCGCCTCATCATTACGTTTATCCCATGCTCACACAGAAACTCGAAAGGCGCGTGAAATACAATGAGTCTGACTGAATGTGACCAAATTGTTGCTTCCTGTTGAGAATAGCTGCACTTTTGACGAGATCCAAATTTAATTTGATGATCTCTATTGATCTTTGCTTGTGCACTGTCAATTGTTTGCAACTTGTTCTTGGGATTGACTTGAAGTTGATTACTTTAAACTCATTGAAAAAATGTTGCATGAATCCCCTTCTGTATTATAATGCATAAAATAAAGTCAAAGATGCCCAATTGAACATAAAGACACATCAGAAAAAATGCAATTTCAAAATATTAATAATATTTTATTTCGTGACATTTAATGTATTGCACTCAGAGCGATTTTACCCTGGTAGATATTGACAAAAAAAAAACAAGAACAGCGTGATTAAATCTCCTAACACCATTGTGGTATGGGTTTTGCAGATCGATAGGAATATACTTCCCGTAATGTCGTGCCTCAGTAATTTTACATTAGTTGTTGTCCATTTGAACACTACAGGACATTGCAGTGAAGGCAGCAAATCAATATTTTCTCCTTTCTTTCTCATACAGTTAATTTACTGGCAATTCTGATTCTCTCCCGTGGACATTGTGGCATTTCAAAGTGCACCACTCGTTACATGTTGGCTATGACATTGGCGGATCTTCTCGTCATGATATTTGAGGTCATATTGAGATATGTTACTTATTATTACCAAACATCGCCGTTCATCCTGAACATCAATCCTGTATGTTGTGTTCACTATACCTTGTGTTATGTAGTCATAGACTGTTCTGTCTGGTTCACTATCGCTTTCTCATTTGAGCGATTTGGAGCTGTTTGTTGCCATAAACTGAGAACACGGTTTTGCACAGAGAACACTGCAGCTGTCATACTTTCAACAACCTGCCTTCTGCTTTGTTTCAAAAACATCCCAATTTACTTTATTTATGTGCCTTGGACATTTTTTGAAAATATGCCCTGGTTTTGTTTTGTAAAAGAGAACTTTTATACTGATCCTGCATGGGTGGGTTATGACAGCTTTCGTCAGACTGTAACCCCACTGCTCCCATTCGCTCTATTACTGTTGATAAATGCTTTGACTGTAAGATACATTTTAGCATCCAGCCGAGTCCGTAGGAATTGAAAACCCGCAGGAATGGAGAAAAAAAGAGCGATCCGGATATTGAAAGCAGGAGGAAGTCTGTCATTTTACTTTTCACAATTTCAGGTAGCTTCATACTTCTGTGGTTTATGTTTGTTTTAAATTTCTTTCGTTATACACTTGGAGGAACAGATCACAGCGAGTCTACAGTGATATTGCAAGATTTAGGATTCATGTGCCAGCATTTAAGTTGTTGCACAAACACATTTATTTATGCAGCGACTCAGTCCAAGTTCAGGGAGAAAATCAAGAACGCTTTTCAAACGCTGGTCACTTAAATAATTCAATGAATCAATGACCTGCAGATCTAACAGTGCAGCTGACTAAGTTATAGTGTTGGGAGAAAGTGAGGACTTCAGATGCTCGAGTGTGGTGTTGGAAAAGCACAGGCGTTCAGGCAATATTTCAGGATCAGGAGAATCATCATGATGAAGAGCTGATGCTGAAAACCTCGATTCCCCTGCTCCTTGGATGCTGCCTGACTGGCTGTGCTTTTCCAGTACTCGACTTTGAGTATTCATGTTTACAGGCCATGAATGTCGGATTTATATTTGACAACATTATGAAGTTCAGTAAACTATGGTCAACATTTTGGCAGCATTGCTAATCGACAATGGCAGGAAATTAGCGACAGCTTTTACACGTCAGGATGGTAAATATTGGCAATGATCAGGCTCGTACAAATTTGATTTTTAACATTTTGAGATGAACAACGAATAAATGTGCAATTAACAAGAAGAAGGAAAAGCCACAATTGGCCTGCATTTCTATGAATTTTATTTTTTAATTGATCCAAGTCAGCCATCATCAAACACAATGATCAAGCACCAATCAATCACACATGCTGAACTCTGTGAGATCCTCCCTTACCATTAGCAGTTCTGCCTGTACATCATACAGCTGTGTTATGACAGTAGAAAATGCATTCTGTCATGCTATCCCGCAATCTACTCCCACTATTCTCATCGTCGGTCTATCTGACAATCATTTCATCTGCAAGGATTTCTTAGATGACCGCATTAGATCATGAAACATGACTTGGCTGATTGGTGTATCCCTCGTGTACTGCACTGCCATGATTGGACAAGACTCCGTGTTTGAATTATTTGTTTGGAGCATTGTTTAGCATATCGAAAGATATATTTACACACATTAACTGATACACTGGTACACTCCTCTCTTGAGAATATGAATTAAATGAGTTGTCATATTTTGTACAATTGTCTGCAATTTATATAAGATGACCATGCATGTTGAAGCTTATTGAAAAATCGAGAATGCTTCACTCTTCAACCTAACTACAATCTGCAGTTAATGTAAGATACTAATACTGAGTATACAAATGCTTTGGACGTCTTTCCATTCAGTCAAGTCATATTTTTGTCTTCCCTCTCACTTACACTTCGTTCCCACGTTATAATTACAGCATCTTGGAGAACTGGTCTCGGAATGTTGTCTTATTGATGCCACGATTAAGTTGATAACGTGCAATGAAATAGCATATAGGTCAAAAGCCCTCATTCTACGTTGCAACACATTTATGATTCTGTCAGTTACCTCTCTATATTTATAGTTGTCCACAGTTGCACGTTGCAATTCCATTCCAGAGGAAACAAAAACTCGCCAAACGTGAGACTATGCAAAATTACAATGCAAACATTAAACAGGATACAATTGAACCTGGGAACGTGGAGGTCTTCTATCATAGACTCTGTGATGTTCGACTCAGCAAAACCACTGTTGTGACAGTACAGCTTCAAGGTGTTTTGTCTTGTAACGTTTCTCACAGTTGTGCTTTTGAGGCTGAGTGCCAAATACAGATCGAATGTAACGGGAATTAATCTATGTCAACGTTGTATTCTCTGTTTTTTAAAAAAGAAACAATGAAAACCGAATGCCGATCAATGCTGCAAGCTCAATCTTCAAATAAATCGCATAAGTTATTTATGATTAGCTTGGCGAATTTCGCGACACAGAACGGGAAGCTGACAGAATCCTTGCACACAGTATTAGTACAGGAATAACTTTCTCATATGCAGGATCTCCAGAAACTGTACAACATGATCCTGCCGGTAACTGGTCTGCTGTGCAAATGCACACAGCAGACCAGTTTCATTTTAAATTGTGTGTGAGAATATTATTTGGTGATCTTGTCGACCTTCCATTTGTTACCACTGATGTATTGATTTGTCACTGAAATATTTTTCCACCTCTTAGGAAACAATACACATCCGTTTGTTGCTCCCAGTTTCTGTGCCATTGGTTTTCTACTTTGTATGCAATGTGTTTCAATGTTTGATGGAAGACTTTCCTGGGAATATCTTTTTATATACGCCAGTAAGTATCCCATGTCACAATTTTGATCAATACTGCAAATTTAATATTCCCAAAGAAATCTCATAAAGTATCAGCCAGGAGCTCTCGGATTTTATTGCCATGAAACTGAACTCCAAAGGATTCGTTGCACAATGATGGGGCGTGGTGTTAATACAGGCAAAAATTTCCCTATCGAGGAATTCAACAAACTGCATGATTATTAAATTTTTGGAACTTTGTCATCAGGTTTGGAAAGAGAAAAATCTTTTGCAGAAAAGATGTGCTTCACCAAAGCAGAACTTGAAGTAATCTCCGAACAGACACACGAAATAGTATTTTGGGGGTGCATTTCAACTTTTAAAACAAGAGTCTGATTTATCTAATTCGTCCTGCACCAGTGAGGGAAAAGGAACGTAGCTAGGAAGAGGAGCAGGAAATTACACATAGTTGAATTCTTGGCACTGATCAAATAAATGATCGTCTTCCAATTGACAAAGAAGGGATGAGGGAAGAGTTAAATAGTTTAGATGCAGATGCACAGCATAAAGCGAATCAAACTTGAGTATGGAAGCAGAAATCGCTGCAGGAAGAAACATTGCAGCATTGATATTAATGTTATCTTGTTTTTGGGAATCATCCTTATATTATGCATCAATAATTCAGTATTAGCCTGAACTATCATCTTATCGAAAAGACAAAGGAAGGGCTACAGCATACGGATAAAATCATTCATCTTTAAAAAAAAATAAATCTCGAGCATAGCATCTTGCTTTGAATTTTGGCTCCGCTATGTGCGAGTTCCTTGCTTCAAAAATGTTCCCAGGGCATTGTTGCCATTGCAGACTGGTATACCCAATACATTAACTTCATTCTTCTCAAGTAAAATACTTATCACCAGCCCGAAAAAGCATAACAAACATATGTACTGGTACTAACATTGTACAGAGATTGGGAAACCTGTTTTAATGTTGAAGTATTATTGTTATTCAGAGCTTCACATAGAAACTATCTGTTCTAGTACATGTTCTACTCACAGTGAATATTCAAACAGCGTTGTCATTTCAATTGAAGATAAGCATTACTCCAGCACGTGGTCAGTTGAGTGGTTCGATTTGATTTGAGTTTTATTTTATCACATCGATCGAGATACAGTGAAAACACATTGTTTTGTATTACATCAGATAAATGAGACAATACATCAATTCATCAACGTAATGCAGCAAAATGCTGCATATCGTGTTACAGCTAAACAGAAGGTGGAGAGAGAAATTAACACGTATATGAAAGGTCAGTTCCAATGTACAGTAACAGTTCAGAAGAAGATACTCTTATATCTTTTAGCGTGTGTTTAGACACCTTTGTATCTTCTGCCCGACAGAAGTGGATGCAAATAAAGTGGAAGAGATCTTGATTATTTTGTTTGTTTTCCCAAGACATTTTGATAATCCAATACCATTAATGACAGGAGACTTTCATTGTTGCTGCATAAGATAATGTTACAGATTAGAAAGGGACCATTCCACCCGTGATGTCAGGATTGGCTCACAAAACAGCCACCTAAATCGTCCCATTCTGGGGTTCTATCTCAAACTTCATCACTGTCAAATATATTTACTGCAAACCTGCCACCACCAGTCTCTCAGACAGCACTTCCCAAATTCAATTAACTTCCTGAGTAAAGACGTTGCTTCTTTTAGCTTTATGGTTGGCAGTCTTGAAGTTTTGACCCCTCGTTACTGACGTACCAACTAGTGGAAACAGAATATCCTTCTTTCAGCTTTCAAGATTGCTCATAATTTTGAACGCCTCAATGACATTACATTTTAATGATCTCTTCTCTCAGGGGAATTAACCCTATTTACCCAATCATTCCTTGTGTCTAAAATCCCTCATTTCTGGTGTAATTCCGGTAAATTCCCTTTGAACTGTCCCCGGGGCTTACATTCTCCCATAAATAAGATATTCAGAAATGAATACACACTCACCATACGATCTGAGCAATCATTTTTAAAAGTGTTGAGTTACATCATCATTTTCACAATTTATTTAATAAAATGGAGCAGCAATGGAACATGATCAATCCTTGTGGAAGTCACCTCAGGATCTATAGATTAATTATAAAGTTGGACCAAAGAGAAAAGTCAGTCATAGAGTCGCAGAGTCAGAGTCACACAGACATTTCATTTGAACCAGTCGTCACAATGTCCCAAACTGGTCCCGTCACGTCTGCCTGTGCTTGGCCCATATCCATCCAAACCCTCTCTAATCATGAACTCATTTAAATATCAATTAGGCTTTGCAATTGTAACCACATCCATCAGTTCCTCTAGCAGTTCATTCCAGGTACAGACCACTGTCTAAAAGCCTTTCCCCACATATCCCTATTAAATCTTTCTCCTCTTGTGTTAACAAGAAACTGTATCCTTATCTTGAAATCCCTTCCCTCAGTAAAACCTACCTGTCATTCAGACTATTTATTACCCTTATGATTTTATGAACCTCGAAAGGGAAACACTTCATCCACTGATACTCCAGTGAAAGAAAAATCACAGACTCTCATTATAAGGCAAACCTTCCACTCCCTGCAACATCCTGGTGAATGTATTCTGTAACCCCCTCCTCATGAATAAACTTACTTTAGTAGTTTGAAGAAAACTGGGCATTGTACTCCAGAGGTTGCCACACGACCAACTTGCACAACCACAGGATATACTTGGAGTGATTTATACCAGCAGTAAGACGAAAGTAACAGTTACGTTTAACGAATTAAAGTGTCACTTGCACTGATGGTATGATCTGCCCTTGTACGTATGAATACTGAAAGGCTGTTGTGGGCAGTTCAAGTTTAAGTGAAAACTACCACTAATTGGAAGAACTCAATTATTGTTTGAACCTTGGGAGTGGCTGCGTTTCACTATTTTGTCGGATTGACAACAGTTATTATTTGGAGTAAATAGGCTCCATGAAACTTCTGTCAGTCCTTTAGGAACAGATTAATCAACACCACATGGTATTTAATGTGCTGTCCGAACATAACGTTGCACCATTGTCTTCCACAGTTTGATGTATCATATTATCCAAGCAACCGAATCACGCATTTAGGAGTTTACATCAATGATATTTTTAAATAATTATCTGTTTGGAGCACTGAAAAATCCATAAATGCAACCATTGCAATCGTTCATTTTGCATATCAAACAGAGTCTCAGTGATTCAATAGATACAAATTCTAGTAAATGGGAGAAACAGTTATTCTGTCGATTAAAAAGAACAATTTGCTTCTCGATTTTTCTGCCTTTGGTGTTGACGGTGAGCAATATTATCTGATCGATGGCAATATTCGAATTAATCTTCATTATTTGGTATGAAAAATTAGGTTGTTGAAATTCTGTGCTCTCTTTTTAACAGGAAACCTGTCGCAATTGTAATACTTAACAAAGGAAACGATGGCCTTTCGAAGTATATCTCTGTATGTATCATGACCATGGAAATAGCAGGTCTGCTGGTTATGCTCTTGAGTGTGATATTGTATCAGATTTTCATTCTTAACTTTCACTTTCCATGACTGAACCCTTTTCCCGTCTGAGAGTTTGTTTTTTACTTAACTGATGGTAGCATCCGTTTGTCTGTTTGGTTTACCACCACGTTCATATTTGACAGGTTCTCTATCAAAATTCGAAAAGCTACCAATTGAACCAGCGGAATGGCTGTCACATTACAAAAATGTTCTCTGTTATGATCAGATTAAGGAATATTCTATTTTTGTTTGCATTAGAATAACAGCAACAAAACAACAAGTTGCATTGTGGGTGCAGTGCAAGTGGAGATTTCATTCCTCACCACCAGGCTACGCTTGATTCATGTTGTCTCGTAGTCTGGCTTCACTTCATGCTAATCACATTGTTTAAAACATCGACAATCGAACGCATCTTTGTTGGGGGCAAGCCCTCAGTGGACTGATAGGTAAAAACGGGGAAAATCATCACGACCCAGTGATACACAACAAAAAGAAATACATAATTTTATGAGTCACTGTATTGGGCAACTTCATCATACTGCGGCTGATGGCGGCCGTTAGCTGTCCAATGACTGGATAAATGAACACCTCTTTTTACTGATGTGATTGCACCAATCCTGGATACATCGTCACTGAGACTGGAAATTTTTTTGAAGCATTTGCATTCTTTCCCGAACATTTTCTGTTTAAGCAGGGTACCAGAAGAAATTCAGAGAAGAGCTGAAGAAGGTAGTTAAACTTTTTTGGACACTGTTTTCAAGACTTTCGAAGAAGTATAAGCCATGGTTTGTAAGTTCAGAATTCAGTTTCTGTTTAATTCTGAGGATGGATGAATCACTTTCAATGTCTCAGCAACATCAACATTAAAAGTTCACCCATTCACCAGGGAATGGGTTTCTCAAACAAAACTCATGACGAGGACAGAGGTTTTACTGCTGCAGGTCATACATCGTAAATTATCTATTTGCAATGACGTCGGGTTTGTGAGAATCATCTTGTTCTCAGGTATTTAATGTACAAATATTTTCATTGCAAATCTTACTTAGGTAGTATTTCTGATCATGAGTGTCCCATTAAAATGTGTTTGAAGCATAACATCACAGTGCAAAAGAGTCCCTTTGTCCATCTGGCCCACAACATCAAAAATTCACCATGTCCTGCACTAGTCAACTTTCCCACAGTGGAGTCATCGAGTTGTACAGAAAACAGACCATTTCATCTAACTTGTTAATGCCAATCAGATATCCTAAATAGGGTGTAGGTTTGCTCGCTGAGCTGTAGGTTTGATATCCAGACGTTTCATTACTTGGCTACGTAACATCATCAGTAGCGATCTCCAAGTGAAGCGAAGCTGTTGTCTACTGATTTCTGTTTATATCTTTCTCCTGGATGGGGTTCCTGAGGTTTGTAGTGATGTCACTTCCGGGTCTTTTTCTGAGGGGTTGATAGATGGCATCTAGGTCTATGTGTTTGTTTATGGCGTTGTGGTTGGAGTGTCAGGCCTCTAGGAATTCCCTGGCATGTTTTGACTTAGCCCGTCCCAGGATGCTTTACGTAGCCCGTCCCAGCGTTGTCCCAATCGAAATTGTGTTTTTTTTTCATTCATGTGTTGCGCTATGAGGGAGGGAGGGTCGTGCCTGTTTGTGGCCAGCTGGTGTTCGTGTACCCTGGTGGCTAACTTTCTTCCTCTTTGTCCTACGTCGTGTTTGTGGCAGTCCTTGCATGAAATTTTGTAAATGACGTTGATTTTGTCCATCAGTTGTACCGGGTCTTTTAAGTTTGTTAGTTTTTGTTTGAGAGTGTTGGTGGGTTTGTGTGCAACAAAGATTCCGAGGGGTCTTAGTCGTCTGGTTGTCATTTCTGAAACTTCTTTGATGTCTGGTAAGGTGGGTAGGGTTTCTGGCTGTGTTTGGTCTGCTTATCGTGGTTTGTTCTTGAGGAATCTGCGCACTGCATTTTCTGAGTATCCTTTCTTCTTGAATACGTTGTATAGGTGCTTCTCCTCTGTTTTCCGAAGTTCACCTCTGCTGCAGTGTGTGGTGGCTCGTTGGAATAGTGTTCTGACACAGCTTCGTTTGTGTGTGTTGGGATGGTTGCTGTTGTAGTTAGCTCATGCCCGAAACGTCGATTCTCCTGCTCCTTGGATGCTGCCTTACCTGCTGCGCATTTTCAGCAACGCATTTTCAGCTAAGTGTTTCCTTTGCCAGGAAGACCCAGTACAACCCATGGACAAAACCTCAACCTGAGCTACAAACCTTCACAAGCATTGCAAAAATATCCTAAATCATAAATGTCTCATTTCTGGAACTGCAGCATTATTCCTCTAAACCCTCACATTTCATTTGAAAGCTTCCACTACCTCCACTGGCGTGTCATTCTGTACACCTCTCCCCCACCATCGTCTGCATTAAAAGGTTGTCTATTTGGTCCCCTTTCAATCTTGCACTTCTGAGTTTAACGTTTTGCCCATTTGTTTTTGACTCCACTATGTTTGGCAACCATTTTGGCTATTCATCCTCTTCATTGTGCTCATGATTGTATAAGTCTCGAGAAGGTCACACTTCTGCCGACCACGCTATAGGGGGGAAACAAAAGCCGGTGCCAATTCAGCCTCTCTCTATGTGTCAAATCAACCTTGCAAATTTTTCTGTATATTTTCATGCTACACAATATATTTCCATAACAGAAAGAACAAAAATGAAGACAGGTTTGACAGAGTAGTCTCACCATTGTCACGTCCAGCCACAATATTTCCTTTCAACTCCGAAATTCAGTTTGCTAAGCAAAGTACAATCATTCTACTCGCACTCTTCAATAATCTGTCTCCTTGCGATTTCTATGATCACTGTTATCTCTTTGTTCAGCAACACGCCCCACAACCCTAACATTAACTGAATAAATCCTGACCTGCTTTCTCTTGTTAAAATGCAACTCCCCACACTGATCTGCATTAAATTCCATATGCTGTTCTTCGGCCCATTGGCTCTTCTGTCCAAGGACCAGTTGTACTCTTCGCTGCCCACGCCAACACTGATTCTGTTGTCGTCTGCAAAATTACAAACCATACCTCGTAGATTCATATACAAATCAATTCTGTTCATTTCCAAGAGCAGTGGACCAACCACTGATCCTCGCAGCAGAGTGCATGTCACATGCTTTCAAAGCCACGATACTTGAAGTGCTCATCCAAATACTTCATAGCTTATGTGTGGTTTCCAGACTCAACTCACTTTCCCATGCAGTGCGATTCAGATCGTCATCACTCTTTGATTGCAGGTTTTGCCTAAAATCCCCTGTAAATCTGCGTTTCATTTGAAAAAGATGCACTGTTGTTAGGGACCCTTTAACTGTGGAGAGCAGTTGTTTCCTATACCCCTTGTCCATGCTCAGCTTTCTCTGTTCCAAAGAAAACGATCTGAAGTAATCAAACCTCTCTTTATCACTGAAAGTCTCTATCCTAGGTAACATCCTGGCGAATCTCTTTTGTACTACCTCCAGTACAATCACAAGCTTGCCACAGTGTCGAGACCAGTACTGCACATAGTACTTCAGCTGTAGCCTCAAAATTGTCCTGCAATATTCCAGCATAACCTGCCTGCTCAACTAATTTGTATTTCGCCTGGTAAAGGCAAATATCCAGAATGTTTTTTTTAACCACCTAAATTCAGGACAGAAAGACAAAACCAACTACAATAATGGAGGATGAATTGTGATACAATGTTGTTACTATTGGAACATTATCTCAGTGCCCAGCAAGTCACAGCAGTGTTTGTTGAAGTTGTGACCGGCTGTGCATATGTAAAATTACAGTCCCCATTAGAGACTGATAACATTGAGTGTGTGTGTGTGTGACTGTGTGTGTGTGTGTGTGTGTGTGTGTGTTTGTACATGTGATGTGTATTTGCGTGTGTTCGTGAGAGAGACAGCGTGAGAGACAGACAGAGACTCTGAAAATAAGTGTGTGTGCATGTGGGTGTGAGAGAGGCAGAAAGAGACATACAGAAAAATATGTCGGCGTGTGTGTGTGTTTGTGCATGTGGTGTGGATTTGCGTGTGTGTGCGAGAGAGAGCGTGAGAGACAGAGAGCGACACTGAAAGTGTGTGTGCATGTGTGTGAGTGAGGCAGAAAGAGACATACTAAAAATATGTCTCTATGTGTCTCCCTGTGTGTGCGCTTTTGTGTGTTTGTTTGTGTGTGTGTGTGCGCGTATGTGCATGTGTTTATTATTTGCAGTCCCCCACGGTGGGGTGTTGCTGACTGTTTGCGTATGTATCTGTGTGTAAAATTTACAGTCTACAGCAGAGGGGTATCATGATGTTACTGAGTCTGATTGATTGATAGTCAGAGTCTAGCAGTGGAAGATTGCTATTGTTTATGTGTATGTGTGTGTGTGTGTGTGTGTGTGTGTGTGAGCGCGCGCGCGCGCGTGCACGAGCGTGTCTGTGCATTTATTGATACTACCCGTGTATAATCATATTTAACACAATGTGTCAGGCAGAAACTTTCCAGCACGGACATATGAACTGTCGATGAGATGGTTGAACAGCCAGGAACGCCGGTTGACAAGGTCTGAAAAAAAAATTACACTTGTTTAATAATCTTATGTTCAATTTAGGGTGCACTTCTGTTCAATTTTGAAATAAACACGCTCATTTGTAAAGGTCTTGCTTAAAATTATAACTAAAGTGTTCAATTGTCTGATATATTTATCATCATTTACGTAAGTCTCAATCACATTAAACTTTCGGACTTAGTTAATTTTAGTTTGATGAAATTTGATTAACACTCCCGCATTCACCTGATCCTCTCCCCTGCTTCTCCGTAATGTCTCTCTCTCTCTCTTTTCACATGTTCTTTCTCGCTGCTTTCTTTGGCTCTATTCTCTCTTTCTTGAACAATTTTTGCAAAGTTTCTTATTATGTGCAAACTCGCCCCATCCTCTCCATCTTAGATTTCTGCTTTCTACTCAAAGTTTGGTTCACCTTCCTGAAGAAGGCCTTATGCCCGAAACGTCAATTCTCCTGCTCCTTTGATGCTGCCTGACCAGCTGCGTTTTTCCAGCAACATATGTTAAGCTCTGATCTCCAGCATCTGCAGTTCTCACTTTCTCCTCCTTGCATAATACGAGCCCAATATAACTCCCGTTTAAGATTTACGAAACAGCACTTCCTATCTCAAAAATAGGCAGCTGCAGGTTCGTATATTTGGATCTTCCTGTGTCTTATTTTCTCCCTGTTAGGAATTTCTGCGCGAGAAGTTATTGATCGAAAAGGTACTTTTATAGTCATAGTGTCACAGGGATGTACAGCACAGAAACATATCCTTCTTGCTACTCGTCCATACCGATGAGATGACCCAGCACAATCTACTCCCACCTGTCAATATCAAGTCCATACCTTTCCAAACCCTTCTTGTTCATATACCCATCCAGATGAGTCTTAAATGTGGCAATTTTACAAGACTCACACTTCCTCTAATATCTCATTCCATACATGTACCACGCACTGAGTGAGAAAAAAGTTGCCACTTAACTCTCTTTTGCATCTTACCCCTCACCTGATACCTATGCCCTCTAATTCTGGCCTCTCCCATCCCAGGGAAAAATGCTTTGCCTAATTATCCTGTCCATGCCCTTCATGATTTCATAAACCTCTATAAGCCTCCGACGCTCCAGCAAAACCACCCTCGCCTATTCAATTTCTTCCTATCTGTCGAATCTTCCAACCTTGGCAACATTCTTGTAAAACCTTTGGAAACTGCTTCAAGTATCACAACGTCTTTCCGATGGGAAGGCGACCAGAATTGAATGCAATATTCCAACAGCGGCCGAATCAATCTCCTGTGCAGTCAAAACATGACCTCCCAAATCCTGTACTCAATACTCTGACCATCAAGGAAAGAATATCAACCGCTTCTTCACTATCCTATCTATTTGTGGCTCCACTTTCAAGGAGCTACGAACCCGCACTCTAAGATCTCTTGGTCAGACCGTGGACCTTAACAGTAAATGTGTAAGTCCTGCTAACATTTGCTGTCACAAAATGCAGCACCTCACATTTATCTAAATTAAACTCCGCATGCCACGTCACAGCTCATTTCCCCATCTGATGAAAATCCTGTTGACGGCTGTGATAACCTTTTTCACTGTCCACAAAACGTACAATTTTGGTGTTATCTGCAAACGTAGTAACTATACCTATTATGCTCACATCCTACTCATTTATATAAATGATGGAAAGTAGTGGACCCAGCACTGATCCTTGTGACACTCCACTGGTCACAAGCCTTCAGTCCGAAAAACTACTCTCCAATACCACTCTTTGTCTTCTATATTTGAACGAGGTCTGTATCCAAATGGCGAGTTATCCCTGTATTCCATGAGACCTCATCATTCTCACCAGTTTCCAATGGGGAATCTTGTTGAAAGCCTAACCGAAGACCACATAGATCAGATCTAGAGCTCTGCCCTCATTAACCCCCTTTGTTAGTTCTTCAAAAACACTAATCAAGCTTGTGACACATGATTTCCCACGGATAGAAGCATGTTGACTATCCCTAATCAGTGTTTGCCTTTCCAAATACATGTACATCCTGTCCCTCAGGATTTCCTCCAACAACATGCCCACCAACGACATCAGGCTCAGTGGTCTGTCCAGACAACCTTTCTTAAAGAGTGGCACCACATTTGCCCATGGCGAGATTTCAGCACCTCACCTGTGACCACTGATAATACAAATATCTCAGTAAGAGGCCCAGCAATCACTTCCCTACCTTTCCACAAAGTTCCAGGGTATGCCACATCAGGTCCTGGGGATTTATCTACTTGTATGCGTTTCGAGGAATCCAGCACTCCCTCCTCTGTAATATGGATATTTTTAATGATGTCACCATTTATTTCACACCATTCTATATCTCCCATGTTCTTTTTACACAGTAACTAATGATGCAAAATGCTCCTTTAGTATCTGCCCCATTCCCTGCCGCTCCAAACAAAGGCTGCCTTGCTGATCTTTGAGGGAGCCTATTCTCTCCGTAGTTACATTTTTGTCCTTCAGCATATTTGTAAAGTCCCTTCGGATCCTCTTTAACTCTATTTGCCAACGCTAGCTCATGTCCCCTTTTGCCCTCCTGATTTCTCTGTCAAGTATTCTCCGACTGCCTCTATACTTTTCTAACGATTAGCTCGATCTATCCTGCATTTGTATGACATATGCATCCTTCTTTTTCTGAACGAAACCCTCATTTCTTTAGTCATCCAGCATTGCCTTTTGCTACCAGTCATTCCTTTTACCCTAAAAGAAAGATTAAATTTTGTTGTCTCATTTCTGAGGGCTTCCCATTTTCCAGTTATCCTTTCCCTGTGAACATCTTACCACAATCAGCTATTGAAAGTTCTTGCCTAATACCGACAAAATTGCCCTTTCATCAATTTTGAATCTGAACTTTTAGATCTGGTCTGTTCATTTTCATCACTTTTTGAAATCCAACAGAATTATGGTCGCTGGCCTCAAATTCGTCCCGTACGTACACCTCAGCTACCTTCCCTACCTTCCTGAATGTTTGACTCGCTTTATTCTCAACTGTACCAGACTTGAATTGAAACTTTTCCTCACTATCTCCCTGTTTCCCAGTCTTTCCCCCTACCCCTGTACGAGTTTGATTTCTCCTGAGTAGCTCCACCAAAACTTCTTGCTTGTATATTAGTCCATTTTCAATTCAGGTTGTGAATTTCGCTGTTTTTTCTTTATTTTCCCAGACGCACTCAGATGTCCAGCGATGCATGAATTAAACAGCAAAGGCAGCAACTGCTTATTCCGTCAGTTAGCAATGTGAGTTTCTTTCTCTCTCTCTCTCTCTCTCTCTCTCTGTCTCTCTTTCTCTCTCTCTCTCTCTCTCCTGCACTGACCTCTCATTGTGCTTCCGTTGTCTGTTCTTCTCCCTTTTTAACGTTCAGTTGCTTTGACCTTTTTTCTCCAAAGTATCAAATCAATGCAACAGCGCATAAGACAGAAATTGCTCCTCCTGAAATTCCATGAAATCATCTCCAACATCTAAAAAGTCTCAAAATTTAACAGTTAATACAGACTGAAATGTTTCCGTTCCTCCATCTTGGATTATATAGAATCATTTACCACAGACACCTTTTTTGAAAAAGACTGTTCCATGCTCGGATTGGCAGTTCTCTTCTCAACTTTTCAATTTTCCCTCAGTTTTATCCCCCAGAGCATGATAATGTGTTATTGGCTCTTAAGATTGACAATGTACGCTATTCAAACTTGATAAATTACGATATTTTCCGTGGTAAAATATGAACTGATTGGCATTATTCGAATTTGTTTTTGTCTCCAGGCAATGAATTGTTCGAGTTGTTCGACCCAAGGTTACGTTGTTAACTTACTGAGAATGTTTGGTTCTTAGTCCGGTAGTTCTGCTGCTTTTAACTCTCTTAAAGGGACACCCACATCTTCCCAACAAAGTATATGCTTCAGTAAGAATGTGCAAATGTGTGTGTGTGTTTGTGTGTCTCTGTGTGTGTGTGTGTGTGTGTGTGTGTGTGTGTGTTTGTCAGTGTGGAAATTCAATCATTTAGAACAACCTTTATTTGGAAACGAGCTGCAGCCAGATGTGGATGAACATTCCTGATTGCTACCGAGTCATCCGTGCTAGCTTATCACTTGTCTCCCAATGCACAAGATGGTAGCATAGTGCGAAACAGTCAAACTTCCTTCGACAGAACCTTTCAAGTATCCAACAACTCAAATGACAACAACAGTCAATACATCCAACCATCATCAAATTTTCCCTGCAAACCACTCAGCAACCTAGCCTTTGTTTTCACTCCATTTTGCATTACCCAAATTTTAATCAATGAATCCCGGGTCAATGACTATTTACCCTCAGACCGCCCCCCGACTTTAAAGTTTGTGGTGAGCTCATTCTTATTTCACTCTAATGTAGGTAGACTCTCATTGTCCTTAGGGAGGGAATTACTGGATTTTGACCAAGCAGCACTGTACGAACAGTGATATATTTCCGTGTCAGGATGGTAAGTGTTTGACAAGGGAACAAAAAGGCGGCGCTTTCCCATGTACTTGGAGTCCTTGCTCTTCCAGGTGAATGATTGTGGCTTTGGAAGGCAGCGCATTCCAAACCCTAACAACTCTTGAGTAAAGAAGTTTCTTCTCATCTCAATCCCAGCTCTCTTGCTTACATTCATGAAACTGTGATCCCTACTTACTGACATACCAACTGTTGGAAACAAATTATATTTCTTTACCCTGTCAAAATTGCTTGCAGTGATGAACAACTCAGTAACGTCTCTTCTTAATCTTCTCTCTTCTAAGGGGAATAAGTCCAATCTCTGCGATCACCCCACTTATCTGAAATTCCTCATTCATGGCTTAATTCTGTTGAATTTCATTGAAAATAGCTCCAGGACTTTAACATGCTTCCTTTGATAATGTTACCAGAACTAAACACAACACTTCAACCGTAATGTGGCCAATGATTTGAAGAAGAATAGAATCACGTCCTTGCTTTTTATACGCTGCGTCTTTAATTATAAAGTTAAGGAACTTAGAAGCCTTCCTAATATGTGTTTCACTTTGTGAAGTTGGCGACTCTCTGTTAATCATGCATGTGAGCTCCAAGTCTCCTCTGCTCCTCAATTTTTTTTAACCTTACAATCTGCATTGTATTTTCGAGTTTCTTCTTCGAAGTCTAATACCTCACATTTCTCTGCACTCAATTTCATATGTCAAACGTTTGCCAATATTGCCAAATTGTCAATGTCCCTCTGAGGTATATCAGCATCATCCTCATACTTTGCCGTTCTCCCCAGCTTAGTGGCATTTGCAAATTTCGAGCTTTTACCCTGAACACTCATCTGCAAATCATTTACCAAAATCAGAAAAAAATACAAGGACCACAACATGGATTGTAACAGGTCTGAGGTGCTGAATGGCCTAACCCAGCTCCTATGATCATAAGTCCGTGTAGACCTACGATGCTGTTTTAAACGTCTTTTAAATATGCATCCAATAAGAATGAGATACTGGCGAGATGTGGATCTAACTGGACTCAGGAGTGTACAAATATAAGATCTGATTGGCTGTTTAAATACCGTGCTGCAGTCAAACATGCCTAACAACTAATGCTGGGCTTGAGGAAGGAGGGCAGGGAAAATGCACCTTCACAGCCGACTGACTGGTTGCAAACTTTCACTTTAATGTGCCCGACATTGATCCTGTATCAACAGCATGTTTCGAGTGACGGTCTTTGGTATGATGGGAAGAAGCATTTGATCAGACCAATCTGAAAAAAGGATGCAGATGGGATAGCTGTATGAAAGAGGGTAGAAAATGATTTCTGTTTCTAAGAGTGGGATGATTATTTTATATATCATTTAGGGAAGTGCAGAGTATTGGCCCGGGATTTATTCCGGGACCCATCAAATTCACACAGTGGGCTTACGCAGATCTCAGGCTTGCAGAGAATGAAGGAGAGAGAAACAGAGAGAGGTGGCATTGTCAAAAGTGTCTCTGGATTGGCGGTATATGTATGACCTCTTTTGCTGCAATGGACAGTCTTCTTTTCACACTGGAAGACTGCCAGTGTCTTCTGCATTGTAAGAATATTTCCTTTCCAACTATGCAGATGCGAAGAGCTCGAATTCAAACTGAATGATCATAGAAAACTTTACACGTCTTTCCCAAACTTTGGTCCTTCCTGGGTCAACATGACACTCCCCTACTTCCTTTCTGTCCGATATTCCAAATATGGGGTGAAGTGATGCAGAGCTGCCATCACTGGGTCCATTATACAGTAGGCTCATGATCCCTTGGCAACCCAGCATCACAGCTCTTGGAATTTCTATTCGATTCATGGAGAAAACCATTTGTAATACAATTCTACTCTTAGTAAAAGGGTATCATTAAAAGTATAATCCATTGTTGGGGGAGTATGTCGGAATAATGTTCAATGGAGGAAACTGATGGTTCAAGTGCATGATAATAGGATAATGCACGTAGAGAATATTTTTCCTGTTATAGAATCCATGAGCCAAATGCTCTCTTCTGTCTTTTGTGATTCCATGACTGGGGAAGGAATGGCTTGGGATTCGCTGACTGTCAGATCCCTCCAGAAACACAGAAACCTGGTAACACTCCACAACCCTTCGTTGGAATCAAAAGGTATCAATAACTCTCGCCTTGGCGTGATGTGACATTCCTATACCACTGCACTAACTGACCACAGACCAACTGGTATTGCATACTTGTCAATTGCTGCAATTTCCTTTTTTTAAACCTTCATTCATGGGATGCCGAGGTCATGGGCTAGGTCAAAATTTTTTGGGCTGTCCATGAGCGTCGAGAGCAGAGAACAGTCAAACACATTGAAGCCAATCTCTGAAGTTAAGTGGACCTGTTCATGTAAAGACTTCCTTATCAAACTAACATCATTGAAACTGATGGGTTTTACGATGATTGGTAAACGATCACCATTAGATCAGCAGATACCTACTTCACTCCATCAGTCCTTTTTTTATGTAGTCTTTACATTTTTAATTCCTGAACACTCACCCACCTTTCTTAAATGTCCTGGCCGAAAGGGCGGAGGTTGCACTCCATCCCTAATGACAGTCGCTTGGACTTTCCAGGGTTCAATAGCTCTTTTAGCCTTAAATTGACGCAGATAATTGAACTTGACAAAAAATTTCCAATGTTAGAAAAAAAAATGACTCTTGTTTCTGTGTTGTCCTTAGTTCTCTTTATTAACGAAGAATGTCAATAATTTCACTGGATATTTCAACACAGTTTTGAACTGTTTTCTGAACTTGGACTGAGTCACTGCATAAATAAATGTGTTTGTGCAGCAACTTAAACCCACCAACATAAGCCCAACGTGTAGGAAGATATGTACAGAGCCCGTATAATAGTTAGGATTTGTTCCTGCAATGTAATAGTGTATGAAGAAAAGAAGAAATACTAACCACAGGAGTATGAAGCTTCCAGATATGGAGAAAAGTATAATTATAGACCTTCTTCTGCTCTCCATTTCTGGGTCATTTTGATTCTCACGTTTATTCTGATCCTTCAGTCCCTTTCGGACACGACTAGCCACTAAAATATACCTGACTGTCAGAGCATTGAATAACAGAATTAAAACAAATGGGAGCAGTGGGCATAAAACGGCATCAAACCAGTCAAATACTTTCCAAGCAGGTTCAGTGTAATAACTTGACTTTATCTGACAGAACCACGGCACGTTATTAATGATCTTCCGAGGTTGAAATGTCACGTAGAAGGGGATATTCTTGATGCAGAGCAGAATGCAAGTTGTTGACAGAACCAGAACTGCAATTTTCGCTTTGCAATATTTAGTTCTGAACTTCTGGATACAAACGGCCACAAATCGATCAAAGGAAAAAGTGACAGTGAACCAGACTGAACAGTCTCTGGCTGCACGACTCAGCACATAGATTATACTGCACACAGGAGTGATGTTCAGGTAAGATACGTTAAAGTAATAATGATTGATTTGTCTCAGTATGAACTCATTCACCACGACCAGGAGATCAGCTATTGCCATTGCTATCAGATAGCGTGTAGTGCATGAAGATAGGCCACATTTTCCTCGGGATAGAATGGCAATTGCCAATAAATTAACTACATGTCAGAAAGAAATCAAGAAAAATACACTGTAAGTTACAAGCGAAACACATATGTTCCATCAACCTACGAGTCGAAACGCATGAACATCTGTTTGGTGAAAACATGTTACATTTAAGTCATCAAATCTCAGAGCCCAGGTTGAGTTCAAAATACCCGTGATTTAGTTTTACTGAGTTTGGATGTAACACATCACTGGGTCAGCTAATTTCATTATAACAAACCTTGCTATACCTGGAACCTTATGAACTAGCACACTCAAGAAACCATAAAATATTATATATCTAAAATACAGTGAAGTGAACTGCATTACTCTGTCTAATTATTGTAGTGTTTTTTAAAATTTATTTACTTCCATGTTAACATATTTGATATTCAATTGAATAGCCAACGAAATATCATAAGTCATTTCAATTTTGAATCAATTTCTCCCCAAACACCACGAAGTCCAATTTATAGTTGACAGGCTCTTGGACAGGAAGTAATTTTTAAAAAAAGTTGAATTACTGTTTCAGGAATTTATGCTGTAATAGTGGTATGTATACTGTCCGCATTGCTTTATTTTAACTACATCGTGCGTATTTTTACATTGTTGAAGTGGACCTCTTGATTACCTGGAATGTTTGATTGACCATCACACTCCTGATCACATGGATATTTATTCCTCTCTTGTTGCAGGTCCAACCACACACAACAGTCCTTATACTATCTATGTCAAAGTACAACATTTGTTGGCCTTTGTCTGTAATCTTTAACTTTATTCCCATCCTTACGGAGGCTCAATAGCAGAAGCAGCAAGTTCCGTCCTCCGCAAGATATTGTGCTATAACCCAGGCTATTTTTCACAGCAGAAACTCACCAAACATCCGCAGGCAGCACTTTCCAAGCCCACGACCACTTCCATCGAAAACGACAAGAGCATCTGGCACTTGGGAACACTAAATCCAAGTTCCCCTCCAAACTACTCACCATTGAGAAATGATTGATCATCCCATAATGATCGTTGACATGGAGTGCAGCGGTTCAAGATGGCAGCTCACTCCCACCCACTCAACAGCAACGAAGAACGTGGAATAAATGCTGGGTTCAGCCAAAGGCACCAACAATCCACCAATGAATAAAAATATACCTTCCTGTCTTTGTATTTCATACTTAACATTTTATCCCCCTCCCATTTCTTGACTGTATCGGATCTCATCTCTCAGTCTATCAATCAGAATCACTGATAAGGGTGAAGATTTCTCCCTCTTATTCCTTCCCACTCAGATTGTCCTGTTGAATATTATTCACTTCCGTGACCCTGCCATCAGGACTGAAACTTCCTGCCAGCAAATAAATTTTATTGCCTTCCTCCCAGTTTACTCTTCCTTACTGACATATCTTGTCCATCTTATTCCTCACCACACATAAACAGAGAGGCTGACTGAAAGAAAGGATCATGCAACTCATTGTCACATACACTTACTTGGAACACCAATAATGGCAAGCATCAGGTAATAGACTTTTCTGATCACAGAAATTATTGACATAATTTTCCACTCAAAGCTCCTTTCCGTTTGCTGCTGAGGGTAAACTCCTTAAGTTAAACTGTGAGGCAGCACATTCCCAGAGAATTGGATTTCTACCCCGCAGAACTGCCAGGGGCACATAGTGGTTGCGACATCGCAAGTTAAACTTCTTTCCGGTAGTTGACGTCGAGATTACGACATCCAATTAAACCCAGAACGTGCCCAGAAATATTTTGTTTTCGGCTTCGAATCATTGTTCCAAATCATGCGCTTGTAGAGTCAAACAACATGGAAAAAAAAATTTCAGTCCACCTCGTCAATGCTGATCAGGTTTCCTTAACTATCTATTGACTGCGTTTGGCCCACTATTACTTGAAATCTTTCTTATTCATGAACCAATCCAAATGTCTTCTAAAATCTCGAATTATACTCATCCGGACCATTTCCTCAGTCAGTTAATTCCATATACAAACAACTCGCTGTGTGAAAATTTTTGACCCTCATGTCCCGTTTAAATCTTCCCATTCAGAACGTAAACCTTCACTGTTTCGTTTTGAACTGCTCGACCCTGGGGAAAAGACCTTGTCTATTCACTCCATCCGTGCCCCTCATGATTATATAAACTTCCTATTCTCTATGGTATATAGCTCCAGCCGACCAAGCCTCTTCCTATGAATACCACCGTTCAGTCCCAGTAACGGACTTGCTTAGAAAGGTGTACAAGGATTATGGAAGACGCAGGAGAATGAACTTTGGAAACATATCAGCCATGTTGGAATTTCAGATCAGCTTCGATGGCCGACATGGCCTCAATTGCTCCTATATCCTTTGTTCTTATGTACTTCCGCACGGGATTAATGATCTGACGTACATAGGAGATTGCATTCTTCTCTCAAATTCATTGTTAATTGTACGCTCTACCTCAGACAGACTCATATATCTCAGTCACACCTGTGCTCCCAATATTCTTTCTGTGAAAAGCTTCAATGAACTTGAAACTTCCACCATCGCAACAATTTCAGGCAACTACACTTCTCCACAGCCTTCCAGGACGTCTCTGCACTGCATAAAAATGAGCATGAAGTTATCACAATAAAATGCATTTTCTGTGATCACCTTGTGGCACATTCAACCAATACCACATTTCACATCAATTCGAAGTTCCAGACCACGGAGAAGCTCTGTCAAATGCAGTGCCTCAAACTGTTAGATCAAGTTTACACCATGGGACCTCTTCAAATATATCTTGAACTTTCAATGGACGGAGCTCCTTGAAGAGATCTGAAGGGGTACACATATTCCAATTGAGGAAGGATAAATCAAGGTACTTTCTAGATAGTGTGAAGTTAAATGCAGGGGATTTCCAAACAGACTTGTGCATTCATAAAGAGTCAGAGAAACCTAATCTTTTGCCCATTCACCCAGCCTATCAATCTTCCTTTGTAAATTGATGATATATCTGCACTGTCTACAATGCTCCCTATCTTTGTCAGAGACATGGAGCCAGAACCTTACAGCACGGAAACATGCCCTTCCACCCAGACTGGTCCATGCCAATCAAAATGTCCGTCAACACTGACCTTGTTTCTCTGCACTTTTTACACATACTTCTATTCCTTTCCTAAACATGTATTTGTCCAAATGCCTTTTAAATGTTGATATAGTACCCTCCTTAACCACTGTCACTGGATGCTCATTCCATATGTGTAGAAAAAGTTGCCCCTCAGGTTCCATTTTCATTCCTTCCCACTAACCTTAAACTGCTGCACTTTTGTCCTCGAATCACCAACCCTAGGAAAAAGATTAAGTGTATTCATCCTTTCCGTGCCTCTCGTGATCTTATACACTTGTGTTAGATCCACAAGCCCTGTAGCCTCCTCCAGTTCCCTGTCATGTGCCTAGAAATGGGGTTAGTGTGGATGGACATATTCGTCGGCATGAACGCTTTCGAGCCAAAGGGCCTGTCTCCGTGCTGTCAGACTCTTTGACTCTATGACAGGGTGGATAGGAAGCAGCTGTTTCAATTAGTTGATGGGGTAATGGCAAGCAGCATTGTTTTCATGTGAAACTCAGGAGGTTTGGAGAAGATTGAAAAAGAGTGTTTCCACCCAGCGTGTGCTCGGTGTCTGTAACAGACTGTCGGAGAGGACAACACATGCAGGAAACATCATAATCGTTAAAAGGTACCTAATGAGCAATTGGAATGTCACAACATCAAACGCTGTGGGCCAAGTTCCGGGGAGTGGAACTATTGCAGTTAAATAAGCACAAACTCCATGGAGTCAATGGCCTCCTCTCTGCTGTATGACTCTTTTATTATGTTAATGATCTGTTTAGTATGGACAAGATTGACTGAAGGGTCTGTATCCGTGATGGACATCTGGATGACTCCATGATAGCTTACGAAGCCTTTTGCAATGATAAGAAGAATGAAGAGCTGCAGAGATGGGTTGAGTGAAAGGGAAAATATCTGTCAAACAGTGGATAATTTGGGAAAATATGAAGACAGTAGGAAGAATTTAGAAGTGTTATATAAATATTGCAGAATTGGTCAGTACAAATAGATCAGGTTATTCCAGTAAGAAATGCATTAACTTGGTATGCTCATGTAAACATGATTAGGTTAGATTCCCTGCAGTATGAAAATACTGTATTTGACCCAATGAGTCAACACTGACCCTCCAAGGAGTAACCCACCGGTAACCATCCCCCAATTTAATCCTGACTAACACAATGGGAAATTTAGAATGACCAATTCACCTGACCTCCACATCTTTGGACTGTAGGAGGAAACCGGAGTACCCAGAGGAAATCCACGCAGACGCTGGGAGAATGTGCAAATTCCACGTAGATAGTTACCGAGTCTGGAATCGAACGCGGATCCCTCTCACTGTGAGAGGACTTCTTTTATCTCCGAGGTTTTGTCTGCCACCCAAATTAGTGGCTGTGAAATCATCGATCATATCTCAAGCGCTAATAGACAATTACAGAGAGACCTAAGTGTTTGCAGAGAGGTCTGGATGTTCGAGTCCTTCGTTCCCTGAAGTCGGAAACGCAGGTGAGTAACGTGGTCAAGAAGTCATACCGCATGCTTTCCTCCAATTTTCGCGATATTGAGTATAAGAGTTGGCAGGTAATGCTACAGTTGTTTCAGGTAATGTTATAGTTGGTCAAGCTGCATTTGCAATACTTTGTACAGTTCTGATCACCACATTACCAAATGAATGCTTTAGAAACGACGCAGAACAGATTCGCCAGGATGCTGCCTGGTATGGAGGGCAAAAGCTGTGAGGAGAGATTGAATATATTAGGATATTTTTCATTAGAAAGACGGAGATTGGGCTGCGCCTGAATGAGGTCGACAATATCTCAGGTGTACAGACATGTTGGAAAGGGAGGAACGTTTTCCCAGAGTTTGGAATCACTAGAGGCCCCGATTTCAAAGTGAAAAGGGAAACGTTTAAGGGAGATACATGCAGAAAGTACTTTATGAAATGTGTGGTGGGAGTCTGGAATGAATTGTAAGCGGAGATGGTAGAGGCAAGATCGACAACATCCCTTAAGATGTATCCAGGCAGATACATGAATGGGCAGTGAGCAAAGGGATACAGTTCTATAGAAAATATGGTGCAGTTTAGATAGAGGATATGATTCAGTGCAGGCTTGGAGGGCTGAAGGTCCAGTTCATGTGTTTTAATTTTCATTCTTCTTCGTTCTTTGCTCCGGTTTCATTCCAAAATCCAAAAACGTGCAGGTGTGGTGAATTGGTCATGCTAACTTGCCCATCGTTTTAGTTGTAATTGTCAGTTATGAATATAGGCTTTGGGATTGGGTCTGAATGGGTTACTCTTCACAGCGTCGGAGTGGACTTGTTAAACCAAATGACCTGTGTCCTTACTGTAGGGAATCTGATCTAAATTCTTGTCAAGTTAACGAAACGAATATTATCATCAACAGATGGAAACATAAAAATCAGGGAAAACATAGGTAGCCGTGACATTAGAGAATGGCAGAGAAATCCTGAAGAGAAAACATCTTTCCTGCTCTGTGAAATCAGCAACTCATATACCGGGACTGTAGGTTTCAGTTTCCAGATTGTTCCTGATTCATAAATATATGTTCCTACGCAAGCCCTTAACCTGGTCTTGTGCCACAGGAATCGCCCTCAGCAATCATCTGAATTTCGGCGGTCAGAGAGCAGTAATTTCTCATTGGAAATGAAAAGTAAAATAGACATTAACAGTATGCCAAAAATTATACATATATATCTATACATGGGTGAGATGTCAGCTGCAGTTGTCCCTTTAGTTCTATGTAAGGTGATTAATTTTGCAACTTGTCTCATTACAAGTTAAAAACGCTCAAACGCACTCATGTATAGATACACACACAAACAGACATTCACACATAAACACACTCACATGTAAACTCACACATATATCCACACACGAACATTCACATGCACAGTCACCTACAGAACTGCACACAGGCACACACTAACAAAACACTTTCATTATGCATCGGCAGACACAGTCTCTCGCTCACACACACATACAGTCACACAAACGCACAGCTACACGTTGAGTGCTTTATAAAATAGCTCAGTTGATCTAACTTTTTAATGTATCTCCAAACAAAGCAGATTAAATAATACCTGATACTCATCGGTGTGGTACACCTTTGCGAAAGGGTTACATATCTCATTCATAATGTGGAAGTATTTCAACGCGCCTCTGTGATGTTTTCAGTTTTGTTTATGAATCAGCTTATTGATTAATGCAATTTGAACTTTCACCAACGTTGTTAACTCTTCTCTAAACTTTTACTGATGTATCCCGTAGATATATGTGTTTGTGCAGAAGCTCAAATTCTGAAGCATATCACCAATACTTTCAAAAGTGTTTTTTGAATCTGTGTAATCGTTGGAATGCATTTCTGGTAGATTATAACATAAAAATATTGTAACATACTTCAGCTACTGAAGAATAAATCTGCCCGATACTGTGAAGAGCAAAATCACAGATTTTCTTCTGCTGTCTATCTGAGTCAGTATAACTCATTCTCTTGCGCTGACCCATCAATCCCTTTCAGACTCGTCTAGCCACAAAAATGTGTCATACTGTAAGAGTAATGAGTAAGAGAATTAAAATAAGTGGGAAAAATGGATTTAAAACTGTATCAAACTCATCGAATCCTACCCATCCAGGCTGAATAAAGTTCTCTGGTTTTACATCACAGAACCAATAGACATGTTCAGTGACTAATCGAGGTTCAAGAGTGAAAAAAATTGGAACGTTCTCTAAATAGAATAGAATGCTGGCTGTCATTAGAATTCCACTTCACTTTCATCTGTAGAAAAGTTTCTTTTCTTTTTCTGGTAGCAACCAGCTTCAAATCCATTAAAACAGAAAATGATACTGAACCATACACAATAATCAGTGGCTACCCTACTCACGACGTTGATAATACTGAATACTGGAGCAATGTCCAGAAAACAACTTGCGAAATAATGATTGATCCACCACAGAATTTCCTCAGTGGTAATGTAAAGTAGATCTGCCATTGCCATGGCCAGCAGGTAGAAAGTGATGTAATTTGCGAGGTCACACGTTCCTCGATTTTTGATCACAATTGCCGTTAAATTAACTGCAAGACCGAACGGAAAAGTAGTATCTGTTTGTTTTATGAGTTCGTTATTCAAGTGAGTAGGATGCAGTATTTTCATGCCAAATCCCAATCAGAATTTAAAATTATCAGCTACTTCAACGTTAACAATTATTATTATGCACTCCATTGACTTCTTGATTGAGGACAACACCACTGATTAATGATACATAGATGATTACTTGGCAATTTAATTTTTTAAAACAATTGGTGCGACTGATTTAACTCGTTGTATAGGCATTGCATCAACGGATGAAGCAGTCTTATTAGATGTTTCACATGACACAGAGACTCTGGGGCATAGAAATGCATGGGTACTGTAAATGCATTCAGTCTTTTTTCATAGGTGTGGGGAATCTAGAGGATTAGTTATGGTGGAATGGGAGAGATTGAAAGGAAATCTGAGGGACACATATTTTCCACAGAGCGTGGTACGCATGTGGAATGAGCTGCCAGCAGAAGTGGTTGTGGAGAGTAGCTTAACATTTGAAAGACATTTGGACATATACATGGGTAGGAAAGGATTAGAAGAATATGAAACAAATGCAGAGAAATAGGGACACTGTGGATGGATATTTTGGTTAGCATGGAGTGGTTTGTCTAAAGGACCTGTCTCTATACTGTTGGACACTTTGATCCTTTGAATCGATCAAAGCGTGCATATACAGCAGCTGTCCCCTTGGTTGAATGATCTATTGCCTCATTCTAATGTGGATTGTGAGGGAGGGCAACCCAAGCAGGAAACTTCATAATCTTTACAAAGTACCTGGGTGACCACCTGAAATGTCCGGAGACAAACGTCAGGAGAGGGACTAGTGCAGATACCTGAGCACAAATTCATTGGCTGGAGAATGTCATTTCTGTGGTATGACTCTATATCGATGATAAGTATTGGCAACAACACATGGTCTTGTCGACAATTTGTATTTTTTTTGGTCTGGCGGACAAGGAAACATTTCATTGCTAGCTGTTATCAATAACTTACACAATATCCAATATTTAGTGAAATGTGGATGGACATATTCAGTGGCGTGGAAACGTTCGAGCCAAAGGGCCTGTCGTCGTGCTGTCAGACTCTATGACACTATGACCGTGTGGATAGGAAGCAGCTGTTCCAATTAGTTGACGGGGTAATGACAAGCAGCATTGTTTTAATGTGAAACTCAGGAGGTTTGGAGAAGTTTGAAAAAGAGTGTTTCCACCCAGAGGGTTGTTGGAGTCTGGAATTGCCTGTCTGAGAGGGCAACACAAGCAGGAAACATCGTAATCGTTAAAATGTGCCTGGTGATCACTTGGAATGACACAATATTAAAGGCTGTAGGACAAGTTCTGGAGAGTGGGATTACTGCAGTTAGATAAACACAAATTCCACGGGGTCAAGGATCTCCGCTCTGCTGTATCACTCTCCGATTATGATAATGACCTGCTTGGCATGGACAAGTTGGACTGAAGGGTCTGTTTCCGTGATGGATATCTCTACGACTCTATGATAGATTACGAAGCCTGTTGCAATGATAGGAAGCATGAAGAGTTGCAGAAATGGATTAAGTGACAGGGAAAATATCTGGTAGACGGTGGTAATTAGGGAGAATATGAAGACAGGAGAAAGAAATTAAAAATGTAATATAAATATTGCAGAATTGTTCAGTACAGATAGATCAGGGTATTCCAGTATGAGATACATTAGCTTGGTAGGCACGTGCAACAAGTGATTAATTTCGATTCCCTACGGTATGAAATCAGTCTATTTGGTCCAACGAGGCAACACTGTCCTTCAAGGAGTAACCCACAGATAACCATTCCCTTACATTTAACCCTGGTGAACACTGTGGTCAATTTAGCATGACCAATTCACCTTATCTCCACATCTTTGAACTGTGGGAGGAAACCCGAGCGCCCATAGGAAGTCCACGCAGAGGCTGGGAGAATGTGCAAACTCCACAGAGACAGTCACCGAGGCTGGAATCGAATGCGGGTTCCTCGCACTGTGTGCGAGGACTTCTTCTATCTCTGAGGGTTTATCTCTGCCTCCGCAGTTGGTGTTCGTGGAGTTATTGATCATTTCTAAAGTGCTAGTAGATAGTTACAGAAAGACCTGAGTGTTTACAGAGAGATCTGGGTGTTCAGGCTCTTTGTTCCCTGTAAGTGGCAACGCAGTTGAGTAAAGTGGTCAAGAGGACTCAATATATGCTTTCCTTCATTGGATGCGATATTGTGTACAAGAGTTGGCAGTTCATATGACAGTTGTTTCGGGCTTTTGGCAATAATGTGTACAGTTCTAATCACCACATTACCAAATAAATGCGTTGGGGATGATGCAGATGAGATTGGCCAGAATGCTGCCTGGTATGGAGGGCACTAGCTGTGAGGAGAGTTTGAATATATTGGGATTATTTTCAATAGAAAGACGGTGATGGTGGGGGTGGGTGTGGTGGAGGGGGCGCCTGATGGAGTCTACAAAATCAGGAGGGGTATAGACATGTTGGAAAAAGAGAACTTTTTCCGAGAGTATGGAACTCAATTCATAGGGGTTCCGAGTTCAAAGTGAGATGGGAAACGTTTCGGGGACATACGTGCAGAAAGTTCTTTATGCAGTAGGTGGTAGGGGTGTGGAGCACGTTGCCAGCGAAGTTGGATGACGCTCGACCAATAACATCATTAAGGATGTATCCAGGCAGATACATGAATGGTCTGTGTGCAAAGGGATACAGTTCTTCAGTGAGTAGGGAGCAGTTTAGATAGATGATGTGAATCATTGCAGGCATGGAGAGCCGAAAGGCCAGTTCCTGTGCTGTAATTTTCTTTGTTCTTTGTCCTTTGTTCCGGTTTCTTCCCATAATCCAAAGACATGCAGGTCAGGTGAATTGGTCATGCTAAATTGCCCATAGCTTTATGTGTAATGGTCAGGTATGAATATAGGCTATGAGAATGTGTCAGGGTGGGTTACTTTTCAGAGCGTTGGTGTGGACCTGTTGTGCCAAATGACCTGTTTCCTTACTGCAGGGAATCTGATCTAAATCTATACAAATTATTGTCAAGGTAAGGAATCGAATCTTTTCATCAACAGATGGAAACGTGAAAATCAGGGAAAACACAGTCAGTCGTGACATTATAGAATGAAAGGGAAGTCCTGAAGAGACAACACCTTTCGTGTTCCGTGAAATCACCAACTCATGCACCGGTGCTGTAGGTTTCAGTTTTCAGATTGTTCCTGATTCATAAATATACGTTCCTACATAAGCCCTAACCCCGGTGTTATGCCACAGGAATCGCCCTCAGCACCATCTGGATTTCAATGGTCAGCGAACAGTGATTTCTCATTGGAAATAAAAAGAAAAATATATTTTAAAAGCATGTCTAAAATTCTATATCTGTGTATATATCTCTATACATGAGTGAGATGTCAGCTGCAGTTGTCCTTTTAGTTCTATGTAAGATGATTGATTTTGCAACTTGATGACTCACCTCAAGTTAAACAATCTCAGACACACTCTTGCAGAGATGCAGTCATGTACACACATGTGTACACACAAACATGCACATATACCGACACACACAAATTCACATGCATAGTCACATGCAGAAATGCACACAGACAGAGGCACAAAATACTCTCCTGATGCATCTGCAGACACAGTATCTCTCTCACACGCACATATACAATCACACAAACACGCAGGCTCACATAGACAGTGCTTCATAAAATTGTTCAGTTCTTCTAATGTTCTAATGTATCTCCGCACAAATCAGATTAAACCATGCCTGGTTCTTATTGGTGTCATTCACTTTTGAGAATGGGTCACATATCTCATTCATACTGTGGAAGTATTTCAACGCGTCTCTGTGAAATTTTCAGCTTTGTTTATGAATCAGTTTATTGATTAATGTAATTGGAAATTTCAACAACGTTTTTAACTCTTCTCTAAACTTAAACCGAGTCAACCAAAAATAAACGTGTTTGTGCAGCAGCTCAAATTCTGAAGCATATCACCAACATTTTCAAAAATGTTTTCTGAATCTGTGGAATCTTTGGGATCCGCTACTGTAATGTTACAATATAAAAATTCTACAACATACGTCAGCCACAGAAGAATGAAACTGCCCCAAACTATGAAAAGCAAAATCACAAATTTTCTTCTGCACTCTAGCTCTGAGTCACTAAAACTCATTCTCTTGCTCTGACACATCAATCTCTTTCATACTCGACGAACCACTAATATGTGTCTAACTGTAAGAGTATTGAGCAAGAGAATTAAAATAAATGGGAGAAATGGAATAAAACCTATATCAAACTAATCGAATCCCACCCATCCAGGCTGAGTAAAGTATTTTGATTTTACTTCACAGAACCAGTTGACACGTTCAGTGACTTATCGAGGTTCAAGTGTGAAACAAATCTATCAAAGGAGAAAATAGCAGTGAACCATACATAATAATCAGTGACTACCCTACTCAGGATATTGATAATACTGAATAATGGAGTAATGTCCAGAAAAGAACATGTGAAATAATACTAACTGATCCGCCACAGAATTTCCTCACTGATATTGAAAAGTAGATCTGCAAGTGACATGGCCAACAGGTAGAAAGTGATGTACTTTGAGAGACCACAATCTTCTCGAAAGAGGATCACAATCGCCATTAAATTAACTGCAAGACAGAAACGAAATGAGTATCTGTTAGTTTTATTAGTTCATTATCCAAATGAGTAAGATGCAGTATCTTAGTACCATATCCCAATCAGAATTTAAATTTTCCAGCTACTTCAATTTTAACAATTATCATTATATATTCCATTGACCTCTTGATTGACGACAACACCACTGATCATAAATGTTTACTTGACAATTTAAGCATTTAAAACAATTGGTGGGACTTATTTAACTCGTTGTATAGTCATTGCATTAATGGATGAAGCAGTCTGATGATATGTCACACAAGACACATATAAAAAGAAGCTGAAGGGGTCTATAAGAGCTGTATGAGATTTCGAGGGGCATAAAAATGCATGGATAGCGTGAGTGCATTCAGTATTACCACCAGGGCTGTGGAATCTAGGGCATCAGTTATGGTGGAATGGGAAAGAATGAAAGGGCAGCTGTGGGACACATTCTTCATACAGAGATTGGTACGCATATGGAATGAGCTGCCAGCAGGAGTGGTTGTGGTGAGTATTTAACATTTGAAAGGCATTTGGACAAATACATAGATAGGAAAGGATTGGAAGAATATAGGCCAAATGAAGGGAAATGGGGATACTGTGGATGGACATTTTGGTCATCATGGAGTGATTTTCCTGAAGGACCTGTCTCCATACTGATTGTCTCTTTGACCCTTTGATGCTATCACAGGGTAGATATATCGTAACTGTCCCTAAGTTGAAGGGTCAATTGCCTTATTTTAAAGTGAATGACAGGATGTTTTGAGAAGACTTGACGAAGAGTGTTTCCACGCAGAGTCGGGTGGTCGGGGTCTGGAATGGACTGTGAGGGAGGGCGACCCAAGCAGGAAACCACATAATCTTTACAAAGTTCCTGGGTAAGCACTTGAAATTTCCTAACTTTGAAAGCTGTGTGCCAAATTCAGGAGATGGGTTCGTGCAGATACATGAACACAAATTCATTGGCTGGAGAGCCTCTTCTCTGTGGTATGACTCTAAGTCGATGATAAGTATTGGCAACAACACATGATCTTGTGGGCAGTTTGGTATTTTTTGGTCTGGAGAACAAGGAACCATTTTATTCCTAGTTGTTATCTACAAATTATATAATATCTAATGCTCCAACCTGATACCAGATCTGAGCAAAACATTCAATTTATCCCATTTCATCTAATTTACTGAAGGTGTTATTCATTGCACTCAGTAAGATATAAGTGTTCTCAATTTCCACTGTTCATCTTTTTGAAGTACAGGAGCCTCTCCTCAAGGGAGTGGAACTCACTGAATGACAGCCACCGATTGATCAAGACTAAATGTAAAAACACGGAATGACCCATCAGCACAGGTCCACTGACAGGATAAATAGGGTTTTCAGCTCATAGTGTGAGCCATATCTCATCCAATTCCCATGGGATTTCGCAAACAATTGTAAATCCACAGGTGTTGACGTTCCTAATAGAGGGAAAAAAGGCAGCAAGGCAGTTTGCTCCTTAAATTGACTGTTACTTGCTTGAAGTTTACACTGACAGGAAAGAAATTCTCTCAGACACTTCTGCGTACTCTGAACCATTTACCAGTCCAAGGTGTCTCCATAAATGGTGACAAAATGGCCGTTCTGTGATCTCTAGAAAAATGATGATGTTCATCAATTTCAATGGATAAAACGGAAAATACAGGAGACGTTTAAAATTAAGGAGTTTTGAATTCATTAAATAGACAACCAAGACCCTCACATTAGTGTTGTTATTCAAGTTGAAATGTAAATGACAGACCATTTCTCACACATATTTTCACCACATCAATAACTCACGAGGAACATCCAGAAAGCAAGTGTTGCATAATAAATGTTCATGACACCAATAAATGCGTCAAACATGTTTCGTTCAAGGTTCCTATGCCTCCGTGCTGTGGAAACTTCTCTGGATCAAATACCGATTCATGACAATCACAGAACCTTTAATTTTACCAGGTTTGCACCTCCAGGGAATATTGAGAATGCAACATTTTCAAATTAAATTTACAAAACACAAATGAACAAAACTTTAGACATAAGTTCACTCGCTGTTGTGATAAAATATATTTAACACATGGAGTCATTTATATAATTTGGTTAGTCATATTTTGCCGATTTATTAATGTCAATGCTGTTTTTCGAAAAAATGTTGACTGCTAAAAAAAGACAAACATTTTATATTCATGCTGTCATAATCTTATGAGCTTTGTTGTTGCCCTTCAGTAATTAAATTCCAAGTATGAGCGCATCTCGCTCAGGGTGTCGCCCAGCTCTCTGCGATGTGACTGTTCTCGTGAACGTATGATTATTCCATCAGCTTACTGAATAGATGAAAATAGTTAATTGAGTTCTGATATGATATTCGATATCATATTTTCGGATTATTCAAATCTAGGCTATAAGATGACACATTGTGCCACGTGGTTTACTTACCATTCTAGTGGAATAGAATTTTCAACATTATTGAGCATGCTCAAGTTGAACTTAAAAACAAACATGGGAGCTGAGTGAATTCTCACTCCGCTCATTAACCTCACATCTGACTGAAAACTGAGATGAAATCTGATCAACCGTCCAGCAGATCCTGAGATAAACTGCACGAGGGTCAAATCTAATTGGCATTGTTTCCAGTAATTTTGTAACCTGATTCACCAAGTAATAATGACGATCTCACTAAACCTGGAAGAAGGTATATCCCTCTGTATCAAAGATAAATCCTCAAACCATGTTTCTTGCTTTGTAAGACTTAATAACAGGCACAACCTTCGCTTATCTCTCAAATATGTGCACTCCCAACCTCTGGAAAAACGAACTGATTGAATCTTTTTCATCCTTTTCTTCTCTATGGTTCCATGTCTCATCTATGTTAGCGGGTACGGACGCTTACTTAATAACTTCATATGGCCGGTTACACAACTGTTCAATTTTAACTTTAATTGACTGCACCTGAGGAAGCTATCTCACAGCTTGTGTTTCCAAATTAACCCATTGGACGAAAACCTGTTGTCGTCAGACTTCTGTCATTGTTCTATTTTGAGGCAAGATTATGATGATAACTAACTTTTGTATATTTAATATAATGCTCATAATAAAGTGTCTGACAAACTCAGTCTATCTTGCAGCAGTCGTGGGAAGAAACAAAGTGAACATTGCAAGTCTTGTGCTCAGCACACAGACGTTGTAAAGCCTAGAAATGTAATACATAGATTCAGTAATAGGCCACTCCAGCCTGAACCACATTCCACCTATGTGGGAAGGGTGTTCCACATGTTGGGCGAGTCCAGATATAGAGTATGACAGGCTGAGAATAAGGGGTAATGCATTCGGGACTGAACGATAATAGCTGGCAATGCATTCCCAATATCTCATTCCCACTTTGTCTCCATACTCCTTGAACTCTTTAATAACAATGGACACGTATAGCTCCTTCTCCAGCCGGAGGGATTGAGTTAAAAACATAGTGATTATGTTGCAGCAATGTCTAGTGATGGTGATGGCACACCTGGGGTACTGCGTACAGTTTTGCTCTGTTTATTTGCTAAATGAAGTATTGGCACTGAAAGGGGTGCAGAGAAGGTTCACGAGGTTGATTCCAGAGTTGGAGGGGGGTGCTTGCTTGCTTCTCAGGAGAGACTGAGTAGACTGGTACCATATTCATTGGAATTTAGGAGAACGAAGGGGGAATCTGAAAGAAATAGACAAAATTATGAGGAGAATAGATAAGTTCGAAATTGGCAGAATTTTTCCATTGGCAACCGAAACTAGAATAAGAAGGCTTAGCTGCCAAATTGGGGTAAGGGGAGTTAGCAGCTTTAGAAATGATGTGAAAAGGAACTTCTTCACCCAGAGTGTTGTGAATCCGTGGAATTCCCTGCCCCGTAAGTAGTTGAGGATTCCTCATTTTATTTTAGGGCTACGATGAGTATATGTTTGAACAGTAAATGTTCAAAGCGTTACAGGAAAAGGGCAGGTAAGTGGTGCTGAGGCAACCAAAACATCAGCCATGATCTTATTGAATAGTGGATGTCAGAAACGTTGCTGAATCCTTCTGTTAAGGAATCCAAACGCCCAGAAACGGTACAAATCCCTCGGTCTTTTCTGGTTTTCCAGCTGAAAAATATGTTTTGTTTCGAATTCATTAGTTCCTGAAGAAACAGAAAATCAGATACGACTTCGAAATACATCTGCCACAGTCCAATTTCCCAACCAGGCACAGCTAAACCTCATCATGACTTTGATAAAGATTTGCACATTTGCAATCGATGGTAGGAGCAGGAACTAAGACAGCCCAATTTAAATTTTAACCTCTTGTGAAATAAGCCCGTACTCACCTGGGCAAAAATATTGCCTCAATTTTTGCAAAGAATTCTATGTTCAGTTGTGCAAACGTCCTGTGGTAAGTTTGTGCTGAACACTAGTGTCAATTTGTGTTGATAGTCTGTATCTTGGGATGCTCTGGTTGTGAACTTGCAGCTGAGTGTGTGTGGGGGGGAAGGAACAGGCAAAGCACTTGTCTAAACAATTGACCTGCTGCTTTCTCCCAGTCCCTCTGGAAGCTAGATAGTGAGAGCTTGGAGCTGACTGGATGAACTGTGATTTGGGAAGAGATGAGATTTGAGAGGCAGACCTGGGGATGTTGAAACCTTGCCCCAGGCAGCCGTTAGCTTTTTACCATGTGGAGTATCCAGGCATGAGTATCAATGGAGTTGCTGTCTCTCTGAGACTGTCTCTGTGTTTCAGGTGATTTACTACCTCCCTGAGTCTGTGCGTGTGTGTGTGTGTGTGCGTTTGTGTGTGTGTGTGTGTGTATGTGTGTGTGTGTGTGTGTGTGTGTGCGTGCGTGTGTGTGTGTCACACACACACACACACACACACACACACACACACACACACACACACACACACACACACACACACACACACACAGACTGAGAGATATCATGGGTGAGGGAGCGATGTGCAGGTGGAATGATGTGATGTGTCCATAATTCTCCGTGACTTGCATTGCACCGAGTGGCTTGGGAGCAGCTGGGATGGTGAGGATTGTCTCCTTACTCTTTCTACGTCCCTGATTGTTTTGTCTCTCCTTCTCTTTTATCTCCCTCTCCCTCTCCGCCTCAGTCTCTGATTCACTCTCACTTCCCCTGTCTGCCTTATCCTCCAATAGACAGTGTTTCTTTCCATTCACCTACCTGCCTGTCTGCCTTATGCTCTCTTTATCTCTCTCCCTCTGTCTCTTCCTGTTTCTCTTTTTCTCTTTCTTTGTGTGTTTGTGTGTGTGTGTCTGTGTCTCAATCTTGATCTCTCTGTGACTGTCTCTCTTTTTCTCTCTCTCTTCTCTCTCTCTTTCGCTCTTCTCTCTGTCCTCTCTCTCTCTTTCTCTCTCCTCTCTCTCTTTCTTTCTCTCTTCCTCTCTCTCTTTATCTCTCTCTTTCTCTTTCATTCTCTTTCTCGTTCACTCTTTTTCTGCCCTTCTTCCTATCTCTATTTTTTCTCTCTTTCTGTCTGTCTCTATTTCTCTCTTTCATTTTTTTCTCTCTTGCTCCCTCTTTCTCTTTATGTCTCTCCTTCTCTCTTCCTCTTTCTCCCTTCCCTCATTGTTTCTCTTTCACTCCCTCTTTCTCCCTTTCTCTTATCCTGTCTCTTTCTCTCTCTCTCTTTATCTCTCAGTCTATTTCTGTCCCTTTCTCTTTCTCTTTTCTCCCTCTTTATTTCTCTTTTTTCTCTGTCTAATTCTCTAACGCTTTTCCTTTCCCTCTCATTCTCTCATTTCTCTCTCTCTATCTACCGCTCTCTATCACTTTCTCTCTCCCCTTTCCCTTTCTTTCTTGCTATCACGATCTTTCTCTCTTTATCTCCCTCTCTCTACCTTTTTTCTTGCTGTGTTTCCCTTTCTTGCTCTCTATCTCTCCAAACCTCTTTGTATCCCTCCCTCCCTCTTTCTTTGTCTTTCTCTCTCTTTCTCTGTATCTCTCTCTCTTTGGTACTCTTTCTCTTTCTCTCATTCCATTGTTTTTTTTTCTCTCTATCTTTCTCTCAGCATGTCTTTCTCTTTGTCTGTCTATCTTGACATACCGCCCAGATGTCCAAACTCCGACTTGCTCTGAAATTCTTCCCCATTCCTTTATGCCCACCATCCGGGTTCGATTCCCTCCCTTGGGCGTCTGTCTGTGTGGTATTTGCACATTCTCTTCACCTCTGCATGGATTTCCTCCACATGCTCTGGTTTCCTTCCAAAATCCAGGAATGTGAAAGTTCGGGTGGATTGGCCACACTAAAGTGCTCCATAGCGTCCAGCGATGTGCAGGTTACGGTGGATTGGCAGTGCCAAATTATCCTATACTGTCCAGCGATGTGCAGTTTAGGATTCATTGGCGTTGCTAAATTGCCCCTTTACATCCAGGGATGTGCAAGTTAGGGTGCGTTGGCCATGGGAAATTGTTCCACAGTTTTCGCTCCCCTCTCCCCCATTCACGGAGAAAGTGGCAACATCTGATCTTCTCCAAGTTTGTCCCTTTCTCCAAATACATACCTCATTACCTTCCCCGTGATATTGTATATGTCCTCAGTGTTGCACCCCTTATCAAATCTCCCCTCTCCTCACACTCCTGTCTAATTGCCTCCTCGGAGTAGCTTTATTCCCTTACATGAACTGATCTTCCCCACAGATTCCCCCTCCATATTTGCTGTCTCTTTCCCTGTCGTGCCCACTATTTTGCACCTCACAATTCTGCGCACCCCAGCCAAATTGTACGCCTCAGAATACACACTCAAACAATTCTGCCCCCTGCCAATTGTGCACAAAACTATGGGGACTCCAAATGGGTGGGATGGGTGGACGGAGACCCTAAGTGCCCGCGTTTTGTCCCCCTCTGCTTCTCTGCCTTCCACAGATTTTCGAACCTTACCCAATTAAACACCTCCCAGTGTGCACTGGCTTTTCGACTGTGTGTCTTCATTCTCCTGCATCTTCCCCCACAATGCTACGTGGTAAAGGTGCTTTATCTTCCCCACCACCCCTCAACACCGCATTGGACAAAAAGGGGAGACGCGGGGAACAGGAAGATCCCACTGTGTTTCCAGCATTGTGAAAGTGCATCTGCTCTCTTTTAACCATTTAAATGTTTTCTAAAATTTTGATCACAAATAACTCTGAAAAATTGTAATATGTGCAGAGCCAGTTAATAAATCCAAGAAATTTTTACAATACCAACATCATAAAGGAAGGGACTTAAGAAATTCAAATGCTTATAATGTTTGAGATGAAGGTTGTACCCTGAACGATGATGGCATTGAGGTGCTTGGCTTTACGTATTTAATTTCCCAAATTCACTGATCTCTGGGACAGCTCCAGTGGATTGGCAAATAACAAATATGATACCACTATTTGTAAAAACAAAGAGAGACGAATGCTGGTGAATTATGGACTGGTTCGCTTAACTTCTGTAGTTAGGAAAATGCTTGTGGCTATTATCAAGGAAAGAATAGGAAGTCGTCCAGATTAAAAAAACCTGTCCCTTTGGGCGGAAGCTGCATGGGCTCATAAAGGATAGGTCGTGCTTCAGTAATCTTCTGTAATTCTCTAAGCCATAACTAGAATGGTGTACAACGGGGTCAAATTAGATGTGGTGTGTCTAAATTTCCAAAAGATATTCGATAAATGTGCACGAAAGGCTGCTGCATAAGATAAAGATGCACATTGTTCTGGCAGAGTATTCGGAATACTAGAGAATTGGTTCAATCATCGGAAACAAAGAGGAGAGGTAAAACTGAATGCTATTCTGTTTAGCAAACAATAACTAATTTTGTGCCTCACGGGTCAGTGTTGGGAGAGCAATTATTTACAATTAACTGAGATTATTTGGAACTGAGCACCACGGATATTTATCAATGCTTTCGAGAGCACTAAAATGAGTGGTAAAACAAAGTATGCAGAGGACTTTGAAAATTTGCAATGCTTCTGTATTCAGTTCTGTGGCGATCAAGTTCCAGAGGACTTCACTGGGACCTTGGTGGGATTTCTTTTCTAATATTGAACTTGCAACATTTATCAGCATTATGTTTGCTAACCTTAATTTGAAAAAAAAAAACATTCAGCAGAATATGAATATGAATTTGATATAATTCCCGTTTCATTTTATCTCTACTTGGCACTCAACCTCAACCTCAACAGAATATCTGTGATCAACGTTAAAAGAAAACAACACAGGTTGGAAACATACGTTTACAACAAAGGTGGTGCCAAATCAAACATTGATTTGGCTCACTGATACAACACATCGATGTTCTCAGGTCTTTCTACGAATGAGAAGATTTGACTTTTGTGTTACGGTTTTGTGTAGATTCTCCACTTGCATTTTTCGGCAACTATGAATAAGCGGTTTCATTAATAGAGCCAGTTGAGTCACAAAATCATCGAATTTATCACAAATTAGAATGGGGCATTCCGACCATTTCAGTTATGTATTACCAGTCTTCAAAATGCCACAAGGTGAAGGAAATCAAAGTAAGAGTAAAAACGAAAATATAACTTCATTGAGAGGAGGGGAATGTTTGCGTTTTCTTTATTTATATTCTGTATTCATTTCCTTCATTTCAAAAATATTCTTTATTCCAAGGATTTTTTTTATTTTCATACTTAATCACTAAAGCAGTAAAGTTATTTAAACAGCATATTAAAAAGAGAACAGGCATTGAAGTTTGACGCAACCGAACAGAACAGTTAAGTTTTATGCTTCTTAATTGCACAAGATAATGCTTGAGCATACATGTTTATATTTTATAATAACTGAATTTTGTAAGAAGGTGTTCAGTGCCAAGTTCTTTAGAATCTCCTGCATTTTTGTCTGTAAAGTTTGCTGAAAATGATATATATTGTGACAACGCATTTAATTTACATTCATACTAGCAATGTCTATGTGCAACACCATCAGAACTTTAACCATTAACTGAATACGATTGTCAAGCGTTAACCTGGCACATACTGACTGGAAACCCTGTGACATAGCCCAGTGCACTCTCAAATGCACAAGCCAGTCATTCGTTTTTTAAGTTATGAAACCAGATATGTCAACGTGTTCTTTATTTTCACTCTGAACTTCGAATGGTTTGCTGCATATATAAATGTTTTGGGCAACAACTTCAATTCTGAAGCATGAATTCAAAATCTTGTAATACCAAGTCGGACTATGTAAAATGTTCCTTTAAAGAATTGATGAAAGAAATCTAAGATCAACATCAACAACAGAAGTATAAAGTTACCGGATGTGGTGGAAAGTAAAATGAAAAAATTCCACCTGCTTTCCATTTCTGCGTCGCTGTTATTCTCTCCATTGCTGCGGGACTTCGGTTTCTCACAGACTTGGCTGTATACTTAAAGGTGCCTGACAGTCAAACCATTGATCAACAGAGTTGGAGCGAAGGGGAGCAGTAGAAGTAATACGTTAACAAAGCACTCAAAACCCACTCATCCAGGATCAGTATTAAAGTTCGGTTTGTCATAATAAAACCATGCTACAACATTCAATCACGATATGAAAGTTTAATGCACCTGGAAACATTATTGGACAATAAAATCCTTCTCTATCCATCATCAACCCACAGGCTGGAGTCACTGGTCTAAATGAGAAAACACAGCTGTTTCGACAAATGTTGCATCTGGTTACTTCAGGTCGACACGTGCATTCTATTGAGGCAGAATCTTTTTTTATTAAAACACAGCAAAAATAAATAAACAAAACCAAAAGTTCCCCTAAACAACGGAAAACAAGCATTCGGGATAAAATTAAGTTTTGCGTTGGCCTCCAAATGGCTCCAAATCCCGCACCAGCATGGCCGTGTTGCAAACTAACTTGGATGTTCTCAAAGTCGAAATCTAAGTTGTGGCACACCATTATGGTGCCACACCGGAGCTGAAAGCTGATGATTTTCCAAGAGTGGAAAGAAGTCAAAATCTAGGCTGTGGCAATGTTACAGACTGTGGACGAGAAATGCCAGTCCTGCATTTGAAAATGTGAAGCAATCAAAAGGTATTACTGATGATTACCTTTCCTACTGCTGATGAAATCGTGTATCATATGAAAAAGGAATTAACTTTGAGAAAACAAAACATTGTTTAAAGTCTTATTGAATGTTCATGTCAGCCAAGAGGCCTGAATGCATTCTTCTGCTGCTGTAATTTGAAGTTCAATGTTTTCCCAATAGTCCAAATGATGCAACATTCATCATAGCAAATGGATCTCTCATTGATAATTACCCTGCCGAAAATCATGAAGTAAGGGATTTGGTACGATTTCTTACGTTATCAGTTGCTTCTGTCTGGTAATATGGTCAATGCATCAAAACTCCTGTTATGTTTTATAGGCTCTTCCTCTTCTGAAATAATCACCAACCATGCAACATAATATTGTCTTTTGATGTCTTCCATACATAATTTTCAAATTCGGATCACTCCAAAAACTCTTCCACAAGATATTCTGCCTTTGCAGTTCCTGCAATTCCAGATATACTTACATGTATTCAGGCAAAGAACGTCAGTTGTTATGGAATCGAGAGAGACATTGATGGTGAAAATCAACAGGTCTGCCAGCATGTGCACAGAGAGAAGAAAACAGAAGCTCAACACGTTGGGGAGTTCTTACTCGTGCTGAAAAGATTGCCGCCGACTTTTCACTCTATCCATGCGCCATAATTTTATATACTTCCATCAGGACTCTCCACAGCCTCCGGTGCTGTCGGGTAAACAATCCAATTTTGTTAATCGCTCCTTAAAGCTCATGCACGTCAATGCAGACCAACCTATTTTGCACACTGCCCAAGGCCACGTTTATTTACTGGAACTGAACACATTAGTCGAAGTGTGACTCAGTTCAAGTTGTATACAGCTGAAACAGGATTTGGCAACGTTTATACTCACTTATCGGTTTGGTGAAGTAACACAATCGAAACACCATATTTATGACATTATCTCCCTCCGTTGCAATTTCTGTAAAACATGACATTGCAACAATGGCGAAATGGCACGATGGAAATTCTTGGAAATTAGATGCGTAGAATCCACATCTCTTGCTTAGTGGAGCAAGCATAAGGACAATGCAAATATGACAGAATGAAAACTATCCGTTTTAACATAACGAAGAGGTATCTACAGAAAGTCTGACAGTTGGCCTTAATATAAGCAATGTACAACTGCAGTTAATATCTGTAAATCTTGAGGCCATTTTGGAAAGCATTAGCAGAGTCCCCATAATTTGTCTATTCACAAAATATTTCAGTGAGTAAGGAATCCCAAGACCTGTTTCCACTGGCAAGAAAATTGTTGTAATTTGATGGTGATATTCTATGAAATGTCGAATGCCTAATTATGCCGATACTGGTTCAATGGAATCGATGTGTCGATCTGAAATAAACTGATGCAACACTGTGGAAACAGTTGTGTTTTCCCATTTATATCTGTGACTCCAGGCTGTGGGTTCATGCGGATACAGAAGAAGTAGATTGTCCAATAAAATTAACCACAACGTAATATTTCCAAGTGCATTCAATTTTCATATAGTGTCTGAATGCTGTACCATTACTTATTTCTAATTGTGCACACTTTTGTTATTGGCCCCAGTCGTGGCTGAGAGTCTTTAACTTAGCTATATGTGAGGCATTGTGCTTTGGTTAGGAGAATTAGAGCAGAATTACGTGCATTGTTGACAGCCAAAGTGAGTTTAGTATGTATATTCACAGTTTCTAAAAGCTGGATTCACAGATAGACATGGAGTGAACATGGAATTTCATACATTTGTGTTTATTAGTAGTCATTGAAGTAATGTTGCTTCTGTACAGGATATTTGTTCAATCCTCTTTGAAATATTGCATTAACTTCAGTTCTCCTAGCTATATTACAGATGTGTTTAAAGCCTTCAAGGCTTCTGAAACAATTTTTACGGATCTTGCCAATGTTGGAAAGGTGGAGCTATCGGAAAAAGCTGAGCAGGATGGAATAATTGTTGCTGTAATGTCGGAGGTTAAATTTGATGAAACCATGATGAACGCTGATGCAGATAATTGCCAAAGTCTTTTTCCCAGGATAGTGGGAATGCAATATCACAGAAATACATTTAAGGAGATGGATAAACGATGTAGAAAGGAACTAAGAGCAATCTTTTCATGCAGACGATCATGCGTTTATGCTATTAACTGCCCTTGGAAGTGCTGTACGCTTGTACAATTCCTATATTTCAAAGGAATCTGGAGGCTGCCTGAATTGGAAGGATTTAGGGCGATGTTTGCTGAATGGTGCAAAATGGGACTAGATGAATTTAGGATATTTGGTCGGCATGGACAAGTCGGACAGAAGTGGTTTTCTTTACCTTGTTTTGAAACTATGTGATCTGAAGAAAGCATTACTACTCTTTTGAAAAAGACATGACTTAATTTGGTACTCACTGACAATATTTCCAGTTCTTAATTACTTTCTCTATGAAATGGGGCAGAACAAGGCATCGCATTTTCTTCCACAAGTTGCAGAATTAGTCCATGGTGGCAATTGTTGCAAAGATTGGGTCAGGTTAGGTCTGCTTGTGAAGCAGCCACACTCGGTGCAACTTCAATATTTCTCGCTTGGCCTCCTTTGATCACACTATTCATTTTCACACGCTACGTCTGTCAAAGGAATGGGTCTACTGCAAAAAAACATTATAGGTCAGTGAAAGCCATGAATCTCCATGAAAAATCCACTATTTATTTTAAACATCTGCACAATTATAACTATATAAAAACAATATGCAACAGAACAGAACAGAAAGTTTGACAAAAATATGGAAAACCGAGTACTGTAGATGCTGGCGATCATATTCAAGATTAGATTGGGGCTGAAGGAGCACCGCAGGTCAGGTATCATCCGAGGAGCAGGAAAATCGATATTTTCGACACAAGTCCTTCATCAGGGCTAAAATGTGTGCTATTTCATAATTGAACAACCTTCATTACTTGCAGTGAGAAAAAATACAAATGCAACTAGATGGAGGTCCACAAAAAGAGGCCAGCATGGCAGAGAACTGTTCGTGACAGTGAACAGAAATCTACAGGAACAGATATTTCCAGATGTCTTCCTCAGAATTTTCGTGCTGTCCTTTCTAACACTGCAGAGCATTACACAAAAGCCAGTAAATAATTGCCAGAAATCATTTGGGATTCAAGCAAAGAATAAAAAACATCTGAAGACATAGAATGAAATTACAGTGACAAATTATCTCATTTTATCCAACAATTGACAGCCTGGTGAATAACGTTTACAGTTGTGATCAAAACGTAAAACTATCTACTGCAGTGCAACATGTACAGATCTGCACTTCATTACTTCCAGAGAGAGAAAAAATAATAAATGTAAATATATGGAGATCCACAAAACGACAACGGCATGGCAGATAACTGTTTGTGCCAGTGAATATAAATCGATAGGAACAGATGTTTCGGGATATTCGTGCTGTTCTTTCTAACATTGTACAGCAATGCGCAAAAGGCAGCAAATAAATGCAGAAAGCATTTGGGGTTCAAGCAGAGAATAATTAACATCCGACGTGATAGAATGAAATTCCAGAAAAAAAAATCTCATTTGATCCAACAATTGACTGCATGACGTCCAGCGTCTACAGTTGTTATCAAAACGTAATATTATCAAGCGCAGTGTACAGATCTTCGATTATTATTCTCACCTACCAAGCAGGCCAACCACATCAAGGATCATGTAGTACACTTTTTAAAAGATCGTACATTTGAAAAGCCATTTCTGCGTTCATGTGTTTCGCATTGTACTGTGATTGATCCCTTCATCTTTTATTTTGTGATGATGAAACCCCAGCACTATACATTTATATCATGTCAAATGTCATTCGTTATATTATGCGTATAGCAGTGTTTGGCCAATGGTCAGCCTAAAGCTGTTATCCTTCAGGAAATATGAAATATTAATTCGCTTTTGCATTGCAGATCAGGTACGTGTTGTCCACGTCATGTTTCTCATTGAAAGCAAAAGTAAACCGTTCATGACGGTGCGTTGTATTCCATTTGTCTGAAATGACACATTATGCAGAGATAAGACTGCACAACGCCAACAAAATGAAAACCAAATTGAAGTTACAGACCTTTTTATAAGTACGTGTTGTAAATAAATGGAAGATCGTATCACAACCATCAACGAAAAACACACTGTTGAAGTGATAAAAGAAGGGACTTGAAAAATTAAGCAGGTTTGTTCCATGTTCTGTAACCTCAAGAACCATGGCAATGAGCTGCCAGGGCTCGGTCTCTATAGAACGATGGAAATGCGCTGCCAGAGTATGTACCCTTTCGAAAATGATAAGGAGCTGCCAGTTGTTGCACACTGTAGAAAGATGGCGATTAGCTACTCGGGTTTGATCTTTGCAGAACGAGAGCGAGAATGTTTCAGAATTGATCAAAGAATTGATTTCTTAAGAATTCCAAACGTATTTCCTTTAATCATTTCTTGGGAAATATATTGGCGATGTTTCAGATGCATTCCTACTGAACTTACTATTATTGCTTTTTTTCCTTCGACCACTTGCAACTCCCATTCACGTTTAGGTGACCTCGTCTCATCATTACGTTACCTCGCCTCATCATTACGTTTATCCCATGCTCACACAGAAACTCGAAAGGCGCGTGAAATACAATGAGTCTGACTGAATGTGACCAAATTGTTGCTTCCTGTTGAGAATAACTGCACTTTTGACGAGATCCAAATTTAATTCAATGATCTCTATTGATCTTTGCTTGTGCACTGTCAATTGTTTGCGACTTGTTCTTGGGATTGACTTGAAGTTGATTATTTTAAACTCATTGAAAAAATGTTGCATGAATCACCTTCTGTATTATAATGTATAGAATAAAGTCAAAGATGCCCAATTGAACATAAAGACACATCAGAAAAAATGCAATTTCAAAATATTAATAATATTTTATTTCGTGACATTTAATGTATTGCACTCAGAGCGATTTTACCCTGGTAGATAAAAAAAAACAAGAACAGCGTGATTAAATCTCCTAACACCATTGTGGTATGGGTTTTGCAGATCGATATGAATATACTTCCCGTAATGTCGTGCCTCAGTAATTTCACATTAGTTGTTGTCCATTTGAACATTACAGGACATTGCACTGAAGGCAGCAAATCAATATTGGAAAGTCTGTGATTAGTAAAAGCGATTGATTATCATCTAAGAGGAGGAACAATAGTTCGAAGCCAAAACTAGACGTTTGAACAAGCAAGTGACCAGATGAAGTGACAGCCATGTATAATTATCATGCATCATTTTAAAGTTTAACGTGGTGAAATGTGTCTTTTCATTTGCAAGGCAGACCAAAGACAGGAAGTATCATGCAGTAGAATTTCTGGACATCCTGCACACGTAAGGTCCTTCCAGAACCAACAATGTCTCCCGTCACTGTTCAAGTAAGGGTTCCATTTTGAGGTCCACATTATGTTTTCCACATTTCTTTTTAAAATGACAGTAAGCAGAGAATGAACTTGACATAATTACCGTTCGTTTAATTTCGACTTGGCATTCTGCCATGGCACCACTTCGATCAACGTTAAAATAGAAAAAAAAAACACACATTGCAACTAATCTCACAGTATCAATTCTATCATCACAGATTCTACGATACAATTATCGATGTTCCCAGATAATTCTATGAATGAGAGCATTTATGCTTTACATTGTCATGTCATGTGGATATTAGTCAGACCATCTTCGTTTTCGCTGAAGTAAATCTGCCATCCGGCAACTGTGAATAATCAGTTCAAAGAATAGAGTCACTTATTTCACAGAATCACAAAATAGCTACAAATGAGGACATTCAGCCCAGCATGATTACTCTTTCAAAAAAAAAGTCCTTTGTAACTTTAATAATGCCAATGACAGTACAACATTATGAGAGCTGTTTTCAAATTGCCAGAGTGACAGGCTACGAAGAAAATAGAAGCAAGAGTGAAGACGACAACGTCATTTCAGTGACAGGAAATTCAATGATTGTGGCTTCAATGTTTATATACTGTACTTATTTGCTTTATTTCGAAAATGTATTTTATTCATAAAAAATCTTCATGTACACACATAATTACTCATGAAGTTCAGTTCTGTCCAGTTACAAATGAAAAGTGGACAAAGGTTGAAGGTGGACTCAATCGAACTAAACACTCAAAAGGCATTTCTTACTTTTGCAAGATGATATTTGCACTTTTTGATATTCCATATCAATTGCATTTTGTTGTTAGTTGAACTGTGAAATAATTTTGGTTGTTCAATACTCTTGGAATTTCTTGCGTTTTTATCTTGCAAAGTTTGCCAAAAATGATATTAATTATGACAGCTTATGTAATTAACATTTTCAAGAAGTGAGCATAATTCTAATTTCATGCCCAGATGTGGGTGAAAGAGGATATGTCTTTAATTGACTTGCAAAGTTTCTCCATACAAATGGTGGATGGGCGAATACCGTCCAATCAGGGTAATGGAGTGCAGGATGAATATGCCAGACAGCTAAATCGTCTTGAATACAATGCAGTTGAAAATGTGTTGCTGGTTAAAGCACAGCAGGTTAGGCAGCATCCAAGGAATAGGAAATTCGACGTTTCGGGCATAAGCCCTTCATTAGGAATGACTCTGTGCAGAGGAGATGACCTGGGGGGTGCAGTGAGAGAGAGACTCACTGAAATCCTTGTAGAGGGAGGAAGAGAGCTTCTTCAAGGAAGGCATCCTTGCAAGAGGATTCGCACTAGTTTAAAATCTTCGGGTAAAAAATGAGGTCAGCAGATACTGGAGATCACGGTTGAAAAAGTGTTGCTGGTTATGCCCGAAACGTCGAATTTCCTATTCCTTGGATGCTGCCTAACCTGCTGTGCTTTAACCAGCAACACATTTTCAACTGTGATCTCCAGCATCTGCAGACCTCATTTTTTACTTGAATACAATGCAGGCAGACCTGCACCCTCCAAGATTCAGTGCAAAATTTCACCGAAGATTCATAGGTAGCACTTTACACATACACAAATGCTTCCATCCAGATGAGCAAAGGCATCCGATACATCGGTACATCACCTCTGGCAGTTTCCCAAGGAGCCACTCACCCTCATGACTTGGAAATGTATTGATGTTCAATTGCTGTTGTAGGGTGAAAATCCTGAAACAGCCACCCAGCCGCGCACCCTCAGGGCAATGTGAGCCACCCTACATCAGGTGTACTGTACCAGTTCAAGAAACCATCTCATCAAAACTTTCTCAAGGGGCAATTGGGACGCGAATTAAATGCTGGTCAGCCTATGATGCTCGCATCCCACGCATGAATGAAAATCCAAATGGTAGTCGTTATTCAAATTTCAGTATGAACATATTAATTAGTGCTAAAATAACTTGTGTCGGCAAGGTTACACTTTGTGGAGTGACAGGAACAGTGGTGTTCGGACGGAATGACTAAAGCAGTGACTCGTGCCCGCATTCCACTTCCAGCACCAAAGAGTTAATTACTTTGACGCTGGTAGGAGGAAGCTTCTGGGAATGCAGGCGCTTCTCCACTAAAGAAAAGGAAAGGCGTAAGTTTTTATCCATTCATTTGTCTTCAGCAAATTCAGAACAATCTTATTATTAATTTCTTAAATACACACCCAATCGATTTAAACATGTGACTGGGTGGTCAATGATGGACAGTCTTTATTGAAGGCCCTCAGCATTCAATGATCTTACGACGTTTCCAAGTCACACTTGTCTCTATACTTCGGGCTTCCGCAATTCATGCTGTGTTTAAACTTATACCAATTTTGGTAACGTCTGCACCTGTAAACAAATTCTCTCTTCTAGCAGAGTAGTGTCATTCACTTCCTGTTTTACTAGTATATCTTGAAAGCTTATTGTGTTCTTTTTGAAAGTTAATTATAGATTCCATACAGTGTTCAAACAGGCCATTCCGTCCAAAAAGTCCACACTGATCCTTCGAAGTGTAACTTACTCAAACCCATTTCCCCCTGACTAATGCACCGAAAACATTGGGCAATTTAGCATTGCCAATTTACCTGACCTGGACATTTTTGGACAGTGGGAGGAATCTGGAACACCCAGAGGAAACTCATGTAGACACAGGGACAATGTGCAAACTACAAACAGACAGTCGCCAGTGACTGAAATCCCACCTAGGCACCTGGCACCATCAGGAGTCAGTGTTAACCACTGAGACACTGTACTGCCCCAATCTATATTCACACTCTAGAACTAATTGAAAATTAAAACTCTGTGCATCTGGACATTTTAATCAAAGTAAATCTATTTATGATGGATCTCAGACATCAAGCAAAGAGGACTGGAATTCTTTAATCAGTATAATCAAGTTCCTCTTCCTCAATTATTTAAGTTCGTAGCTGCCCATTTACAATGATTTGATGGGATCCATTGATGGAAAGTACTCTTTCCAGCAGTTTTTGCATCAACATGCCTCCTGCATGTTTGCCACATGAACCTTTGTGTATGGTAATTTGGATATTTTCTGTCTACAAGGCTAGACATGCTCTAACTCACAGATCTGTTAAGTACGACGTTAAACAAGCTGTTTCTCAGTTAACCGAAAACCACTTTTGATCACCCCTATAGCGACGGAAAAGTGGTGAGCCAGGTCGGCAGTACAAAATTTGAGTGGCCTAATTGTGACTGTTAAGCTTGTCCAATCAGTGATGGTTGGCGTGCAGGCATGAGCTATTTTTGCCTCCGGCCATACTAGTCTGAAAACGCCTCATCTCAGAAGCTAAGCAGACTCAGGCCTGGTTAATACTTGGATGGGAGACCGCCTGGGAATACCAGGTGCAGTAGGCTACCCTCCCTTTCACTGTTTTGATCACACAGCATTGCCGTTTGATGAGAAGGGCACTGCTTGTCACTGGCCACTCGGGTGTTTTCCTATCTCCCTGGTATTGGAAATTAAATAAAGATTTGTGCACTTTGTCTCTCACTGCGTCTCACAACTGCACACACACACACTATGGGTGCTGGGGAAATATATAATAATCATGACCGCAGTTTGGCGGTAGTGCGGGGGAAGAAAAAAAAATCACAAATAAAAAAAAGCTATCTCTAGCCCAGGTGTCCTTGGAGAAGGAGCACGCGGTGTCTACCAACACCCTGGAGTCGTTCAGGGAGAATTGGGCGCCGCAGGGAGTGGAGTGCATCTTTTCCCCATCCAACTCTATTTTGATTTAGAACCTGCCTTTCCCTTCACTGTTTGATCACACAGCATTGCCCTTTGATGTGAAGGTCACTGCTTGTCACAGGCCACTCGGGTGTTTCCTTTCTTCCTGGTGGTGTAAATTAAATAAAGATTTGTGCACCTTGTGTCTTTCACTGTGTCTCTCAACTGCACACACACAATACGGGTGCAGGGGAATAAAATAAGCACTACTGCAGTTAGGCGGTATTTTGGGGGTTAAAGAGAAAAAAAACAAAAATAGAAAAACAATAAGCTAACTCTCTTGTTTATGCACATACTTTCTCGTGCAAGCACGCATTCTTCCTCTTTCGTGCACTCTCTCTCTCTCTCTCTCTCTCGGCTTCACATACACTCTCTGACATTCACGCCATGCTCTGTCTCACGTTTGCACACACACTCTGTCTCGACTTCACACACACTCTCCCTTGTGATTACACACATGCACTCTCACATTTGCACATACTCTCACATTCACCCCCTCTCACAGTCGTGAGCACTTTCTGTCTTGCATTTGAACACTCTCTCTCACGTATGTGCACACTCTCTCCCGCGTTCCCAATCACTGTCTCTAGTAGAAAGTGAGGTCCACAGATACTGGAGGTCAGAGTCGATTGTGTGTTGTTGTAAAAGCACAGCATGTCAGGCAGCATCCGAGAAACAGTTGAATTGCTATTTCTGGTATAAACTCTTCCTGATGAAGTGATTAAGCTCAAAAGGTCGAATCGCCTGCTCTTTGGATGCTGCCTGACCTCCTGTGCTTTTCCAGCACAACACCCTCGACTCTCCCTCTTGTGTTCGTACACATTGCCACCCTCACGTGCACACACGCTCCTCTCACACATACATACACTCTCTTTCTGTTGCACACTCACACGGACTCCCTTTCTGTCAGGTGCACACATTCAGTTGTATCAACAGCCAATATCCCATGCATGCACAAACTCCATCTCGCAACTGCACAGTCTCTCCCAAACATATACAATCTCTTTCTGTTGCACATACATACACCCAGTCTTCCTCTCGAATGCACACGCCCTGTCTCTTGCATGCACAGATTCTCTCTCTCAGCCACTTATGCACTTTCTTTCTCTCAGGCACTCACGTGCACTCACGCATACACACACTAATCTTTCTCTTCTGCAGGTGTGCACTCTTCCTCTCTCTCACACAGACACACTCCCGTTTTCTCTCGTACACGCACATAAACTCTCTCATTCCTGCACACATACCCTCATTCTCTCGCGCAGCACGTACACAAACTTTCTGTTGCACAATTTCTTGCTCGTGCTCATATGTTCATGTTTAAAATGAGTATCGTGTGTGTGTGTGTGTGTTTGTGTGTGTGTGTGTGTGTGTGTGTCAATGTCAGAGTGCCCAGTATTATTGGGCCAGTTATGTGGTTAATGTGGTAATTATTACGATATGAAACATTATTTTACGCATCTATGAACGCAAAGAACAGAAAGCTGAAACGATCATTTCACCAAATATTCCCTGGACCCCAGATGTGTTGCCCGTTATACACAGGAAATGGGATGCGGAATTGAGGAAGCATTATTGGGATTCTACAGGGGACATGGACATCAAAAACCAACTGAAAAAGGCTAATGGATGTATGTGGAAATTGGCAGCTATTCCTGGAGTGGAGAGAGAAGCAGACGGATTAACACACACTGATCGACGGACAGGGTTTGAGAGAAGAATATTTGTATGTAGAGTTTGTAATTGAGTGGGTAAAACATTGTCTGAGTCTGAAATCTATTCGAAGGGTTCGGTGGGTTTTCATATCAAAAAAGATTTACCCATGACTGAGTTAACAGAAAAACGTAACCAGTTGTAAGTCAAAAAAGTGGATTATGATTGAAGGTTTTGGAGTGTTTTATACGCAGAGTCACATGTACATGGCAGGAGTTACACTTTGGAATCTAATCAATGGCGTTGGGGTGGTGTATGTACAGAATACAAAATGCAAAGGAGTGAGTTTTAAACTGAAATCTATTCGAAACTATTAACAAACATTTAGGAGGACAAAGAATGCGTTCCCAGATTTTACCAGGGATTGAAGTAGGATAATGATGAAAAGGCACCCGATTAATTTATCTCGACACTGAACATTTAAAATTGACTGACATTCAAGTCATTTTGCTAAAAGTAGTTTCAAATCTCTTCTCAGCATTTACTTGTTGAATTCATAAACCGTACTATTTTACTGACTCCCTACTGTGGTACTTTGAAGACTATCCTCCTCTATTTTCACCTTGCAATGTAGATATGAATATTCTTTTATAATTCACGACCATAGTGATTACAATGCTACCTCTCTCGCACTGTCTCGTTTATCATCAATTCTGTTTAAAGACACTGAAACGAACAGACACATAACGTTTCAAAAAGAGCTTTGTTTATTTGCAGATACATCATTTCCTGTTATTTGCAGACATTACTCAATTTGAAATCACAGCAGGTCAATGTGGGATTTGACAAATGCTTGGTTTTGTTTGTCATCAACATTTGTTTGATGTCCACCATGCTTTTTTTGTTTTACATTCTGAACAGACTGAGTCTTTGTACTACTTTCACTTCCAGGAACTTCTATCTCTTTGGGCATGTCATCTGTTCGAACTTTTCATTGTAAAATAAAAAAAACTCAGTGTTTGAAACAACATACTTTCTCAATTTTGTTAATATTATCCTTCAATTTAAAATCTGACATGAGACAGTTCTTTCTAATATAATGGCGTTCAGATAATGCTCCCATATTGGTTCTCATCTTTCAGATCAACACCAGTACAAGAAGTGAGGTCCAGTGATGAATCGCTGTTCAATAAAATTACATTAGAAAATGAGGTGATCTCATTCTTCTTTCCAGACATCTTTCCTTGGATAGTCGTTACAGATATTGTTTTAATAGAGCATTAATTGGAACCATACAGATTATTTTTTTTGATCCTCAGTTCGTAATTTGCAAACGTGATTTAACCCAAGTGATATTGTTTCTTGCTCCGTCAATATTAATCACTGTTTGGTTTCCCAACAAGATCTTCGAAATAAAGACTTAAACCATTGATATAATGACGTGAAAAATTAACACCGGTTCAAACTACACAAAAACTCGCACCGATATATGTGTTAATTGGTTGATAATAGGTCATTTGGCGTTGTTCATTAAATTAAAATATGCCTATTTAATTGACTCAAATAAACCTTGTATTAACCATCAACGTAATGACTAGGTTTCTATGGTGTGGTCGATTTACAGATACGTGTGCTTGATGAACATCACAGTTTCCAAAAGCATCAACATCGTTTCGCAAACATGCAGGTTTTGCTAAGTATATGATGGTGAATATCCCATCACTCTTCAAAAGTAGAATTTAGGAAAACACAAAATTCATGTCTAGAAATCATTTTAATGATTCACTCTGTCCCTAGAAATTTCTGCCACAATTGCGGACTGACCACTGGCACACTGGAGGATCTGCAGGAAAGGGAGACCAGAGGAATGGCTCAACAGTGCTCTGAAAACATGTGAAGTTGCTCAGGGAACTCATGAATCACGTAGGCAACACCTTTCCATTGTTTTAGACGTGTAACCAATTCAAATTTTGGCCAGTTTGTTTTTCGTGGTTGTGCTGCGATGACGAAACACTATAGGTAAATACAGTATGGTAAACTTCACTTTCAGTAAGTTATCCTTTCCGCTTTGCTCAGACTTGTATTTACTAAAAGAAAATGCCACGTAAATGTCTTGTATGCCTCTGTTTGCAGCGTTCTAATACAGTAGCTTCATACCTTGATTATGTACAATTACAAAAGGACAATGGGACATTCGTACTCATGCTGCACTACACCATTTCTGTGACACCATGAATTAACAGGTTGCCCTCACGTAACTGCTTGCAAAAGATATTTGTGATAAATTTATTGCAGAGAAAAATTGAATGTCTCTGTGACAGGCCGCACAAAATCACAATGTCTTAACGGAATGGTCATTCTCAATGGCAGACGTAACGGACATAACTGAATTTGTTATAACAGATAAATGCGAGGTGCTGCATTCTGTGAAAGGAAATCTTAGCAGGAGTTATACACTCAATAGAAAAGTCCAAGAGAGTGTTGCTGGGCAAAGAAACCTTGCAGTGCAGGTTCATAGCTCCTTGAAAGTGGAGTCACAGGCAGATAGGATAACGAAGAAGGCGTTGGTTATACTTTCTTTTAGTGGGAAGGGTATTGAGTACAGGAGTTTGGAGGTCATGTTGCGGTTTGACAGGACATTGAATCTGCCACTATTGGAAAATTACATGCAATTGTGGACTCCTTCCTATCGGAAAGAACTTGTGAAACTGGAAAGGGTTCAAGTAAATTTACAATGATGTTGCCAGGGTTGGAGGATTTTACATATGGGAGAGGCTGAACAGGCTCGGACTATTTTCCTGGTAGTGTCGGAGGCTGAGGGATGACCTTATATATGTTTACAAAATTATGATGGACATGCATAGGATAAATAGACAAAGTCTTTTCCCTGGGCTGGGGGAGTCCAGAACTAGAGGGCATAGGTTTAGAGTTAGATGGGAAAGATATGAAAATAATCTAAGGGGAAAAACATTTTCACGCAGAGGTTGGCACGTGCATGGAATAAGCTGTCAGAATATGTGGTGGAGGCTGGTTACAACTGCAACATTTAAAAGACATTTGTATGTGTACAAGATTATGAAGGGTTTGGAGTTATATGGGCGAGGTAATGGCAGTTGTTACTAGATTGTGTTAGGATGTCTGGTCGGCATGGACGAGTTGGACTGAAGTGTATGTTTCCATTCTGTACATCCCGATGAGTCTATCTGTGATGCTCGAGTGGAAAACACTATTGTTGCGAGATTGCTCATTAAGCTTATTCCTTTATCGTTGTTGCATAATTGTGTGTGTGTGCGACGTGGTCGCCTCAATGAAATGGAATCTAACAGGTTGTTGTAATCTGTTTATCTTTGTTTTGTTAGTGGAAAACATGATGCTCGTAGTTGGCATAAGCGCAATATTACGATGGAGAATTCATGAGGTATAAATGAATGGATCTCTCATTTCTTCAATATCAACAGAAACGCAGAGGGATTGTTTGCAGTACAAATTGACGCACATTAATTCAGAAATTGCTTCAAATGTACGAACTCAAGAAAGTGTACTACATGATCCTTGCTGTCGTGGGTCTGCCTGGTAAGTGAGAATTATAATCGAAGACTTGTAAATTTTACACCATGTTACCTGTGGACCACTATGATACAGATCCAATACCAAGCGTTCCTTTGTTGGATCAAATGAGATGATTTGTCTCTGTAATTTTATTCATCTCTTTACGTGATATCGAGTTACTGCTTGTTGATCAAATGTTTGCTTGCACTGCTTTTATTTAACACGATGTAATTCTGAGTTGGACACCAGCTAATGCAGGCACTCTCAGGAAAACATTATTGGAACAATGTATTCCTATTAATTTCTGCGATGTGTAGTTCAGTGTTCCAATTACAATAGTTCTCCACAGTGCTGTCTTATTATTGTGGTTTTACTTCTTTGCAAGTACGCCAGAGGTTATCTTCTCTCTGAAATTAATTAAGATGGTGTAATTGTATAATATCCTACATTTCAGTCACCTTTCCTGTTCCATTGTGCTGCACGTCTTTTTATTTAAAAATTTATAATTGCAGGTTTGTTTTAATAAACAGTGAATTTTTCATATCGATTAATGGCTTCCGCTGAAGTGCAAATCCCACCAGCCCTGCAACTTCTGTTCCATCAATAAATAACTTTCCAGAATGTATCATTCACAAATGTTATGCCAAGAGAATATCTCGTACTTGAATGGTATACGTTTGCTTAACATGCAGAGTGGCCTAACTCAACTTTAACAACAATTGCCATTATGAGGGATTTAGCCAATTTTATGATTCAAAACCAGGATTGTCCTGCTCCGACATGATGCAGGAATCTAACTCAAAAATTGCATTGCTCTCATCGATCAGACAATTAACTCAAGTATTCATCAAAAGAAGAGCCAATCATTTAAAGCAGTCACATACTTGTACAGCACGGAAACAAACACTTCCTTCAAAATCCCAGAAATCATAAACTAATGTAGTTCAACTTTCCAGTATGTGGCCCATGTCCCTCCATTCCTTCCTATACATGCCCCCACCAAGATGACTTTTGAGTGCTGTGATTGCGATGCCTTCGAAGTGATGTGAATGAACAAAATTTAAATTTCACATCATGAAGTCAGACCTTTAGAATCTTTGCTTGGATGTCCAGTATATTGTCATTATCTCGCGAGAAAACCACTTCACTTTCACCTTCACTGCAAGGTCTCACCCTGAAATTTTCATTTTGGTCTGGAGACATGCCAAGTAAAACACGTTGAATTACAATCGGTATTCGGTTTTATTGTCCACAGTTCTCCAGCATAGAATACAGTGGAACGTGTATAAAATTGCATCTTCTCACCTAATCACCCGTTAAAAAGAATAAATGTTGATACAACAATAGTTCCATTCACAATTCTGTCCTTTCCCGTTCCTTCGATTCCCCGACTGATCAAGAATCCATCGACCTCAGTTTTAAATGTATTCAACAGCTCTGCTGCCACAAAGCGGTATGGTAAGCACTTCCAAAGACTCATAAATCTGTAAGAGAGATTGAAAAAAATCGCAAATTGGCATGCCTTTATTGGATGTGTATGGCCTCTGGCCTGAGAATCTTCAATGACGGAAAACATCTTCCGAACATTTACCCAGTCAAACTCCTTCAGAATCCTGCGTGATTCAACAAAATCAATTCGTATTCTTCTAATCTGTAGTGAGAGGTTTCCCAACATTTCCCATAAGCCAATCCGAGGTGCATCCAATGAAATTACTCATTTCTTTCACCAGGAAGGTGACCAAAATTATTCAGAGCACTCCTGATGTGATGTCAACAATGCCTTCTGCAGAACGAATAAGTTTTTAATGCTCTTATACACCAAGATCCTTGAAGTAAGCTTATATCATTTCTCTTTTCTGATGAACAGTCATGCTGAAAACAAAATATCAGCTCTGTTTTATTTCCCTCTCCACACGCGCTCCCAGACCTGGTAACGTTCCCCAGCAATTTTCTGTCTCAGTGTCAGATTTCCAGCACTTGTAGCTCTTTGTTCTGTTATATGCATACATGCATCACTAAACATGGAGCAGCATTATCCACAACAACTATTTTATGGAAGAATTCTGGGAGTCTTTTCAGTATGGAAGTTACGAGTTCAACACAATGCTGGAGGATACTATGTTGAGTGCTAGTGATAATTTCATATAACGGCAATGTCTGAAATGTGAATGGAGGCTTTGTGAAGTTACCAAATTAACAAATAGGAGCCACTGACAATAAAATAATGAATTTATTAGAAGATGATCGGCAAGTAACATCGCTGCTGTAGTTCTGTGAGATTGGGGAAAAAAAAACAACAAAGCAGATTTTATTTCCATGGCCTAACCAAATTTTAGCTGTACCCAGTGAAAGTGATTTGCTGACAATTAGACGGATAAAGAAATGTGCGTAAGGATTTCACCAGAAAAAAAGTAAAGGTTTAACCATAGTTCAGGTGAGAATATAGTTGAGATTGAGATTGACATATTCGAGTGTATTTGCGTGTGTGTGTGTGTGTGTGTGTGTGTGTGTACGCGCTTGTGCACGCAGGCTTCTGAGAATAGTAATGGTCGGTAAACAGGAATAAAATCCTGTTTTATTATTACCGAGAAATTGGATTTCCACATATTTGGAGCGTTTCTTTTGAAATACTTCGCATTGTACTCCAGCCTGTTTTCTGAGTCCTGGGACACCAAGATATATGTAGGATGTTTGGATATGTGAAAGGGTTCTGAAAAAAATGACAAGAATGCTGCCAGGGTTTGAATGTTTGCGAATCAGGGACAAGCTGAATAGGTTTGGATTGCTTTCCCACGTGCATCAGAGGCTCAGAGATAACGTTGTGGAGGTGTATAAAACCATGCTTTGCATTGATAAGCAAAATAGACATGTCTTATCCCTGGGGTGGAATGGTTCTGAAGAAGAAGGCTTCAGTTTCAGGTGAGAGGGGAAAGGTTTAAACTGGAACAAACGGGTACTTTTTTGTCATGTGGAGCGTGGTGCTGCATGGAATTAGCTGCCAAAGGACGTGGTTGGGTTTGATGGAATGATCATATTTTATATATATATATATATATATATATATATATACACACACACACATATATGTTTGTGCGTGTGTGTGTGTCTGTGTGTGTGTGTGTTTGCGTAAATGATAGACAAAGTTTAGAGGGATACCGTTCAAATTCTGGCAAATTGAACTAGATAAATCTCAGATATGTGGTTAGCATGAACGAGTTGGACTGAAGAGTCAATTTTCATGCTAACTGTACACACACCACACACACACACACGCACACACACATACATACACACACACACACACACACACACACACACACACACACACACACACACACACACACACGAAAATCCTTTAAACTGAGGTTTGACTGCAAACGGAAGGAATTTTTGTCCTGCAGGATGTTAAAGAATTACGTATTTTGAGCAGTTATGAGATGCAGCACATGTGAAGCTGAGTTGAGAACAATTATTTCTGACCCAATGTTCATGTATCTGCTGGATACGCGTTCGGTAAAATTGAGTTTAAGTCCTTTTTTTAAAATCAGAATAAGACTATGATAAATTTTAAAAGGTGGTTTAGAATGGAACGTGGTGTAATGAGATTCCACATGTTTATATCTCATCTCTACTGCCCTCTCGTTTTAATCCTGCATTTGTTTTGTTAGCACATTCAGATATTCTTACAGTCATAGTCATAGAGTTACAGTCGTAGAGATGTACAGCATGGAAACAGACCCCATGGTCCAATCCATCCTCGCCGACCAGATATCCCAACCAATCTAAGCCCCACCTGCCATCTCCCTGCCCATATCCCTCCAAAACCTTCCTATTCATATACCTATCTAGATGCCTCTTAAATTTTGCAAATTTTCCAGCCTCCACCATCTCATCCGACAGCTCATTCCATACAGATAATACCCTCTTCTGCGAAAATGTTTCCCCATATTTCATTTTCTATCCTTCCCCTCTCACCATAAACCTATCCACTCTAGTTCTGGACTTCCCCACACCAGGGAAAATGCTTTGTTTAGTTATCCTATCCATGACCACATAATTTTATAAACCTCTATAAGGTCACCTCTCAGCCTCTGATGCTCCAAGGAAAACAGCCCCGGCTTGTTCATTTTCTCCTCATAGCTCAAATCCTCCAACCCTGTCAACATCCTTGTATATCTTTTCTGCAAGCTTTCAAGTTTCACAACATCTTTCCGATAGGAAGGAGACCAGAATTGCACGCAATGTTCCAACAGTGGCCTAACCAATGTCCTGTACAGTTGCAACATGTCCTCCCAACTGCTGTACTCAATACTCTGAACAATACAATAAAACATACCAAACGCCTTCTTCACTATCCTATCTAACTGAGACTCCACGTTCAAAGAGCTATGAACTTGAACGTCAGCGTCTCTCTATTCAGCAACATTGCCTAGGACATTGGCATTAAATGTATAAGTCCTGCTAAGGTTTGCTTTCCCAAAATGCAACACCTCGTATTTAACTGAATTAAACTCCATCCTCCACTTCTCAGCCCATTGGCCCATCTGATCAAAATCCTGTTATAATCTGAGGTAACCCTCTTTGCTGTCCATTACACATCCCATCTTGACGTCATCTGCAAGTTTCCAATATGTGCCTCTTATGATCGCATCCAAATTTTTAATGTAAATGACAAAAAGTAGAGGACATGGCAGCGATCCTTGCAGCACGCCACTGTCCACAGGCCTCCCGTCTGAAAAACAGTCCTCCATCCCACCCTCTGAGTTCTACCTTAGAGATAGTTCTGCATCCAAATGGCTGATTTTCCATTTATTCCATGAGATCTAATCTTGTTAACCAATCTCCTATGGGGGACCTTGTTGAACGTCTTACTAGAGTTCATATAGATCAGATCTACCGTACTGCCATCATCAATCCTCTTTGTTACTCCCTCAAAATCTCAATCAAGTATGTGAGACATGATTTCCCGTGCACAAAGCCATGTTCACTATCCACAATCAGTCCTTGCCTTACAAAATACATTTACATCTTGTCCCTCAGGATTCTCTCCAACAATTTGACCACCACGGACGTCAGGCTCACTTGCCTATCGTTCTCTGGCTTGTCCTTACCACCCTTCTTAAACAGTGACACCACCTTTGCCAAACTCCCCTCTTCCGACAAGTCACCTGTGACTATCGATGATACAAGAGGCCCAGCAATCACTTCTCTAGCCTTCCACAAGTACTTCTCAGGTACACCTAATCAGGTCCATTGGATTTATCCACCTTTACCCGTTTCAATACATCCAGCACTTCCTGCTATGTAATCTGGACATTTTGCAACATTCCACGATCTATTTCCCTACAGTATATACCTTCCATATCCTTTTCCGCAGTAAATACAGAAGCGAAATACTCATTTAGCATATCCTCCATTTTCTGTGGCTCCACGCAAAGGCACACTTACTGGTCTTTGAGGGGCCCTATTTTCTGCCGAGTGAGAAAAACGCAAAGGAGTCCCATTTCATCGAAAGAACGTAAAAAGAGATGTCATCTCGCAAACTCCTACACTACAAGAAAAAATGCCCATTTATTGAGCATTTCCATGCAACTCAAAGCCACTATTCATCGCACCGCCCTGTTAAATCTTTTTTCAATACTCGCCAGGCTATCAATATTCTTCCAAAAGCAGCACGAGCAGCACTGAACAGAGAACGACAGCAGAAACCTTATCATTATTCTGCACCAAATCAGCATGGGATCACAACTACCATCTGAACTACCCTGTCTAAACTTGGCACAAGACCAAAGAATGAGGAATTTGAACACCAAGGTCTCTGTGTTTTACAAGACTACCAAAGGCTCTACTTTCAATTCCAGAATTCTTAAAATGGTTTGCTTTACCAAAATGTAATACCTCATTTTTACCCAAGTTCAACTCAACCTTACACACCTCAGCCCATTGAACAAATAAAATCATGATGTCACAAGGAATTAAGAGCTACAGGGAGAATGCGGATAAGTGGAGTTGAACTGCCCATCAACCACGATTGAATGGCGGAGTGGACTCGATGTGCAGAATGGCCTTACTTCCACTCCTATGTCTTATGGTGTTATGTTCTTAAGATCAAATCTGTTCTTCAGAGCATCCCATACATGGATCAGGGATAAGCCTATACATTTCCAACACTCAGTGAGGCACTGATTGAGGGAATGGTTACTTATTCTCTCTACCAGCTGAAAACCTGGTAAGTCTTAAATTATTTTAATAATGCTATTGGGATGTACATAGTCCACTGCACCAGAAATCATCAATTGAGTTCAGGTTCTCATATTTGGTGCTGCAGTCTGCTGCACTGACTTAGTCGTACACACTACTCGTTTGCTTAGTAAATGTCAGCGTTTTCTCCTTTCTTTCTCATACAGTTAATTTACTGGCAATTATGATTATCTCCCGTGGACATTGTGGCATTTCGAAGTGCACCACTCGTTACATGTTGGCTATGGCATTGGCGGATCTTCTCGTCATGATATTTGAGGTCATATTGAGATATGTTATTTATTATTACCAAGCATCACCGTTCTTCCTGAACATCACTCCTGTATGTAGTGTTCACTATACCTTGTGTTATGTCGTCATAGACTGCTCTGTCTGGTTCACTATCGCTTTCTCATTTGATCGATTTGTAGCTGTTTGTTGCCATAAACTGAGAGCACGGTTTTGCACAGAGAAAACTGCAGCTGTCATACTTTCAACAACCTGCATCCTGCTTTGTTTCAAAAACATCCCCATGTACTTTATTTATGTGCCTCGGACATTTTTTGAAAATATGCCCTGGTTTTGTTTTGTAAAACAGAACTTTTATATTGATCCTGTATGGGTTGGTTATGACAGCTTTCGTCAGACATTAACCCCACTGCTCCCATTCGCTCTATTACTGTTGATAAACGCTTTGACTGTAAGATACATTTTAGCATCCAGCCGAGTCCGTAAGGAATTGAAAACCCGCAGGAAAGGAGAGAAAAAGAGCGATCCGGAGATTGAAAGCAGGAGGAAGTCTGTCATTTTACTTTTCACAATTTCAGGTAGCTTCATAATTCTGTGGGTTATGTTTGTTTTAAATTTCTTTCGTTATACACTTGGAGGAACAGATCACAGCGAGGCTACAGTGATATTGCAAGATTTAGGATTCATGTACTAGCATTTAAGTTGTTGCACAAACACATTTATTTATGCAGCGACTCAGTCCAAGTTCAGGGAGAAAATCAAGAACGCCTTTCAAACTCTGGTCACTTAAGTAATTCAATGGATCAATGACCTGCAGATCTAACAGTGCAGTTGACTTAGTTATAGTGTTGGGAGAAAGTGGGGACTTCAGATGCTTGAGTGTGGTGCTGGAAAAGCACAGGCGTTCAGGCAATATTTGAGGATCAGGAGAATCATCATGATGAAGAGCTGATGCTCAAAACCTCGATTCCCCTGCTCCTTGGATGCTGCCTGTCCGTCTCGACTTTGAGTATTCGTATTTCCAGGCCATGGATGCAGGATTTATATTTGACAACATTATGAAGTTCAGTAAACTATGGTCAAAATTTTGGCAGCATTGCCAATAGACAATGGCAGGAAATTAGGGACAACTTTTACACGTCAGGATGGTAAATATTGGCAATGATCATGGCAGTCCAATTTGATTTTTATCATTTTCAGATGAACAACGAATAAATGTGCAATTAAAAAGAAGGAAAAGCCACAATTGGCCTGCATTTGTGAATTTTATTTTTTAAGTGATCCATGTCCTCCATCACCCAATACAACGATCAAGCACCAATCAATCGCACATGCAGCACTCTGTGAGATCCTCCCTTACCATTAGTAGTTCTGTCTTTACATCATACAGCTGCGTTATAACAGTAGAAAATGCATTCTGTCAAGCTATCCCGCAATCTACTCCCACTATTCTGATAGTCGGTCTATCTGACAATCATTTCATCTGCAAGGATTTTTCAGGTCACCACATTAGATCATGAAACATGACTTGGCTGATTGGTGTATCCCTCGTGCCATGATTGGACAAGACTCCGTGTTTGAATTATTTGTTTGGAAAATTGTTAAGCATATCGAAAGATATATTTACACACCTTAACCGATACACTGGTACAGTCCTCTCTTGAGAATATGAATTAAATGAGGTGTCATATTTTGTGCAATTGTCTTCAATTATTATAAGATGACCATGCATGTAACTGAAAGCATATCGAAAAATCGAGAATGCTTCACTCTTCAACCTAACTACAATCTGCAGTTAATGTAAGATACTAATACTGAGTATATAAATGCCATTGACGTCTTTCCATTCAGTCAAGTCATATTTTTGTCTTCACTCTGACTTACATTTCGTTCCCACGTTATAATTGCAGCATCTTGGAGAACTGGTCTCGGAATGTTGTCTTATTGATGCCAAGTTGATAACGTGTAATGAAATAGAATATTGTTCAAAAGCCCTCATTCTACTTTGAAACACATTTATGATTTTCTCAGTTACCTCTCTATATTTATAGTTGTCCACAGTTGCACATTGCAATTCCATACCAGAGAAAACAAAAACTCGCCAAACCTGAGACCATTCAAAATTACAATGCAAACATTAAGCAGGATAAAATTGAACTTGGGAACATGGAGGACTTCTATCGTAGAGTGTGTGATGTTCAGCTCCGCAAAACCATTGTCGTCACAGTACAGCTTAAAGGTTTTTATTTTGTCTTTTAACGTTTCTCACAGTTGTGCTTTTGAGGCTGAGTGCCAAATACAGACCGAATGTAACGGGAATTAATGTATGTCAACGTTGTATTCTCTTTTCTTTTTGAAAAAAAATGATAACCGAATGCCGATCAATGCCGCAAGCTCAATCTTCAAATAAATATCACAAGTTATTTATGATTAGCTTGGCGAATTTCGCGACACAGAACTGGAAGCTGACAGAATCCTTGCACACAGTATTAGTACAGGAATAACTTTCTCATATACAGGATCTCCAGAAACTGTACAACATGATCCTGTCGGTATCTGGTCTGCTGTGCAAATGCACACAGCAGACCAGTTTCATTTTAAATTGTGTGTGAGAATATTATATGGTGATCTTGTCGGCCTTCCATTTGTTACCACTGATGTATTGATTTGTCATTGAAATATTTTTCCACATCTTAGGAAACAATACACATGCGTTTGTTGCTCCCAGTTTCTGTGCCATTGGTTTTCTACTTTGTATGCAATGTATTTCAATGTTTGATGGAAGACTTTCCTGGGAATATCTTTTTATATACGTCAGTAAGTATCCAAGTCACAATTTTGATCAATACTGCAAATTTAATATTCCCAAAGAAATCTCATAAAGTATCAGCCAGGAGCTCTTGGATTTTATTGCCATGAAACTGAACTCCAAAGGATTCGTTGCACAATGATGGGGCGTGGTGTTAACACAGGCAAAAATTTCCCTATCGAGGAATTCAACAAACTGCATGATTATTAATTTTTTGGAACTTTGTCATCAGGTTTGGAAAGAGAAAAATCTTTTGCAGAAAAGATGTGCTTCACCAAAGCAGAAATTGAAGTAATCTCCGAACAGACACACGAAATAGTATTTTGGGGGTGCATTTCAACTTTTAAAACAAGAGTCTGATTTATCTAATTCGTCCTGCACCAGTGAGGGAAAAGGAACGTAGCTGGGAAGAGGAACAGGAAATTACACATAGTTGAATTCTTGGCACTGATCAAATAAATGATCGTCTTCCAATTGACAAAGAAGGGATGAGGGAAGACATAAATCGAATCAAGCTTGGGTATGGAAGCAGAAATCGCTGCAGGAAGAAATATTGCAGCATTGATATTAATGTTATCTTGTTTTTGGAAATCATCCTTATATTATGCACCAATAATTCAGTATTGGCCTAAACTATCATCTTATCGAAAAGACAAAGGAAGGGCTACAGCATACGGATAAAATCATTCATCTTTAAAAAAAATAAATCTCAAGCATAGCATCTTGCTGTGAATTTTGGCTCCGCTATTTGCGAGTTCCTTGCTTCAAAAATGTTCCCAGGGCATTGTTGCCATTGCAGACTGGTATACCCAATACATTCACTTCATTCTTCTCAAGTAAAATACTTATCACCAACCCAAAAAAGCATAACAAACGTATGTACTGGTACTAACATTGTACAGAGATCGGGAAACCTGTTTTAATGTTGAAGTATTATTGTTATTCAGAGCTTCACATAGAAACTATCTGTTCTAGTACATGTTCTACTCACAGTGAATATTCAAACAGGTATGTCATTTCAATTGAAGATAACCAATACTCCAGCACGTGGTCAGTTGTGTGGTTCGATTTGATTTGAGTTTTATTTTATCACATCGATCGCGATACAGTGAAAACACATTGTTTTGTGTTACATCAGATAAATGAGACAATACATCAATTCATCAACGTAATGCAGAAAAATGCTGCATATCGTGTTACAGCTAAACAGAAGGTGGAGAGAGAAATTAACACGTATATGAAAGGTCAGTTCCAATGTACAGTAACAGTTCAGAAGAAGATACTCTTAGATCTTTTAGAATGTGTTTAGACACCTTTGTATCTTCTGCCCGACAGAAGTGGATGCAAATAGAGTGGAAGAGATCTTGATTATTTTGTTTGTTTTCCCAAGTCATTGTGATAATCCAATACCATTAATGACAGGAGACTTTCATTGTTGCTGCATTAGATAATGTTACAGATTAGAAAGGGACCATTCCACCCGTGATGTCAGGATTGGCTCACAAAACAGCCACCTAAATCGTCCCATTCTGGGGTTCTATCTCAAACTTCATCACTGTCAAATATATGTACTGCAAACCTGCCACCACCAGTCTCTCAGACAGCACTTCCCAAATTCAATTAACTTCCTGAGTAAAGACCTTGCTCCTTTTAGCTTTCGGGTTGGCAGTCTTGAAGTTTTGACCCCTCGTTACTGACGTACCAACTAGTGGAAACAGAATATCCTTCTTTCAGCTTTCAAAATTGCTCATAATTTTGAACGCCTCAATGACATTACATTTTAAAGATCTCTTCTCTCAGGGGAATTAACCCTATTTACCCAATCATTCCTTGTGTCTAAAATCCCTCATTTCTGGTGTAATTCCGGTAAATTCCCTTTGAACTGTCCCCGGGGCTAACATTCTACCATAAATAAGATATTCAGAAATGAATACACACTCACCATACGATCTGAGCAATCATTTTTAAAAGTGTTGAGTTACATCATCATTTTCACAATTTATTTAATAAAATGGAGCAGCAATGGAACATGATCAATCCTTGTGGAAGTCACCTCAGGATCTATAGAATAATTATAAAGTTGGACCAAAGAGAAAAGTCAGTCATAGAGTCGCAGAGTCAGAGTCATACAGAAATTTCATTTGAACCAGTCGTCGACAATGTCCCAAACTGGTCCCGTCACGTCTGCCTGTGCTTGGCCCATATCCATCCAAACCCTCTCTAATCATGAACTCATTTAAATATCAATTAGGCTTTGCAACTGTAACCACATCCATCAGTTCCTCTAGCAGTTCATTCCAGGTACAGACCACTGTCTAAAAACCTTTCCCCACATATCCCTATTAAATCTTTCTCCTCTTGTGTTAAAAAGAAACTGGATACTTATCTTGAAATCCCTTCCCTCAGGAAAACCTACCTGTCATTCAGACTATTTATTACCCTCATGATTTTATGAACCTCTATTGGGAAACACTTCATCCACTAATACTCCAGTGAAATAAAAATCACAGACTCTCATTATAAGGCAAGCCTTCCGCTCCCTGCAACAGCCTGGTGAATGTATTCTGTAACCTCCTCCTCATGAATAAACTTACTTTAGTAGGTTGAAGAAAACTGGGCACTGTACTCCAGCTTGCACAACCACAGTTTATACGTGGAGTGATTTATACCAGCAGTAAGATGAAAGTTACAGTTACGTTTAACGAATTAAAGTGTCACTTGCACTGATGGCATGATCTGCCCTTGTACGTATGAATACTGAGAGGCTGTTGTGGGCAGTTCAAGTTTAAGTGAAAACTACCACTAATTGGAAGAACGCAATTATTGTTTGAACCTTGGGAATGGCTGCATTTCACTATTTTGTCGGATTGACACCAGTTATTATTTGGAGTAAATAGGCTCCATGAAACTTCTGTCAGTCCTTTAGGAACAGATTAATCAACACCACATGGTATTTAATGTGCTGTCCGAACATAACGTTGCACCATTGTCTTCCACAGTTTGATGTATCATACTATCCAAGCAACCGAATCACGCATTTAGGAGTTTACATCAATGATATTTTTAAATAATTATCTGTTTGGAGCACTGAAAAATCCATAAATGCAACCATTGCAATCGTTCATTTTGCGTATCAAACAGAGTCTCAGTGATCCAATAGATACAAATTCTAAGTAAATGGGAGAAAAAAGATTAAAAAGAACAATTTGCTTTTCGATTATTCTGCCCTTGCTGTTGACGGTGAGCAATATTAACGAATCGATGGCAATATTCGAATTAATCTTCATTATTTGGTATGAAAAATTAGATCGTTGAAATTCTGTGCTCTCTTTTTAACAGGAAACCTGTCGCAATTGTGATACTTAACAAAGGAAACGATGGCCTTTCGAAGTATATCTCTGTCTGTATCATGACCATGGAAATAGCAGGTCTGCTGGTTATGCTCTTGATTGTGATATTGTATCAGATTTTCATTCTTAACTTTCACTTTCCATTACTGAATCCTTTTCCCATCTGACAGTTTGTTTTTTACTTTACTGATGGGAGCATCCATTTGTTTGTTTGGTTTACCACCACGTTCACATTTGACAGGTTACCTATCAAAATTGGAAAAGCTACCAATTGAACCAGCGGAATGGCTGTCACATTCCAAAAAAATTCTATGTTATGATCAGATTAAGGAATATTCTATTTTTGTTTGCATTAGAATAACAGCAACAAATCAACAAGTTGCATTGTGGGTGCAGCGCAAGTGGAGATTTCATTTCCTCACCACCAGGCTACGCTTGATTCATGTTGTCTCGTAGTCTGGCTTCACTTCATGTTAATCACATTCTTTAAAACATCGACAATCGAACGCATCTTTGTAGGGGGCAAGCCCTCAGTGGACTGACAGGTAAAAACGGGGAAAATCACTCGACCCAGTGATGCACAAACAAAAGAAATACATAATTTTATTAGTCACTGTATTGGGCAATTTCATTATACTGCGGCTGATGGCGGCCGTTAGCTGTGCAATGACTGGATAAATGAACACGTCTTTTTACTGATGTGATTGCACCAATCCTGGATACATCGTCACTGAGACTGGAAATTTTTTTGAAGCTTTTGCATTCTTTCCCGAACATTTTCTGTTTAAGCAGGGACCCAGAAGAAATTCAGAGAAGAGCTGAAGAAGGTAGTTAAACTTTTTTGGACACTGTTTTCAAGACTTTCGAAGAAGTATAAGCTAGAGTTTGTAAGTTTAGAATTCAGTTTCTGTTTAATTCTGAGGCTGGATGAATCACTTTCAATGTCTCAGCAACATCAACATTAAAAGTTCACGGATACAGAATTATAGCTGTCCTTTTAGACAACTATTGTCCACAGTTCATTGCACTGTCATTCCCAAACCAGGGAATGGGTTTCTCAAACAAAACTCATGACGAGGACAGAGGTTTTAATGCATCATAAATTTTCTATTTACAATGACTCCGGGTTTGTGAGAATGATCTTGTTCTCAGGTATTTAATGTACAAATATGCCCATTACAAATCTTACTTAGGTAGTATTTCTGATCATGAGTGCCCCATTAAAATGTGTTTGAAGCATCACATCACAGTGCAAAAGAGTCCCTTTGTGCATCTAGTCCACAACATCAAAAATTCACCAAGTCCTGCACTAGTCAACTTTCCCACAGTGGAGTCATCGAGTTGTACAGAAAACAGACCATTTCATCTAACTTGTCAATGCCAATCAGATATCCTAAATAGGGTGTAGGTTTGCTCGCTGAGCTGTAGCTTTGATATCCAGACGTTTCATTACTTGGCTGCGTAATAGCATCAGTGGCGACCTCCAAGTGAAGCGAAGCTGTTGTCTACTGATTTCTGTTTATTTCTTTCTCCTGGATGGGGTTCCTGAGGTTTGTGGTGGTGTCACTTCCTGGTCGTTTTCTGAGCGGTTGATAGATGACATCTATTCTATGTGTTTGTTTATGGCGTTGTGGTTGGAGTGCCAGGCCTCTTGGAATTTCCTGGCATGTTTTGACTTAGCCCGTCCCAGGATGCTTTACGTAGCCCGTCCCAGCGTTGTCCTAGTCGAAATTGTGTTTTTTTTTTCATCCATGTGTTGCGCTATGAGGGAGAGATGGTCGTGCTTGTTTGTGGCCAGCTGATGTTCGTGTACCCTGGTGGCTAACTTTCTTCTTCTTTGTCCTACGTCGTATTTGTCGCAGTCCTTGCATGAAATTTTGTAGATGACGTTGGTTTTGTCCATCAGTTGTACCGGGTCTTTTAAGTTTGTTAGTTTTGTTTGAGAGTGTTGGTGGGTTTGTGTGCTACAAAGATTCCGAGGAGTCTTAGTCGTCTGGTTGTCATTGCTGAAACGTCTTTGATGTATGGTAAGGTGGGTAGGGTTTCTGGCTGTGTTTGGTCTGCTTATCGTGGTTTGTTCTTGAGGAATCTGCGCACTGCATTTTCTGAGTATCCTTTCTTCTTGAATACGTTGTCTCGGTGCTTCTCCTCTGTTTTCCGAAGTTCACCTCTGCTGCAGTGTGTGGTGGCTCGTTGGAATAGTGTTCTGACACAGCTTCGTTTGTGTGTGTTGGGATGGATGCTGTTGTAGTTAGCTCATGCCCGAAACGTCGATTCTCCTGCTCCTTGGATGCTCCCTGACCTGCTGCGCATTTTCAGCAACGCATTTTCAGCTAACTGTTTCCTTTGCCAGGAAGACCCAGTACAACCCATGGACAAAACCAACGTCATCTACAAAATTCCACACAATGACTGCCACAAACACTATGTAGAACAAACAGGAAGAAAGTTTGCCACCAGGACACACGAACACCAGCTAGCCACAAAAAGACACGACCCTCTCTCCCTCGTAGCCTACACACGAATGAAAAAAAAACATCATTTAGACTTGGACAACACAGCTATCCTGAGACGGGCTAAGTAAAAGCATGCCAGAAAATTCCTAGAGGCCTGGCACTCCAACCATAACGCCATAAACAAACACATGGATCTAGATGCCTACACATAAACCTCAACCTGAGCTACAAAACTTCACAAGCATTGCAAAAATATCCTAAATCATGAATTTCTCATTTCTGGAACTGCAGCATTATTCCTCTAAACCCACACATTTGATTTGAAAGCTTCCACTACCTCCACTGGCGTGTCATTCTGTACACCTCTCCCCCACCATCGTCTGCATTAAAAGGTTGTCATTTTGGTCCCCTTTCAATCTTGCACCTCTGAGTTTAACATTTTGCCCATTTGTTTTTGACTCCACTATGTTTGGCAACCATTTTGGCGATTCATCCTCTTCATGGTGCTCATGATTGTATAAGTCTCTAGAAGGTCACCCTTCTGCCTACCACGCTACAGGGGGGAAACAAAAGCCGGTGCCGATTTAGCCTCTCTCTATGTGTCAAACCATCCTTGCAAATTTTTCTGTATATTTTCATGCTACACAATATATTTCTGTAACAGAAAGAACAAAAATGAAGACACGTTTGAAAGAGTAGTCTTACCATTGTCACGTCCAGCCACAATATTTCCTCTCAACTCCGAAATTCAGTTTGCTAAGCAAAGTACAATCATTCGACTCGCACTCTTCAATAATCTGTCTCCTTGCGATTTCTATGATCACTGTTATCTCTTGTTCAGCAACACGCCCCACAACCCTACCATTAACTGAGTAAATCCTGACCTGCTTTCTCTTGTTAAAATGCAACTCCCCACACTGATCTGCATTAAATTCCATATGCTGTTCTTCGGCCCATTGGCTCTTCTGTCCAAGGACTAGTTGTACTCTTCGCTGCCCACGCCAACACTGATTCTGTTGTCGTCTGCAAAATTATAAACCATACCTCGTAGATTCATATACAAATCAATTCTGTTCATTTCCAAGAGCAGTGGACCAACCACTGATCCTCGCAGCAGAGTGCATGTCACATGCTTTCAAAGCCACGATACTTGAAGTGCTCATCCAAATACTTGATAGCTTATGTGTGGTTTCCAGACTCAACTCACTTTCCCATGCAGTGCGATCCAGATCGTCATCACTCTTTGATTGCAGGTTTTGCCTGAAATCCCCTGTAAATCTGCGTTTCATTTGAAAAAGATGCACTGTTGTTAGGGACCCTTTAACTGTGGAGAGCAGTTGTTTCCTATACCCCTTGTCCATGCTCACCTTTCTCTGTTCCAAAGAAAACGATCTGAGGTAATCAAGCCTCTCTTTATCACTGAAATGCTCTATCCTAGGTAACATGCTGGTGAATCTCTTTTGTACTACCTCCAGTACAATCACAAGCTTGCCACAGTGTCGAGACCAATTCTGCACATAGTACTTCAGCTGTAGCCTCAAAATTGTCCTGCAATATTCCAGCATAACGTGCCTGCTCAACTAATTTGTACTTCGCCTGGTAAAGGCAAATGTCCAGAATGTTTTTTTTAACCACCTAAATTCAGGACAGAAAGACAAAACCAACTACAATAATGGAGGATGAATTGTGATACAATGTTGTTACTATTGGAACATTATCTCAGTGCCCAGCAAGTCACAGCAGTTTTTGTTGAAGTTGTGACCGGCTGTGCATATGTTAAATTTCAGTCCCCATGAGAGACTGATAACATTTAGTGTGTGTGTGTGTGTGTGTGTGTGTGTGTGTTTGTACATGTGGTGTGTATTTGCGTGTGTGCGTGAGAGAGACAGCGTGAGAGACAGACAGAGACTCTGAAAATAAGTGTGTGTGCGTGTGTGTGTGTGAGAGAGAGGCAGAAAGTGACATACAGAAAAATATGTCGGCGTGTGTGTGTGTTTGTGCATGTGGTGTGGATTTGCGTGTGTGTGCGAGAGAGAGCGTGAGAGACAGAGAGGAACACTGAAAGTGTGCGTGCATGTGTGTGAGTGAGGCAGAAAGAGACATATTAAAAATATGTCTCTGTATGTCTCCCTGTGTGTGCGTTTTTGTGTATTTGTGTGTGTGTGTGTGCGTGTGTGTGTGTGTGCATGTGTTTATTATTTGCAGTCCCCCACGGTGGGGTGTTGCTGACTGTTTGCGTATGTATCTGTGTGTAAAATTTACAGTCTACAGCAGAGGGGTATCATGATGTTACTGAGTCTGATTGAGTGATAGTCAGAGTCCAGCAGTGGAAGATAGCTATTGTTTGTGTGTATGTATGTGTGTGTGTGTGTGTGTGTGTGTGTGTGTGTGTGTGTGTGCGCGCGCGCGCGCGCGTGCACGAGCGTGTCTGTGCATTTATTGATATTACCCGTGTATAATCACATTTAACACAATGTGTCAGGCAGAAACTTTCCAGCACGGACAAATGAACTGTCGATGAGATGGTTGAACAGCCAGGAACGCCGGTTGACAAGGTCTGAAAAATAAATTACACTTGTTTAATAATCTTATGTTCAATTTAGTGTGCACTTCTGTTCAATTTTGAAATAAACACGCTCATTTGTAAAGGTCTTGCTTAAAATTATAACTAAAGGGTTCAATTGTCTGATATATTTATCATCATTTACGTAAGTCTCAATCACATTAAACTTTCGGACTTAGTTAATTTTAGTTTGATGAAATCTGATTAACACTCCCGCATTCACCTGATCCTCTCCCCTGCTTCTCCGTAATGTCTCTCTCTCTCTCTCTTTTCACATGTTCTTTCTCGCTGCTTTCTTTGGCTCTATTCTCTCTTTCTTAAACAATTTTTGCAAAGTTTCTTATTATGTGCAAACTCGCCCCATCCTCTCCATCTTAGATTTCTGCTTTCTACTCAAAGTTTGGTTCACCTTCCTGAAGAAGGCCTTATGCCCGAAACGTCAATTCTCCTGCTCCTTTGATGCTGCCTGACCAGCTGCGTTTTTCCAGCAACATATTTTAAGTTCTGATCTCCAGCATCGGCAGTTCTCACTTTCTCCTCCTTGTATAATACGAGTCCAATAAAACTCCCGTTTAAGATTTACGAAACAGCACTTCTTATCTCAAAACTAGGCAGCTGCAGGTTCGTATATTTGGATCTTCCTGTGTCTTATTTTCTCCCTGTTAGGAATTTCTGCGCGAGAAGTTATTGATCGAAAAGGTACTTTTATAGTCATAGTGTCACAGGGATGTACAGCACAGAAACATATCCTTCTTCCTACTCGTCCATACCGATGAGATGACCCAGCACAATCTACTCCCACCTGTCAATATCAAGTCCATACCTTTCCAAACCCTTCTTGTTCATATACCCATCCAGATGCCTCTTAAATGTGGCAATTTTACAAGACTCACACTTCCTCTAATAGCTCATTCCATAAATGTACCACGCACTGAGTGAAAAAAAAGTTGCCACTTAACTCTCTTTTGCATCTTACCCCTCACCCGATACCTATGCCCTCTAATTCTGGCCTCTCCCATCCCAGGGAAAAATACTTTGCCTAATTATCCTTTCCATGCCCTTCATGATTTCATAAACCTCTATAAGCCTCCGACGCTCCAGCAAAACCGCCCTCGCCTATTCAATTTCTCCCTATCTGTCGAATCTTCCAAAATTGGCAACATTCTTGTAAAACCTTTGGAAACTGCTTCAAGTATCACAACGTCTTTCCGATGGGAAGGCGACCAGAATTGCATGCAATATTCCAACAGCGGCCGAATCAATCTCCTGTGCAGTCAAAACATGACCTCCCAAATCTTGTACTCAATACTCTGACCAACAAGGAAATGATATCAACCGCTTCTTCACTATCCTATCTATTTGTGACTCCACTTTCAAGGAGCTACGAACCCGCATTCTAAGATCTCTTGGTCAGACCGTGGACCTTACTAGTAAATGTGTAAGTCTTGCGAGCATTTGCTTTCACAAAATGCAGCACCTCACATTTATCTAAATTAAACTCCGCATGCCACGTCACAGCTCATTGCCCCATTTGATGAAAATCCTGTTGACGGCCGTGATAACCTTCTTCACTGTCCACAAAACCTATAATTTTGGTGTTATCTGCAAACGTAGTAACTATACCTATTATGCTCACATCCTACTCATTTATATAAATGGTGGAATGTAGTAGACCCAGCACTGATCCTTGTGACACTCCACTGGTCACAGGCCTTCAGTCCGAAAAACTACTCTCCAATACCACTCTCTGTCTTCTACCTTTGAACGAGGTCTGTATCCAAATGGCGAGTTCTCCCTGTATTCCATGAGACCTCATCATTCTCACCAGTTTCCAATGGGGAATCTTGTTGAAAGCCTAACGGAAATCCACATATATCAGATCGAGAGCTCTGCCCTCATTAACCCCCTTTGTTCTTCAAAAACACCAAACAAGCTTGTGACACATGATTTCCCACGGATAGAAGCATGTTGACTATCCCTAATCAGTGTTTACCTTTCCAAATACATGTACATCCTGTCCCTCAGGATTTCCTCCAACAACTTGCCCACCAACGACATCAGGCTCAGTGGTCTGACCAGACAACCTTTCTTGAAGAGTGTCACCACATTTGCCCATGACGAGATTTCAGCACCTCACCTGTGACCATTGATAATACAAATATCTCAGCAAGAGGCCCAGCAATCACTTCCCTACCTTTCCACAAAGTTCTAGGGTATGCCACATCAGGTCCTGGGGGTTTATCTACTTGTATGCGTTTCGAGGAATCCAGCACTCCCTCCTCTGTAATATGGATATATTTAAAGATGTCACCATTTATTTCACACCATTCTATATCTCCCATGTTCTTTTTACACAGTAACTAATGATGCAAAATGCTCCTTTAGTATCTGCCCCATTCCCTGCCGCTCCAAACAAAGGCCGCATTGTTGATCTTTGAGGGGTTCTATTCTCTCTGTAGTTACATTTTTGTCCTTCAGCATATTTGTAAAGTCCCTTCGGATCCTCTTTAACTCTATTTGCCAAAGCTATCTCATGTCCACTTTTGCACTCCTGATTTCTCTGTCAAGTGTACTCCTACTGCCTCTATACTTTTCTAACGATTAGCTCGATCTATCCTGCCTATGTATGACATATGCATCCTTCATTTTCTGATTGAAACCCTCAATTTCTTTAGTCATCCAGCATTGCCTTTTGCTACCAGTCTTTCCTTTTACCCTAAAAGAAAGATTAAGTTTTGTTGTCTCATTTCTGAGGGCTTCACATTTTCCAGCTATCCTTTCCCTGTGAACATCTTACCACAATCAGCTATTGAAAGTTCTTGCCTAATACCTTCAAAATTGCACTTTCATCAATTTTGAATCTGAACTTTTAGATCTGGTCTGTTCATTTTCATCACTTTTTAAAATGCAACTTAATTTTGGTCGCTGGCCTCAAATTCGTCCCGTACTTACACCTCAGCTACCTTCCCTACCTTCCTGAATGTTTGACTCGCCTTTATTCTCAACTGTACCAGACTTGAATTGAAACTTTTCCTCACTATCTCCCTGTTTCCCAGTCATTCCCTCTACCCCTGTACGAGTTTAATTTCTCCTGAGCAGCTCCACCAAAACTCCTTGCTAGTATATTAGTCCATTTTCAATTCAGGTTGTGAATTTCGCTGTTTTTTCTTTATTTCCCCAGACGCACTCAGATGTCCAGCGATGCATGAATTAAACAGCAAAGGCAGCAACTGCTTATTCCGTCAGTTAGCAATGTGAGTTTCTTTCTCTCTCTCTCTCTCTCTCTCTCTCTCTCTTTCTCTCTCTCTCTCTCTCTCTCTCTCCTGCACTGACCTCTCATTGTGCTTCCGTTGCCTGTTCTTCTCCTTTTTAACGTTCAGTTGCTTTGACCATTTTTCTCCAAAGTATCAAATCAATGCAACAGCGCATAAGACAGAAATTGCTCCTCCTGAAATTCCATGAAATCATCTCCAACGTCTAAAAAGTCTCAAAACTTAACAGCTAATACAGACTGAAATGTTTCCGTTCCTCCATCTTGGATTACCTAGAATCGTTTAACACAGATACCATTTTTGAAAAAGACTGTTCCATGCTCGGATTGGCAGTTCTCTTCTCAACTTTTCAATTTTCCCTCAGTTTTATCCCCCAGAGCATCAGAATGTGTTATTGGCTTTTAAGATTGACAATGTACACAATTCAAACTTGATTTGAAACTACGATATTTTCCGTGGTAAAATATGAATTGATTGGCATTATTCGAATTTGTTTTTGTCTCCAGGCAATTAACTGATCGAGTTGTTCGACCCAAGGTTACGTTGGCAACTTACTGAGAATGTTTGGTGCTTAGTCCGGTAGTTCTGCTGCTTTTAACTCTCTTAAAGATACACCCACATCTTCCCAACAAAGTATATGCTTCAGTAAGAATGTGCAAATGTGTGTGTGTGTGTGTGTGTGTGTGTGTGTGTGTGTGTTTGTCAGTGTGGAAATTCAATCATTTAGAACAACCTCTATTTGGAAACGAGCTACAGCCAGATGAGGATGAACATTCCTGATTGCTACCGAGTCATCCCTGCTAGCTTATCACTTGTCTCCCAATGCACAAGATGGTAGCATAGTGCGAAACAGTCAAACTTCCTTCGACAGAACCTTTCAAGTATCCAACAACTCAAATGACAACAACAGTCAATACATCCAACCATCATCAAATTTTCACTGCAAACCACTCAGCAACCTAGCCTTTGTTTTCACTCCACTTTGCATTACCCAAATTTTAATCAATGAATCCCGGGTCAATGACTATTTACCCTCGGACCGCCCCCCCCCCCCCCAACTTTAAAGTTAGTGGTGAGCTCATTCTTATTTCACTCTAATGTAGGTAGACTCTCATTGTCCTTAGGGAGGGAATTATTGGATTTTGACCAAGCAGCACTGTACGAACAGTGATATATTTCCGTGTCAGGATGGTAAGTGTTTGACAAGGGAACAAAAAGGCGGCGCTTTCCCATGTACTTGGAGGCCTTGCTCTTTCAGGTGAATGATTGTGGCTTTGGAAGGCAGCACATTCCAAACCCTAACAACTCTTGAGTAAAGAAGTTTTTTCTCATCTCAATCCCAGCTCTCTTGCTTACATTCATGAAACTGTGATCCCTACTTACTGACATACCAACTGTTGGAAACAAATTATATTTCTTTACCCTGTCAAAATTGCTTGCAGTGATGAACAATTCAGTAACGTCTCTTCTTAATCTTCTCTCTTCTAAGGGGAATAAGTCCAATCTCTGCGATCACCCCACTTATCTGAAATCCCTCATTCATGGCTTAATTCTGTTGAATTTCATTGAAAATAGCTCCAGGACTTTAACATGCTTCCTTTGATAATGTTACCAGAACTAAACACAACACTTCAACCGTAATGTGGCCAATGATTTGTAGAAGAATAGAATCACGTCCTTGCTTTTTATACGCTGCGTCTTTAATTATAAAGTTAAGGAACTTAGAAGCCTTCCAAATATGTGTTTCACTTTGTGAAGTTGGCGACACTCTGTTAATCATGCATGTGAGCTCCAAGTCTCCTCTGCTCCTCAAGTTTTTTTAACCTTACAATCTGCATTGTCTTTTCGAGTTTCTTCTTCGAAGTCTAATACCTCACATTTCTCTGCACTCAATTTCATATGTCAAACGTTTGCCAATATTGCCAAATTGTCAATGTCCCTCTGAGGTCGATCAGCATCATCCTCATACTTTGCCGTTCTCCCCAGCTTAGTGCCATTTGCAAATTTCGAGCTTTTATCCTCAACACTCATCTGCAAATCATTTACCAAAATCAGAAAAAAATACAAGGACCACAACACGGATTGTAACAGGTCTGAGGTGCTGAATGGCTTAACCCAGCTCCTATGATCATAAGTCCGTGTAGAGCTACGATGCTGCTTGAAAGGGCTTTTAAATATGCATCCAATAAGAATGAGATGCTGGCGAGATGTGGATCTAACTGGACTCAGGAGTGTACAGATATAAGATCTGATTGGCTGTTTAATTACCGTGCTGCAGTCAAACATGCCAAACAACTAATGCTGGGCTTGAGGAAGGAGGGCAGGGAAAATGCACCTTCACAGCGGACTGACTGGTTGCAAACTGTCACTTTAATACGCCCGACATTGATCCTGTATCAACAGCATGTTTCGTGTGACGGTCTTTGGTATGATGGGAAGAAGCATTTGATCAGACCAATCTGAAAAAAGGATGCAGATGGGATAGCTGTATGAAAGAGGGGAGAAAATGACTTCTGTTTCTAAGAGTGGGATGATTATTTTATATATCATTTAGGGAAGTGCAGAGTATTGGCCCGGGATTTATTCCGGGACCCATCAAATTCACACAGTGGGCTTACGCAGATCTCAGGCTTGCAGAGAATGAAGGAGAGAGAAACAGAGAGAGGTGGCATTGTCAAAAGTGTCTCTGGATTGGCGGTATATGTATGACCTCTTTTGCTGCAATGGACAGTCTTCTTTTCACACTGGAAGACTGCCAGTGTCTTCTGCATTGTAAGAATATTTTCTTTCCAACTATGCAGATGCGAAGAGCTCGAATTCAAACTGAATGATCATAGAAAACTTCACACGTCTTTCCCAAACTTTGGTCCTTCCTGGGTCAACATGACACTCCACTACTTCCTTTCTGTCCGATATTCCAAATGTGGGGTGAGGTGATGCAGAGCTGCCATCACTGGGTCCATTATACAGTAGGCTCATGATCTCTTGGCAACCCAGCATAACAGCTCTTGGAATTTCTATTCGATTCATTTAGAAAACTATTTGTAATACAATTCTACTCTTAGTAAAAGGGTATCATTAAAAGCATAATCCATTGTTGGGGGAGTATGCCGGAATAATGTTCAATGGGGGAAACTGATGGCTCAAGTGCATGAAAGTAGGATAATGCACGCAGAGAATATTTTTCCTGTTATAGAATCCAAGAGTCAAATGGTCTCCTCTGTCTTGTGTGATTCCATGGCTGGGGAAGGAATGGCTTGGGATTCGCTGACTGTCAGATCCCTCCAGGAACACAGAAACCTGGTAACACTCCACAACCCTTCGTAGGAATCAAAAGGTATCAATAACTCTCGCCTTGGCGTGATGTGACATTCCAAAACCACTGCATTAACTGACCACAGACCAATTGGAATTGCATACTTGTCAATTGCTGCAATTTCCTTTTTTTAAACCTTCATTCATGGGATGCCGAGGTCATGGGCTAGGTCAAAATTTTTTGGGCTGTCCATGAGCGTCGAGAGCAGAGAACAGTCAAACACATTGAAGCCAATCTCTGAAGATAAGTGGACCTGTTCATGTAAAGACTTCCTTATCAAACTAACATCAGTGACACTGAGGGATTTTACGATGATTGGTAAACGATCACCATTAGATCAGCAGATACCTACTTCACTCCATCAGTCCCTTTTTAAAGTAGTCTTTACATTTTTAATTCCTGAACAGTCACCAACTTTCTTAAGTATCCTGGTCGAAAGGGAGGAGGTTGCACTCCATCCCTAATGACAGTCGCCTGGACTTTCCAGGGTCCAATAGCTCTTTTTGACTTAAATTGATGCAGATAATTGAACTTGACAAAAAATTTCCAATGTTAGAAAAGAAAAGACTCTTGTTTCTGTGTTGTCCTTAGTTCTCTTTATTAACGAAGAATGTCAATAATTTCACTGGATATTTAAACACAGTTTTGAACTGTTTTCTGAACTTGGACTGAGTCACTGCATAAATAAATGTGTTTGTGCAGCAACTTAAACCCGCCAACATAAGCCCAACGTGTAGGAAGATATGTACAGAGCCCGTATAATAGTTAGGATTTGTTCCTTCAATGTAATAGTGTATGAAGAAAAGAAGAAATACTAACCACAGGAGTATGAAGCTTCCAGATATGGAGAAAAGTATAATTATAGACCTTCTTCTGCTCTCCATTTATGGGTCATTTTGATTCTCACGTTTACTCTGATCCTTCAGTCCCTTTCGGACAGGACTAGCCACTAAAATATACCTGACTGTCAGAGCATTGAATAACAGAATTAAAACATATGGGAGCAGTGGGCATAAAACGGCATCAAACCAGTCAAATACTTTCCAAGCAGGTTCAGTGTAATAACTTGACTTTATCTGACAGAACCACGGTACGTTATTAATGATCTTCCGAGGTTGAAATGTCACGTAGAAGGGGATATTCTTGATGCAGTTCAAAATGCAAGTTGTTGACAGAACCAGAACTGCAATTTTCGCTTTGCAATATTTAGTTCTGAACTTCTGGATACAAATGGCCACAAATCGATCAAAGGAAAAAGTGACAGTGAACCAGACTGAACAGTCTCTGGCTGCACGGCACAGCACATAGATTATACTGCACACAGGAGTGATGTTCAGGTAAGATACATGAAAGTAATAATGATTGATTTGTGTCAGTATGAACTCATTTACCACGACCAGGATATCGGCTATTGCCATTGCTATCAGATAGCGTGTGGTGCATGAAGATAGGCCACATTTTCCTCGGGATAGTATGATAATTGCCAATAAATTAACTACATGTGAGAAAGAAGTAAAGAAAAATATACTGTAAGTTACAAGTGAAACACACATGCTCCATCAACGTACGACACGAAACGTATGAACATCTGGTTGGTTAATACATGTTACAGTTAAGTGATCAAATCTCAGAGCCCAGGTTGAGTTCAAAATACCCGTGACTTAGTTTTACTGCGTTTGGATGTAACACATCACTGGGTCTGCTAATTTCAATATAACAAACCTTGCTGTACCTGGAACCTTATGAACTAGCACACTCAAGAAACCATAAAATATTATATATCTAAAATACAGTGAAGTGAACTGCATTACTCTGTCTAATTATTGTAGCGTTTTTTATTTATTTACCTCAATATTAGCATATTTGATATTCAATTGAATAGCCAACGAAATATCAGAAGTTATTTCAATTTTGAATCAATTTCTCCCCAAATACCATGAAGTCCAATTTATAGACGATAGGGTCTTTGTCAGGAAGTTTTCTTTTTAAAGTTGAATTACTGTTTCAAGGATTTATGATATATCAGTGGTATGTATAATGTCCGCATTACTTTATTTTAACTACATACTGCATATTTTTACATTGTTGAAGTGGACCTCTTGATTACCTGGAATATTTGATTGACCATCACAAACTGATCCCATAGATATTTATTCCTCTCTTGTTGAGGGTCCAACCACACACAACAGTCCTTATACTATCTATGTCAAAGTACAACATTTGATGGCCTTTGCCTGTAATCTTTAACTTTATTCCCATCATTCCGGATGCTCAGTAGCAGCAGCAGCATGTTCCATCCTCCGCAAGATATTGTGCCATAACCCAGTCTGTTTTTCACGGCACAAACTCACCAAACGTCCTCAGGCAGTACATTCCAGGCCCACAACCACTTCCATCGAAAAGGACAAGGGCATCTGGCATTTGGGAACACTAACTCCAAGTTCCCCTTCAAACTACTCACCATTGAGAAATGATTGATCATTCCATAATGATCACTGGCTAAGGGCACTGCCGGTTTACCGACACACATGGAGTGCAGTGGTTCAAGACGGAAGCTCACTCCCACCTACTCAACGGCAACGAAGAACATGGAATAAATGCCGGGTTCAGCCAACGGCACCAGCAATCCACCAATGAATAAAAATATACCTTCCTGTCTTTGTATTTCATACTTGACATTTTATCCCCCTCCTAAATCCTGGCTGTATCGGATCTCATCTCTCAGTCTATCAATCAGAATCACTGATAAGGTTGAAGATTTCTCCCTCTTATTCCATCCCACTCAAATTGTCCTGTTGCATATTATTTAAATCCGTGACCCTGCCATCAGGACTGAAACTTTTAGTTTTGGATTTTGTCTGCCAGCAAATAAATTTCATTGCCTTCCTCCCAGTTTACTCTTCCTTACTGACATATCTTGTCCATCTTATTCCTCACCACATATAAACAGAGAGGCTGACTGAAAGAAAAGATCATGCAAATCATTGTCACATACACTTACTTGGAACACCAATAATGGCAAGCATCAGGTAATAGACTTTCCTGATCACAGAAAATATTGACATAATTTTCCATTCAAAGCTCCTTTCCGTTTGTTGCTGAGGGTAAACTCCTTAAGTTAAACTGTGAGGCAGCACATTCCCAGAGAGTTGGATTTATACCCCACAGAATTGTCAGGGGTACATAGTAGTTGCGACATCGCAAGTTAAACTTCTTTCCGGTAGTTGACGTCGAGATTACGACATCCAATTAAACCCAGAACGTGCCCAGAAATATTTTGTTTTCAGCTTCGAATCATTGTTAAATATAAGGCGCTTGTAGAGTCAAACAACATGGGAAAAAAAAACTTCAGTCCACCTCGTCCATGCTGATAAGGTTTCCTTAACTTACTTTTGACTGCGTTTGGCCCACTATTCCTTGAAATCTTTCTTATTCATGAACCAATACAAATGTCTTCTAAAATCTCGAATTATATTCATCCGGACCATTTCCTCAGTCTGTTAATTCCATATACAAACAACTCCCTGTGTGAAAAAATTTGCCCTTCATATCCCGTTTAAATCTTTCCATTCAGAACTTAAACCTCTACCCTCTCATTTTGAACTGCTCGACCCTGGGGAATATACCTTGGCTATTCACTCCATCCGTACCCCTCATGATTATATAAACTTCCTATTCGCTATGGTATGTAGCCCCAACCTATCAAGCCTCTTCCTATGAATACCACCATCCAGTCCCAGCAATGGACTTCATTAGAAAGGTGTACAAGGATCATGGAAGACGCAGGAGAATGAACCTTGGAAACATATCAGCCATGTTGGAATTTCAGATCAGCTTTGATTGGCGACATGGCCTCAATTGCTCCTATATCCTTTGCTCTTCTGTACTTCCCGCACTGGATTAATGATCTGACGTACATGGAAGATTGCATTCTTCTGTCATATTCATTGTTAATTTTACGCTCTACCTCAGAAAGACTCTTATACCTCAGTCAGACATGTGCTCCCAATATTCTTTCTGTGAAAAGCTTCAATGAACTTGAAACTTGCACCATTGCAACAATTTCAGTCAACTACACTTCTCCACAGCCTTCCAGGACGTCTCTTCACTGCATAAAAATGAGCATGAAGTTATCACAATAAAATGCATTCTCTGTGATCACTTTGTGGCACATTCAACCAGTACAACATTTTACATCAATTCGAAGTTCCAGACCACATAGACGCTTTGTCAAATGCAGTGCCTCAAACTGTTAGATCAAGTTTACACCAATGGACTTCTTCAAATATATCTCGAACTTTCAATGGACGGAGCACCTTGAAGAGATCTGAAGGGGTACACATAGTCCAATTGAGGAAGGATAAATCAAGGTACTTTCGAAATGGTGTGAAGTTAAATGCAGGGGATTTCCAAACAGACTTGTGCATTCATAAAGAGTCAGAGAAACCTACTCTTTTGCCCATTCACCCAACCTCTCAATCTTCCTTTGTAATTTGATGATATATCTGCACTGTCTACAATGCTCCCTAACTTTGTCAGAGACATGGAGCCAGAGCCTTACAGCACGGTAACATGTCCTTCCACCCAGACTGGTCCATCCAATCAAAATGTCCGTCAACACTGACCTTGTTTTTCTGCACTTTTTCCACGTACTTCTACTCCTTTCCTAAACATGTATTTGTCCAAATGCCTTTTAAATGTTGATATAGTACCCTCCTTAACCACTGTCACTGGATGCTTATTCCATATGTGTAGAAAAAGTTGCCCCTCAGGTTCCATTTTCAATCCTTCCCAATAACCTAAAACTGCTGCACTTTTGTCCTCGAATCACCAACCCCCGGTAAAAGACAAAGTGCATTCACCCTATCCATGCTCTCGTGATCTTATACACTTGTGTTAGATCCACACACCCTGTAGCCTCCTGCAGTTCCCTGCCATGTGCCTAACAATGGGGTTAGTGTGGATGGACATATTCGTCGGCATGGACGCTTTCGACCAAAGGGCCTGTCTCCGTGCTGTCAGACTCTTTGACTCTATGACAGGATGGGTAGGAAGCAGCTGTTTCAATTAGTTGAAGGGGTAATGGCAAGCAGCATTGTTTTCATGTGAAACTCAGGAGGTTTGGAGAAGATTGAAAAAGAGTGTTTCCACCCAGCGTGTGCTAGGTGTCTGTAATAGACTGCCGGAGAGGGCAACACGTGCAGGAAACATCATAATCGTTAAAAAGTACCTAGTGAGCAATTGGAATGTTACAACATCAAACGCTCTGGGCCAAGTTCTGGAGAGTGGAACTATTGCAGTTAAATAAGTACAAACTGCATGGAGTCAATGGCCTCCTCTCTGCTGTATGACTCTTTTATTATGTTAATGATCTGTTTAGTATGGACAAGTTGGACTGACGGGTCTGTATCCGTGATGGACATCTCTATGACTCTCTGATAGCTTACGAAGCCTGTTGCAATGATAAGAAGAATGAAGAGCTTAAGAGATGGGTTGAGTAAAAGTGAAAATATCTGTCAGACCGTGGATAATTTGGGAAAATATGAAGACAGTAGGAAGAGTTCAGAAATGTTATATAAGTATTGCAGAATTGGTCAGTACAGATAGATCAGGTTATTTCAGTAGGAAGTGGATTAACTTGGTAGACTCATGTAAACATGATAAGGTTAGATTCCCTGCAGTATGAAAACAGTGTATTTAGCCTAATGAGTCAACACTGACCCTCCAAGGAGTAACCCACCGGTAACCATCCCCCAATTTAATCCTGACTAACTCTATGGGAAATTTACCATGACCAATTCACCTGACCTCAACATCTTTGGACTGTGGGAGGAAAACGGTGTACCCAGAGGAAATCCACACAGACGCTGGGAGAATGTGCAAATTCCACGTAGATAGTCGCCGAGGCTGGAATCGAACGCGGGTCCCTCTCACTGTGAGAGGACTTCTTTTATCTCCGAAGTTTACTCTCTGCCACCGAAGTTAGTGGTTGCGAAATCATCGATCATATCTCAAGCGCTGGTAGACAATACAGAGAGACCTAAGTGCTTACAGAGAGGTCTGGACGTTCGATTCCTTCGTTACCTGAAGGTGGAAACGCAGGTGAGTAAAGTGTTCAAGAAGTCATACGGCATGCTTTCCTCCAATGTATGCGATATTGAGTACAAGAGTTGGCAGGTAATGCTGCACTTGTTTCAGGTAATTTTACAGTTGGTTGAGCCGCATTTGCAATATTTGCAATATTGTGTTACAGTTCTGATCACCACATTACGAAATGAATGCTTTGGAAACGACGCAGAACAGATTCGCCAGAATGCTGCCTGTTATGGAAGGCAAAAGCTGTGAGGAAAGTTTGAACATATTAGGATATTTTTCATTAGAAAGATGGAGATTGGGCTCCGCCTGAATGAGGTCTACAATATCCCACGTGTACAGATGTTGGAATGGGAGGAACTTTTTCCCAGAGTGTGGAATTATTAGTGGCCCTGATTTCAAAGTGAAAGGGGAAACGTTTAAAGAAGATACATGCAGAAAGTACTTTATGAAACGTGTGGAGGGAGTCCGGAATGAATTGTAAGCGGAGATGGTAAGGTGAGATCGACAACATGACTTAAGATGTATCCAGGCAGGTACATGAATGGGCAGTGAGCAAAGGGATACAGTTCTATAGAATATACGGTGCAGTTTAGATACAGGATATGATTCAGTGCAGGCTTGGCGGGCTGAAGGGCCATTTCATGTGTCGTAATTTTCATTGTTCTTTGTTATTTGCTCCGGTTTCATTCCAAAAACCAAAAACGTGCAGGTCTGGTGAATTGGTCATGCTAACTTGCCCACCGTTTTAGGTGTAATTGTCAGGTATGAATATAGGCTATATAATTGGGTCTGGATCGACTACTCTTCAGAGCGTCCGAGTGGACTTGTTAAACCAACTGACATGATTTTTTACTGTAGGGAGTCTGATCTAAATCTACACAAATTCTTGTCAATTTAAGGAATCGAATATTATCATCAACAGATGGAAACATAAAATTCAGGGAAAACATAGGTAGCCGTGACATTAGAGAATGGCAGAGAAGTCCTGAAGAGAAAACATCTTTCCTGCTCTGTGAAATCAGCAACTCATATACCGAGACTGTAGGTTTCAGTTTCCAGATTGTTCCTGATTCATAAATATATGTTCCTACGCAAGCCCTTAACCTGGTCTTGTGCCACAGGAATCGCCCTCAGCAATCATCTGAATTTCGACGGTCAGAGAGCAGTAATTTCTCATTGGAAATGAAAAGTAAAATAGACATTAACAGTATGCCAAAAATTATACATATATATCTATACATGGCTGAGATGTCAGCTGCAGTTGTCCCTTTAGTTCTATGTAAAGTGATTGATTTTGCAACTTGTCTCATTACAATTTAAGAACGCTCAGACACATTCATGTATAGATACACACACAAGCAGACACTCACACATAAACACAGTAACATGTAAACGCACACATACATGCACATATATCCACACACGAACATTCACATGCACAGTCACATACAGAAATGCACACAGCCACACACTAACAAAACACTCTCATTACGTATCGGCAGGCACACTCTCTCGCTCACACACACAGTCACACACAAACAGTCACACAAACGCACAGGTACACGTTTCGAGTGCTTCACAAAATAGCTCAGTTGTTCTAAATTTTTAATGTATTCCAAAGAATGCAGATTAAACAATACCTTATACCCATCGGTGTGGTACACCTTTGAGAATGGGTAACATATCTCACTCATAATGTGGAAGTATTTCAACGCGCCTCTGTGATGTTTTCAGTTTTGTTTATGAATAAGCTTGTTGATTAATGCAATTTGAATTTTCATCAACGTTGTTAACTCTTCTCTAAACTTAGACCGATGCATCCCGTAAATAAATGTGGTTGTGCAGAAGCTCAAATTCTGAAGCATATCACCAACATTTTCAAAAGTGTTTTTTGAATCTGTGTAATCGTTGGAATGCGTTACTGCAATATTATAACATAAAAATACTGCAACATACTTCAGCCACAGAAGAATGAAACTGCCTGATACTGTGAAGAGCAAAATCACAGATTTTCTTCTGCTCTCTATCTCTGAGTCACTATAACTCATTCTCTTGCTCTGACCCATCAATCTATTTCATACTCGACGAGCCACTAAGATGTGTCTAACTGTAAGAGTATTGAGCAAGAGAATTAAAATAAATAGGTGAAATGGAGTAAAAACTGTATCAAACTAATCGAATCCCACCAATTCAGCCTGAGTAAAGTATTCTGATTTTACTTCACAGAACCAGTTGACATGTTCAGTGACTTATCGAGGTTCAAGTGTGAAACAAATCTATCAAAGGTGAAAATGGCAGTGAACCATACACAATAATCAGTGACTACCCTACTCAGGACATTGATAATACTGAATAATGGAGTAATGTTCAGAAAAGAACCTGTGAAATAATGCTAACTGATCCGCCACAGAATTTCCTTAGTGATAATGAAAAGTAGATTTGCAAATGACATGGCCAAAAGATAGAAAGTGATGTACTTTGAGAGACCACAATCTTCTCGAAAGAGGATCACAATCGCCATTAAATTAACTGCAAGACAGAAACGGAATGAGTATCTGTTAGTTTTATTAGTTCATTATCCAACTGAGAAAGATGCAGTATCTTAGTACCATATTCCAATCAGAATTTAAGTTTTCCAGCAACTTCAATTTTAACAATTATCATTATATATTCCATCGACCTCTTGATTGATGGCAACTCCACTGACACATAGGTGTTTACTTGGCAATTTACGCATTTAAAGCAATTGGTGTGACTTATTTAACTCGTTGTATATTCATTGCATTAATGAATGAAGCAGTCTGATGGGATGTTACTTAAGACATATATAAAAGGAAGCTGAAGGGGTTAATAAGAGCTGTATGAGATTACGAGGGGCAAAGAAATGCATGGATAGAGTGAGTGCATTCAGTCTTTTCCACCAGGGCTGCGGAATCTAGGGCATCAGTTGCGATGGAATGGGAAAAAAATGAAAGGGAACCTGTGGGACACATTCTTCCTCCAGAGATTGGTACGCATATGGAATGAGCTGCCAGCAGAAGTGGTTGTGGTGAGTATCTTAACATTTGAAATACATTTGGACAAATACATAGATAGGAAAGGATTAGAAGAATATAGGCCAAGTGAAGTAAATGGGGATACTGTGGATGGACATGTTGGTCATCATGGAGTGGTTTTCCTGAAGGGCCTGTCTCCATACTGTTGGTCTCTTTGACCCTTTGATGCTATCACAGGGTAGATATATCGTAACTGTCCCCTAAGTAGAAGGGTCAATTGCCTTATTTCAAAGTGAATGACAGGAGGTTTTGAGAAGACTTGACGAAGAGTGTTTCCACTCAGAGTCTGGTGGTAGGGGTCTGGAATGGACTGTGAGGGAGGGCAACCCAAGCAGGAAACCACATAATCTTTACACAGTACCTGGGTAAGCACTTGAAATTTCCTAACGTTGAAAGCTGTGTGCCAAATTCAGGAGAGGGGTTAGTGCAGATACATGAACACAAAGTCATTGGCTGGAGAGCCTCCTCTCTGTGGTATGAATCTAAGTCGATGATAATTATTGGCAACAACACATGTTCTAGTGGGTAATTTGGGATTTTTTGGTCTGGAGAACAAGGAACCATTTTATTCCTAGTTGTTGTCTTCAAATTATATCATATCTCATGCTCCAACCTGATACCAGATCTGAGCCAAACATTCAATTTATCCCGTTTCATCTAATTTACTGAAGGTGTTATTCATTGCACTCAGTAAGATATAAGTATTCTCAATTTCCACTGTTCATCTTTTTGAAGTACAGGAGCCTCTCCTCACGGGAGTGGTACTCACTGAGCGACAGCCACTGATTGATCAAGACTAAATGTAAATACACGGAAAGACCCTTCAGCACAGGTCCACTGAGAGGATAAACCGGGTTTTCAGCTGATAGTGTGAACCATATCTCGTCCAGTTCTCGTGGGATTTCGCAAACAATATAAATCCACAAGTGTTGACGTTTCCAAGAGAGGGGAAAAAGGCTGCAAGACAGTTTGCTCCTGAAATTGACTGTTACTTGCTTGAAGTTTTCAATGCCTGGAAAAAAAATCTCTCAGAAACTTCTGCGTACTCTGAACCATTTACCCGCACAAGGTGTCTCCATAAATGGTGACAAAACGGCCGTTCTGTGATCTCTGGAAAAATAATGATCTTCATCAATGTGAATGGATAAAATTTAAAATACAGGAGACTTTTAAACCTAAGGAGTTTTGAATTCATGAAATAGACCAAAAGACCCTCACATCAGTGTTGTAATTCAAAATGAAATGTACATAAAACGCATCAAACATGTTTCTGTTCAAAGTTTCTATGCCTCCGTCCTGTGGAGACTTCTCTGGATCAAATACCGATTCATGACAATCACAAAACCTTTAATTTTACCAGGTTTGCATCTCCAGATAATACTGAGAATGTAACGTTTTCAAATTAAATTTACAAAACACAAATGAACGCAGCTTTAGACATTAGTTCACTCGCTGTTGTGGTAAAATATATTTAACACTTGGAGTCATTTATATAATTTGGTTATTCATATTTCGCTGATTTATTAATGTCAATGCTGTTTTTCGAGAAAGTGTTGCTTGCTAACAAAACACAAGCATTTTGTATTCATGCTGTCATAATCTTGTGATCTTTGTTTCCCTTCAGTAATTAAATTCCAAGTATGAGCGCATCTCGCTCACGATTTCTGCCTCGCTCTCTGCGATGTGACTGTTCTCGTGAACGTATGAGTATTCCATCGGCTTACTGAATAGATGTAAATAGCTACTTGTGTTCCCACATGATAATCGATACCATATTTCCGGGTAATTCAAATCTAGGCTTTGAGATGACACGTTGTGCCACGTGCGTTTACTTACCATTCTGGTGGAATACAATTTTCAACATTATTGAGCATATTCAAGTTGAACTTAATAACAAACATGTGAGCTGAGTGAATTCCCACTCTGCTCACTAACCTCACGTCTGACTGAATACTGCGAGGAAATCAGATCGACCTGTCCAGCAGGTTCAGCAGGGTGAAATCTAATTGGCATTGTTTGCATTAATTCTGTAACCTGATTCACCAAGTAATGATGACGATCTCAGTAAACTGGAAAAAAGGTATATCCCTCTATATCAAAGATAAATCCTCAAACAATGTTTCTTGCTTTTGTAAGACTTACCAGCAGACACAACCCTCACTTATCTCTCAAATACGTGCAATTCCAATCTCTGGTAAAACGAACTGATTGATTCTTTTTCATCCTTTTCTTCTCTATTGTTCCATATCTCTCTATGATATCGGGTAAGGACGCTTACACCATAACTTCAATTGTCCGGTTACACAACTGTTCAATTTTAATTTTCATTGAGTGCACCTGAGGAAGCTCTCCCACAGTTTGTGTTTCCAAATTAACCCATTGGACGAAAACCTGCTGTCGTCAGACTTCTGTCATTGTTCTATTTTGAGGCAAGATTGTGATGATAACTAATTTTTGTATGTTTAATATAGTGCTCACAATAAAGTGCCGGACAAACTCATCCGATCTTGCATCATTTGTGGAGAAACAAAGTGAACATTTCAAGTCTTGTGCGAAGAACACAGGCGTTGTAAAGCATAGCAACCTAAGAAATAGATGCAGTAATAGGCCACTCCAGCCTGCACCACGTTCCACCTATATTGGAAGAGTGTTCCACATGTTGGGCGAGTCCAGATGTGGAGTATCATAGGCTGAGAATAAGGGGTAAGCCATTCGGGACTGAACGATATTAGCTGACAATGCATTCCCAATATCCCATTCCCACTTTGACCCCTTACTCTTTGAATTCTTTCATAACAATGGCCACGTATAGCTCCTCCTCCAAATGGAGGGATTGAGTTAAAAACATAGTGATTATGTTGCTGCAATATCTAGTGATGGTGATGGCAAACCTGGGGTACTGCGTACAGTTTTACTGTGTTTACTTGCTAAATGATGTATTGGCACTGAAAGGGGTGCAAAGAACGTTCACAAGATTGATTCCAGAGTTCGGGGGGAGCGGGGGTGTGGGGCGCTTTTGGGCCTGTTGGCTTCTCAGGAGAGACTGAGTAGACTGGGACCATATTCATTGGAATTTAGGAGAATGAAGGGGGAATCTGAAAGAAACAGACAAAATTATGAGTAGAATTGCAAAGTTCGAAATTGGCAGAATGTTTCCACTGGCAACAGAAACTAGAACAGGAAAGCTATTCTGCCAAATTGGGGAAAGGGGATAGCAGCTTTAGAAATGATGTGAGAAGGACCTTCTTCACCCAGAGTGTTGTGAATCCGTGGAATTCCCTGCCCCATAAATAGTTGAGGTTTCCTCATTGTATTTTAGGGCTACGATGGATAGATGTTTGAACAGTAAATGAACTAAACGTTACAGTGAAAGGGCAGGTAAGTGGAGCTGAGGCAACAAAAACATCAGCCATGATCTTATTGAATAGTGGATGTCAGAAACGTTGTCGAATCCTTGTGTTAATGAATCCAAACGCCCAGAAAACCTAACAATCCCTCGGTCTTTTCTGGTTTTCCAGCTGGAAAATATGCTTTGTTTCGAATTCTTTAGTTCCTGAAGAAACAGAAAATCAGATACGACTTCGAGATACATCTGCTGCAGTCCAATTTCCCAATCAGGCACAGCTAAACCTCATCGTGACTTTGATAAAGATTTGCACATTTGCAATCGATGGTTGGAGCATGAACTCAGAAAACCCAGTTTAAATGTTAACCTCTTGTGAAATAAACCCGTAATCACCTGGGCAAAAATGTTGACTCAATTTTTACAAAGTATTCTATGTTCAGTTGTGCAAACGTCTTGTGGTAAGTTTGTGTTGAACACTAGTGTCAATTTTTGTTGAGAGTCTGTATCTTGGGATGCTCAGGTTGTGAAATTGCAGCTGAGTGTGTGTGTTGGCGGGGGGGGGGGGGGCGAAGGAACAGGCAAAGCACTTGTCTAAACAATTGACCTGCTGCTTTCTCCCAGACACTCTGGGAGCTAGGTAGTGAGAGCTTGGAGCTGACTGGATGATCTGTGATTTGGGAAAAGATGGAATTTGAGAGGCAGAGGTGGGGATGTTTAAACCTGGTTCGAGGCAGCCGTTAGCCTTTTACCATGTGGAGTACCCAGGCATGAGTATCAATGGAGTTGCTGTCTCTCTGAGACTGTCTCTGTGTTTTAGGTTATTTACTACCTCTCTGAGTCCTTCTTTGTGTGTGTGTGAGTGAGAGTTTGTAGGCTGTATTTGAATGTGATCCTTCGAGCTGCACACAAAACACACACACACACACATACACACACACACACACTCACAGATTCATGGTCTCTCACACACACACACACACACACACACACACACACACACACACACACACACACACACACACACACACACACACACACACACACATCATTGGGAGAGGGAGTGAGGTGCAGGTGGAATGATGTGATGCATCCATAATTCTCCATGACTTGCATTGCACCATGTGGCTCGGGAGCAGCTGGGATGGTGAGGACTATCTCCTTACTCTCTCCACTTCCCTCATTTTTGTCTCTCCCTCTCCTTTATCTCCCTCTCTTTCTCTCTCCGTCTCAGTGTCTGTTTCACTCTCACTTCCCCGTCTGCCTTATCCTCCAATAGACAGCGTTTCTTTCCATTCACTTTCCTGCCTGTCTGCCTTGTGCTCTCTTTATCTTTCTCCCTCTGTCTCTTCCTGTTTCTCTTTTTCTCTTTCTTTGTGTGTGTGTGTGTGTGTGTGTGTGTGTGTGTGTGTGTGTGTGCGTGTGTGTGTGTCTGTGTCTCAATCTTGATCTCTCTGTGGCTCTCTCTCTTTTTCTCTCTCTCTCTCTCCCCATCTCTTCCTCTTTCTGTCTCCTCTCTCTCTCTCTTGCTCTCTCTTTATCTTTCTCTATCCCTTATTCTCCCTATCCCCTTCTCTTTCTCATTTACTCTTTCTCATTTACTCTTTTACTCCTTTTCTGTCCCTCTTCCTGTCTCTCTTTCTTTCTGTCTCCATTTCTCTGTCATTTTTTCTCTCTTGCTCTCTCTTTCTCGTTATGTCTCCCACCTTCTCTCCTTCTCTTTCTCCCTTCCCTCATTGTTTCTCTTTCACTCTCTCTTTCTCTCTTTCTCTTATCCTGTTTCTTTCTCTCCCTCTCTTTATCTCTCTGTCTATTTCTGTCCCTTTCTCTTTCTCTTTTCTCACTCTTTATTTCTCTTTTTTTATCTCTGTCTCATTCTCTACCGCTTTTTCTTTCCCTCTCTCTTTATCTTCAGCTCTCTATCACTTTCTCTCTCCTCCTTTCCCTTTCTTTCTTGCTATTTCTCTCTCTCTGTCTCTCCCTCTCTTTACCTTTTATCTTGCTCTCTCTTTCCCTTTCTTGCTCTCTATCTCTCCAAACCTCTTTGTATCCCTCTCTCCCTCTCTCTTTGTCTTTCTCTATCTTTCTCTGTATCTCTCTCTCTTTCGTCCTCTTTCTCTTTCTCTCAATCTCTATTTCTTTACCTCTTTTTCTCTTTCTCTCATTCTATTGTTTTTTTTGCCTCTCTATCTTTCTCTCAGCACCTCTTTCTCTTTGTCTGTCTATCTTGACCAGCCGCCCAGATGTCCTAACTCCGACTTGCTCTGAACTTCTTCCCCATTTCTTTATGCCCACCACCCGGGTTCGATTCCCTCCCTCGGGCGTCTGTCCGTGTGGTATTTGCACATTCACTTCGCCTGTGCGTGGATTTTTTCGCTATTTCTGGTATAAACTCTTCCTGATGAAGTGATTCAGCTCAAAAGGTCGAATCGCCTGCTCTTTGGATGCTGCCTGACCTCCTGTGCTTTTCCAGCACAACACCCTCGACTCTCCCTCTTGTGTTCGTACACATTGTCACCCTCACGTGCACACACGCTCCTCTCACACATGTATACACTCTCTTTCTGTTGCACACTCACACGGACTCCCTTTCTGTCAGGTGCACACATTCAGTTGTATCAACAGCCAATATCCCATGCATGCACACACTCCATCTCGCAACTGCACAGTCTCTCCCAAACATATACAATGTCTTTCTGTTGCACATACATACACCCAGTCTTCCTCTCGAATGCACACGCCCTCTCTCTTGCATGCACAGATTCTCTCTCTCAGCCACTTATGCACTTTCTTTCTCTCAGGCACTCACGTGCACTCATGCATACACACACTAATCTTTCTCTTCTGCAGGTGTGCACTCTTCCTCTCTCTCACACAGACACACTCCCGTTTTCTCTCGTACATGCACATAATCTCTCTCAATCCTGCACACATACCCTCATCCTCTCACGCAGCACGTACAAAAACTTTCTGTTGCACAGTTTCTTGCTCGTGCTCATATGTTCATGTTTAAAATGAGTATCATGTGTGTGTGTGTGTGTGTGTGTGTGTGTGTTTGTGTGTGTTTGTGTGTGTCAGTGTCAGAGAGCCCAGTATTATTGGGCCAGTTATATGGTTAATGTGGTACTTATTACGATATGAAACATTATTTTACGCATCTACGAACGCAAAGAACAGAAAGCTGAAATGATCATTTCACCAAATATTCCCTGGACTCCAGATGTGTTGCCCGTTATAGACAGGAAATGGGATGCTGAATTGAGGAAGCTTTATTGGGATTCTACAGGGGACAAGGACATCAAAAACCAACTCAAAAAGGCTAATAGATGTATGTGGAAATTGGCAGCTATTCCTGGAGTGGAGAGAGAAGCAGACGGATTAACACACATTGATCGATGGACAGGGTTTGAGAGAATAATATTTGGATGTAGAGTTTGTGAGTGAGTGGGTAAAACTTTGTCTGAGTCTGAAATCTATTCGGAGGGTTGGTGGGTTTTCATATAGAAAAAAGATTTACCCATGACTGAGTTAACAGAAAAACGTAACCAGTAGTAAGTCAAAAAAGTGGATTATAATTGAAGGTTTTGGAGTGTTTTATACGCAGAGTCACATGTACATGGCAGGAGTTACACTTTGGAATCTAATCAATGGCGTTGGGGTGGTGTATGTACAGAATACAAAATGCAAAGGAGTGAGTTTTATACTGAAATCTAATCGAAACTATTAACAAACATTTAGGAAGACAAAGAATGCGTTCCCAGATTTTAGCAGGGATTGAAGTAGGATAATGATGAAAAGGCACCCGATTAATTTAACTCGACACTGAACATTTAAAATTGACTGGCATTCAAGCCATTTTGCTAAAAGTAGTTTCAAATCTTTTCTCAGCATTTACTTGTTGAATTCATAAACTGTACTATTTTACTGACTCCCTACGGTGGTACTTTGAAGACTATCCTCCTCTGTTTTCACCTTGCAATGTAGATATGAATATTCTTTTATAATTCATGATCGCAATGATTACAATGCTACCTCTCTCGCACTGTCTCTTTTATCATCAATTCTGTTTCAAGATACTGAAACGAACAGACACATAACGTTCCAAAAAAGCTTTGTTTATTTGCAGATACATCATTTCCTGTTATTTGCAGACATTACTCAATTTGAAATCACAGCAGGTCAATGTGGGATTTGACAAATGCTTGGTTTTGTTTGTCATCAACATTTGTTTGATGTGCACCATTCTTTTTTTGTTTTACATTCTGAACAGACTGAGTCTTTGTACTACCTTTATACTAACTTGTGTCTCTTTGGGCATGTCATCTGTTCGAATTTTTCATTGTAAAAAAAAAAATTCTCAGTGTTTGAAACAACATACTTTTTCAATTTTGTTAATATTGTCCTTCAATTAAAAATCTGACATGAGTCAGTTCTTGCTAATATAATGGCGTTCAGATAATGCTCCCATATTTGTTCTCATCTTTCAGATCAACACCAGTACAAGAAGTGAGGTCCAGTGATGAATCGCTGTTCAATAAAATTACATTCGAAAATGAGGTGATCTCAGTCTTCTTTCCAGACATCTTTCCTTGGATAGTCGTTACAGATATTGTTTTAGTAGAGCATTAATTGGAACGATCCATATTCCTTTTTTTGAGCCTCAGTTCGTAATTTGCAAACGTGATTTAATCCAAGTGATATTGTTTCTTGCTCCGTCAATATTAATCACTGTTTGGTTTCCCAACAAGATCTTCGAAATAAAGACTTAAACCATTCATATAATGACGTGAAAAATTAACACCTGTTCAAACTACACACAAACTCGCAACGATATATGTGTTAATTGGTTGATAATAGGTCATTTGGCGTTGTTCATTAAATTAAAATATGCCTATTTAATTGACTCAAATACACCTTGTATTAACCATCAACGTAATGGCTAGGTTTCTATGGTGTGGCCGATTTACAGATACGTGCGCTTGATGAACATCACCGTTTCCAAAAGCATCAACATCGTTTCGCAAACATGCAGGTTCTGCTCAGTATATGTTGGTGAATATCCCACCACTGTTCAGAAGTTGAATTTAGGAAAACACAAATTCATGTCTAGAAATCACAATTTCTGCCACAATTGCGTCCTGACCACTGTCACACTGGTGGATTTGCAGGAAAGGGAGACCAGTGGAATGTCTCAACAGTGCTCTGAAAACATGTGAAGTTGCTCAGGGAACTCATGAACAACGTAGACAACATCTTTCTATTGTTTTAGACGTGTAAAAAATTCAAATTTTGTCCAGTTTGTTTTTCGTGGTTGTGCTGCGATGAAGAAACACTATGGTAAATACAGTATGGTAAACTTCACTTTCAGTAAGTTATCCTTTCCTCTTTGCTCAGACTTGTATTTTCTAAAAGAAAATGGCACGTAAATGTCTTGTATGCCTCTGTTTGCAGCGTTCTAATACTGTAGCTTCATACCTTGATTATGTACAATTACAAAAGGACAATGGGCCATTCGTACTCATGCTGCACCACACCATTTATGTGACACTATGAATTAACAGGTTGCCCTCACGTAACTGCTTGCCAAAGATATTTGTGATAAATTTATTGCAGAGAAAAATTGAATGTCTCTGTGACAGGCCGCACAAAATCACAACGTCTTAATGGAATGGTCATTCTCAATGGCAGACGTAATGGACTTAACTGAATTTGTTATTACAGATAAATGCGAGGTGCTGCATTCTGTGAAAGCAAATCTTAGCAGGAGTTATACACTCAATAGAAAAGTCCAAGAGAGTGTTGCCGGGCAAAGAAACCTTGCAGTGCAGGTTCATAGCTCCTTGAAAGTGGAGTCACAGGCAGATAGGATAACGAAGAAGGCGTTGGTTGTACTTTCTTTTAGTGGGAAGGGTATTGAGTACAGGAGTTTGGAGGTCATGTTGCAGTTCGACAGGACATTGATTCTGCCACTATTGGAAAATTGCATGATATTGTGGTCTCCGTCCTATCGGAAAGAACTTGTGAAACTGGAAAGGGGACAAGTAAATTTACAATGATGTTGCCAGGGTTGGAGGATTTTACCTATGGGAGAGGCTGAACAGGCTCAGACTATTTTCCCGGTAGTGTCAGAGGCTGAGGGATGACCTTATATATGTTTACAAAATTATGAGGGACATGCATAGGATAAATAGACGAAGTCTTTTCCCTGGCCTGGGGGAGTCCAGAACTAGACGGCATAGGTTTAGAGTTAGATGGGAAAGATATGAAAATAATCTAAGGGGAAAAACATTTTCACGCAGAGGTTGGCACGTGCATGGAATAAGCTGTCAGAATATGTGGTGGAGGCTGGTTACAACTGCAACATTTAAAAGACATTTGTATGTGTACAAGATTATGAAGGGTTTGGAGTTATATGGGCGAGGTAATGGCAGTTGTTACTAGATTGTGTTAGGATGTCTGGTCGGCATGGACGAGTTGGACTGAAGTGTATGTTTCCATTCTGTACATCCCGATGAGTCTATCTGTGATGCTCGAGTGGAAAACACTATTGTTGCGAGATTGCTCATTAAGCTTATTCCTTTATCGTTGTTGCATAATTGTGTGTGTGTGCGACGTGGTCGCCTCAATGAAATGGAATCTAACAGGTTGTTGTAATCTGTTTATCTTTGTTTTGTTAGTGGAAAACATGATGCTCGTAGTTGGCATAAGCGCAATATTGCTATGGAGAATTCATGAGGTATAAATGAATGGATCTCTCATTTCTTCAATATCAACAGAAACGCAGAGGGATTGTTTGCAGTACAAATTGACGCACATTAATTCCGAAATTGCTTCAAATGTACAAACTCAAGAAAGTGTACTACATGATCCTTGCTGTCGTGGGTCTGCCTGGTAAGTGAGAATTATAATCGAAGACTTGTAAATTTTACACCATGTTACCTGTGGACCACTATGATACAGATCCAATACCAAGCGTTCCTTTGTTGGATCAAATGAGATGATTTGTCTCTGTAATTTTATTCATCTCTTTACGTGATATCGAGTTACTGCTTGTTGATCAAATGTTTGCTTGCACCAATTTTATTTAACACTATGTAATTCTGAGTTGGACATCAGCTAATGCAGGCACTCTCAGGAAAACATTATTGGAACAATGTATTCCTATTAATTTCTGTGATGTGTTCCGATTACAATAGTTCTCCACAGTGCTGTTTTATTATTGTGGTTTTACGTCTGTGCAACTATACTAGAGTTTATCCTCTCGCTGACATTAATTAAGATGGTGTAATTATATAATATCCTACATTTCAGTCACCTTTCCTGTTCCATTGTGTTGCACGTCTTTTATTAAAAAAATATAATTGCAGGTTTGTTTTAATAAACAGTGAATTTTTCATATCGATTAATGGCTTCCACTGAAGTGCAAATCCAACCAGCCCTGCAACTTCTGTTCCATCAATAAATAACTGTCCAGAATGTATCATTCACAAATGTTATGCCAAGAGCGAAATCTCGAACTTGAGTGGCCTAACACAACTTTAACAACAATTGCCATTATGAGGGATTTAGCCAATTTTATGATTCAAAGCCAGGATTGTCCTGCTCCGACATGATGCAGGAATCTAACTCAAAAATTGCATTGCTCTCATCGATCAGAAAATTAACTCAAGTATTCATCAAAAGAAGAGCCAATCATTTCAAACAGTCACATACTTGTACAGCACGGAAACAAACACTTCCTTCAAAATCCTAGAAATCATAAACTAATGTAATTCTACTTTCCAGTATGTGGCCCATGTCCCTCCATTCCTTCCTGTACATGCCCCACCAAGATGACTTCTAAGTGCTGTTATTGCGATGCCTTTGAAGTGAAGTGAATTAACAAAATTTAAATTTCACATCATGAAGTCAGACCAATAGAATCTTTGCTTGGATGTCCCGTATATTGTCATTATCTCGCGAGAAAACCACTTCACTTTCACCTTCACTGCAAGGTCTCACACTGAAATTTTCATTTTGGTCTGGAGACATGCCAAGTAAAACACGTTGAATTTCAATCGGTATTAGATTTTATTGTCCACAGTTGTCAAGTATAGAATACAGTGGAACGTGTATAAAATTGCATCTTCTCACCTAATCACCCGTTGAAAAGAATAAATGTTGATACGACAATAGTTCCATTCACAATTCTGTCCTTTCCCGTTCCTTCGATTCCCCGACTGATCAAGAATCCATCAACCTCAGTTTTAAATGTATTCAACAGCTCTGCTGCCACAAAGCGGTATGGTAAGCATTTCCAAAGACTCATAAATCTGTAAGAGAGATTGAAAAAAATCGCAAATTGGCATGCCTTTATTGGATGTGTATGGCCTCTGGCCTGAGAATCTTCAATGACGGAAAACATCTTCCGAGCATTTAATCAGTCAAACTCCTTAAGAATCCTGCGTGATTCAACAAAATCAATTCGTATTCTTCTAATCTGTAGTGAGAAGTTTCCCAACTTTTCCCATAAGCCAATCCGAACTGCATACAATGAAATTAGTCATTTTCTTTCTCCAGGAAGGTGACCAAAATAATTCAGAGCACTCCTGATGTGGTGTCAACAATGCCTTCTGCAGAACGAATAAGTTTTTAATGCTCTTACACACCAAGATCCTTGAAGTAAGATTATATAATTTCTCTTTTTTGAAGAACAGTCATGCCGAAAACAAAATGTCAGCTCTGTTTTTTTCCCCTCTCCACACGCGCTCCCAGACCTGTTAACTTTCCCCAGCAATTTTCTGTCTCAGCGTCAGAATTCCAGCACTTGTAGCTCTTTGTTCTGTTATATGCATACATGTATCACTAAACATGGAGCAGCAACATCCACAACAACTGTTTTACCGAAGAATTCTGGGAGTCTTTTGAGTATGAAAGTGACGAGTTCAACACAATGCTGGAGGATACTATTTTGAGTGGCTAGTGATAATTTCATATAACGGCAATGTCTGAAATGTAAATGGAGGCTTTGTGAAGTTACCAAATTAACAAGTAGGAGCAACTCACAAATTAATAATGAATTTATTAGAAGATGATCGGCAAGTAACATCGCTGCTGTAGTTCTGTGAGATTGGGGAAAAAAAACAACAAAGCAGAATTTATTTCCATGGCCTAACCAAATTTTAGCTGTACCCAGTGAAAGTGATTTGCTGACAGTTAGACGGACAAAGAAATGTGCGTAAGGATTTAAAAATTCACCAGAAAAAAAGTAAAGGTTCAACCATAGTTCAGGTGAGAATATAATTGAGATTGAGATTGACATATTCGAGTGTATTTGTGTGTGTGTGTGTGTGTGTGTGTGTGTGTGTGTGTGTGTGTGTACGTGCTTGTGCACGCAGGCTTCTGAGAATAGTAATGGTCGTTAAACAGGAATAAAATCCTGTTTTATTATTTCCGAGAAATTGGATTTCCACATATTTGGAGCGTTTCTTTTGAAATACTTCGCATTGTACTCCAGCCTTTTTTCTGAGTCCTGGGACACCAAGATATATGTAGGATGTTTGGATATGTGAAAGGGTTCTGAAAAATTTGACAAGAATGCTGCCAGGGTTTGAATGTTTGCGAATCAGGGACAAGCTGAATAGGTTTGGATTGCTTTCCCACGTGCATCAGAGGCTCAGAGATAACGTTGTGGAGGTGTATAAAACCATGCTTTGCATTGATAAGCAAAATAGACATGTCTTATCCCTGGGGTGGAATGGTTCTGAAGAAGAAGGCTTCAGTTTCAGGTGAGAGGGGAAAGGATTAAACTGGACCAAATGGGTACTTTTTTGTCATGTGGAGCGTGGTGCTGCATGGAATTAGCTGCCAAAGGACGTGGTTGGGCTTGATGGAATGATCATATTTAATATGTGTGTGTATATATGTGTGTGTATATATATATATATATGTTTGCGTAAATGATAGACAATGTTTAGAGGGATACGGTTCAAATTCTGGCAAATCGAACTAGATAAATTTCAGATATGTGGTTAACATGAACGAGCTGGACTGAAGAGTCAATTTCCATGCTAACTGTTCTCTCTCTCTCTCTCTCTCTCTCTCTGTCTCTCTCTCTCTCTCTCTCTCCCTCTCACACACACACACACACACACACACACGCACACACACATGCAAATCCTTTAAACTGAGGTTTGACTGCAAACGGAAGGAAGTTTTGTCCTGCAGGATGTTAAAGAATTACGTATTTTGAGCAGTTATGAGATGCAGCACATGTGAAGCTGAGTTGAGAACAATTATTTCTGACCCAATGTACATGAATCTGCTGGATACGCGTTCGGTAAAATTGGGGTTAAGTCCTTTTTGAAAAGCAGAATAAGACTATGATAAATGGTAAAAGGTGGTCAGGTTTAGAACGGAACGTGGTGTAATTAGATTCCACGTGTTTATATCTCATCTCTATTGCCCTCACGTTTTAATCCTGCATTTGTTTTGTTAGCACATTCAGATATTCTTACAGTCATAGTCATAGAGTTACAGTCATAGAGATGTACAGCATGGAAACAGACCCTTTGATCCAATCCATCCACGCTGACCAGATATCCCAACCAATCTAAGCCCCACCTGCCAGCACCCGGCCTATATCCCTACAAAACCTTCCTAGTCATATACCTATCCAGATGCTTCTTAAATTTTGCAAATGTTCCAGCCTCCACCATCTCATCCGACAGCTCATTCCATACAGATAACAGCCTCTCTACGAAAATGTTTCCCCATATTTCATTTTCTATCTTTCCACTCTCACCATAAACCTATCCACTCTAGTTCTGGACTTCCCCACCCCAGGGAAAATGCTTTGTTTAGTTATCCTATCCATGACCTCATAATTTTATAAACCTCTATAAGCTCACCTCTCAGCCTCTGATGCTCCAAGGAAAACAGCCCCGGCTTGTTCATTCTCTCCTCATAGCTCAAATCCTCCAAACCTGTCAACATCCTTGTATATCTTTTCTGCAATCTTTCAAGTTTCACAACATCTTTTCGATAAGAAGGAGACCAGAATTGCACGCAATGTTCCAACAGTGGTCTAACCAATGTCCTCTACAGTTGCAACATGACCTCCCAACTGCTGTACTCAGTACTCTGACCAATAAAAGAAAACATACCAAACGCCTTCTTCACTATCCTATCTAACTGAGACTCCACGTTCAAAGAGCTATGAACGTCAGCGTCGCTCTATTCAGCAACATTGTCCTGGACTAGAGCATTAAATGTATAAGTCCTGCTAAGGTTTGCTTTCCCAAAATGCAGCACCTCGTATTTAACTGAATTAAACTCCATCCTCCACTTCTCAGCCCATTGGCCCATCTGATCAAAATCCTGTTATAATCTGAGGTAACTCTCTTTGCTGTCCACAACACATCTTGAAGTCATCTGCAAGTTTCCAAACTGTGCCTCTTATGATCGCACCCAAATTTTTAATGTAAATGACAAAATGTAGTGGACATGGCAGCGATCCTTGTAGCACTCCGTTGTCCACAGGCCTCCCGTCTGAAAAACAGCCCTCCATCTCACCCTCTGAGTTCTACCTTAGAGACAGTTCTGCATCCAAATGGCGGGTTTTCCATTTATTCCATGAGATCTAATCTTGCTAACAAATCTCCTATGTGGGACCTTGTTGAACGTCTTACTGAAGTTCATATTGATCAGATCGACCGTACTGCCATCATCAATCCTCTTTGTTACTCCCTCAAAATCTCAATCAAGTTTGTGAGACATGATTTCCCGCGCACAAAGCCATGTTCACTATGCATAATCAGTCCTTGCCTTACAAAATACATATACATCTTGTCCGTCAGGGTTCTCTCCAACAACTTGACCACCACCGACGTCAGGCTCACTTGCCTATAGTTCTCTGGCTTGTCCTTACCACCCTTCTTAAACAGTGACACCACCTTTGCCAACCTCCACTCTTCCGACACGTCACATGTGACTATTGATGATACAAAAGGCCCAGCAATCACTTCTCTAGCTTCCCACAAATACTTCTCAGGTACACCTAATCAGGTCCATGGGATTTATCCACCTTTACCCGTTTCAATACATCCAGCACTTCCTGCTTTGTAATCTGGACATTTTGCAACATTCCACGATCTATTTCCCTAGAGTCTATATCTCCCATATCCTTTTCCGCAGTAAATACAGAAGAGAAATACTCATTTAGCATATCCTCCATTTTCTGCGGCTCCACCGAAAGGCACACTTACTGGTCTTTGAGGGGCCCTATTTTCTGCCGAGTGAGAAAAACGCAAAGGAGTCCCATTTCATCGAAAGAACGTAAGAAGACATGTCATCTCGCAAACTCCTACGCTACAAGAAAAAATGCACATTTATTCACCATTTCCATGCAACTCAAAGCCACTATTCATCTCACGGCACTGTTAAATCTTTTTTCAATACTCGCCAGGCTATCAATATTCTTCCAAATGCAGCACGAGCAGCACTGGACAGAGAACGACAGCAGAAACCTTATCATTATTCTCCAACAAGTCAGTATGGGATCACAACTCCTATACTCAAAATTCTGAACAATGAAGGTAAGTGTATTAAAAACCATCTGAACTACCCTGTCTAAACTTGGCACAAAGATCAAAGAATGAGGAATTTGAACACCAAGGTCTCTGTGTTTTACAACACTACCAAAGGCTCTACTTTCAATTGGAGAGTTCTTAAAATGGTTTGCTTTACCAAAATGTAATACCTCATTTTTATCCAAGTTAAACTCAACCTTCCACTTCTCAGCCCATTGAACTAATAAATCATGATGTCACAAGGAATTAAGACCTACAGGGAGAATGCAGACAAGTGGAGTTGAACTGCCCATCAGCCATGATTGCATGGCGGAGTGGACTCGATGTGCAGAATGGCCTTACTTCCACTCCTATGTGTTAAGGTGCTATGGTCTTAAGATCAAATCTGTTCCTCAGAACATCCCATACATGGATCAGTGATAAGCCTATACATTTCCCACACACAGTGAGGCACTGATTGAGGGAATGGTTACTTATTCTCTCTACCAGCTGAAAACCTGGTAAGTCGAGAATTATTTTAATAATGCTATTTGGATGTACATAACTCACTGCACCAGAAATCATCAATTGAGTTCAGGTTCTCATATTTGGTGCTGCAGTCTGCTGCACTGACTGAGTCATACACACTACACGTTTGCTCAGTAAATGTCAGCGTTTTCTCCTTTCTTTCTCATACAGTCAATTTACTGGCAATTATGATTCTCTCCCGTGGACATTGTGGCATTTCAAAGTGCACCACTCGTTACATGTTGGCTATGGCATTGGCGGATCTTCTCGTCTTGATATTTGAGGTCATATTGAGATATGTTATTTATTATTACCAAGCATCACCGTTCTTCCTGAACATCACTCCTGTATGTAGTGTTCACTATACCTTGTGTTATGTCGTCATAGACTGCTCTGTCTGGTTCACTATCGCTTTCTCATTTGATCGATTTGTAGCTGTTTGTTGCCATAAACTGAGAGCACGGTTTTGCACAGAGAAAACTGCAGCTGTCATACTTTCAACAACCTGCATTCTGCTTTGTTTCAAAAACATCCCCATGTACTTTATTTATGTGCCTTGGACATTTTTTGAAAATATGCCCTGGTTTTGTTTTGTAAAACAGAACTTTTATACTGATCCTGTATGGGTTGGTTATGACTGTTTTCGTCAGACATTAACCCCACTGCTCCCATTCGCTCTCTTACTGTTGATAAACGCTTTGACTGTAAGATACATTTTAGCATCCAGCCGAGTTCGTAAGGAATTGAAAACCCGCAGGAATGGAGAGAAAAAGTGCGATCCGGAGATTGAAAGCAGGAGGAAGTCTGTCATTTTACTTTTCACAATTTCAGGCAGCTTCATAATTCTGTGGTTTATGTTTGTTTTAAATTTCTTTCGTTATACACTTGTAGGAACAGATCACAGCGAGGCTACAGTGATATTGCGAGATTTAGGATTCATGTGCCAGCATTTAAGTTGTTGCACAAACACATTTATTTATGCAGCGACTCAGTCCAAGTTCAGGGAGAAAATCAAGAACGCCTTTCAAACTCTGGTCACTTAAGTAATTCAATGGATCAATGACCTGCAGATCTAACAGTGCAGCTGACTAAGTTATAGTGTTGGGAGAAAGTGGGGACTTCAGATGCTTGAGTGTGGTGTTCGAAAAGCACAGGCGTTCAGGCAATATTTGAGGATCAGGAGAATCATCATGATGAAGAGCTGATGCTCAAAACCTCGATTCCCCTGCTCCTTGGATGCTGCCTGACCGTCTCGACTTTGAGTATTCGTATTTCCAGGACATGGATGCAGGATTTATATTTGACATCATTATGAAGTTCAGTAAACTATGGTCAAAATTTTGGCAGCATTGCCAATAGACAATGGCAGGAAATTAGGGACAGCTTTTACACGTCAGGATGGTAAATATTGGCAATGATCACGGCAGTCCAATTTGATTTTTAACATTTTCAGATGAACAACGAATAAATGTGCAATTAAAAAGAAGGAAAAGCCACAATTGGCCTGCATTTATGAACTTTATTTTTTAAGTGATCCATGTCCTCCATCACCAAATACAACGATCAAGCACCAATCAATCGCACATGCAGCACTCTGTGAGATCCTCCCTTACCATTAGTAGTTCTGCCTTTACATCATACAGCTGCGTTATAACAGTAGAAAATGCATTCTGTCAAGCTATCCCGCAATTTACTCCCACTATTCTGATAGTCGGTCTATCTGACAATCATTTCATCTGCAAGGATTTTTCAGATCACCACATTAGATCATGAAACATGACTTGGCTGATTGGTGTATCCCTCGTGCCATGATTGGACAAGACTCCGCGCTTGAATTATTTGTTTGGAAAATTGTTAAGCATATCGAAAGATATATTTACACACCTTAACCGATACACTGGTACAGCCCTCTCTTGAGAATATGAATTAAATGAGGTGTCATATTTTGTGCAATTGTCTTCAATTATTATAAGATGACCATGCATGTAACTTAAAGCATATCGAAAAATCGAGAATGCTTCACTCTTCAACCTAACTACAATCTGCAGTTAATGTAAGATACTAATACTGAGTATATAAATGCCATTGACGTCTTTCCATTCAGTCAAGTCATATTTTTGTCTTCACTCTGACTTACATTTCGTTCCCACGTTATAATTGCAGCATCTTGGAGAACTGGTCTCGGAATGTTGTCTTATTGATGCCAAGTTGATAACGTGTAATGAAATAGCTTATAGTTCAAAAGCCCTCATTCTACTTTGAAACACATTTATGATTTTCTCAGTTACCTCTCTATATTTATAGTTGTCCACAGTTGCACGTTGCAATTCCATTCCAGAGAAAACAAAAACTCGCCAAACCTGAGACCATTCAAAATTACAATGCAAACATTAAGCAGGATAAAATTGAACTTGGGAACATGGAGGTCTTCTATCGTAGAGTCTGTGATGTTCAGCTCCGCAAAACCATTGTCGTCACAGTTCAGCTTAAAGGTTTTTATTTTGTCTTTTAACGTTTCTCACAGTTGTGCTTTTGTGGCTGAGTGCCAAATACAGACCGAATGTAACGGGAATTAATATATGTCAACGTTGTATTCTCTTTTCTTTTTGAAAAAAAAACAATGATAACCGAATGCCGATCAATGCCGCAAGCTCAATCTTCAAATAAATCTCACAAGTTATTTATGATTAGCTTGGCGAACTTCGCGACACAGAACTGGAAGTTGACAGAATCCTTGCACACAGTATTAGTACAGGAATAACTTTCTCATATACAGGATCTCCAGAAACTGTACAACATGATCCTGTCGGTATCTGGTCTGCTGTGCAAATGCACACAGCAGACCAGTTTCATTTTAAATTGTGTGTGAGAATATTATATGGTGATCTTGTCGGCCTTCCATTTGTTACCACTGATGTATTGATTTGTCACTGAAATATTTTTCCACCTCTTAGGAAACAATACACATCCGTTTGTTGCTCCCAGTTTCTGTGCCATTGGTTTTCTACTTTGTATGCAATGTATTTCAATGTTTGATGGAAGACTTTCCTGGGAATATCTTTTTATATACGTCAGTAAGTATCCCATGTCACAATTTTGATCAATACTGCAAATTTAATATTCCCAAAGAAATCTCATAAAGTATCAGCCAGGAGCTCTCGGATTTTATTGCCATGAAACTGAACTCCAAAGGATTCGTTGCACAATGATGGGGCGTGGTGTTAACACAGGCAAAAATTTCCCTATCGCGGAATTCAACAAACTGCATGATTATTAAATTTTTGGAACTTTGTCATCAGGTTTGGAAAGAGAAAAATCTTTTGCAGAAAAGATGTGCTTCACCAAAGCAGAAATTGAAGTAATCTTCTAACAGACACACGAAATAGTATTTTGGGGGTGCATTTCAACTTTTAAAACAAGAGTCTGATTTATCTAATTCGTCCTGCACCAGTGAGGGAAAAGGAACGTAGCTGGGAAGAGGAACAGGAAATTACACATAGTTGAATTCTTGGCACTGATCAAATAAATGATCGTCTTCCAATTGACAAAGAAGGGATGAGGGAAGACATAAAGCGAATCAAGCTTGGGTATGGAAGCAAAAATCGCTGCAGGACGAAACATTGCAGCATTGATATTAATGTTATCTTGTTTTTGGAAATCATCCTTATATTATGCACCAATAATTCAGTATTGGCCTAAACTATCATCTTATCGAGAAAACAAAGGAAGGGCTACAGCATACGGATAAAATCATTCATCTTTAAAAAAAAATCTCGAGCATAGCATCTTGCTTTGAATTTTGGCTCCGCTATGTGCGAGTTCCTTGCTTCAAAAATGTTCCCAGGGCATTGTTGCCATTGCAGACTGGTATACCCAATACATTCACTTCATTCTTCTCAAGTAAAATACTTATCACCAACCCAAAAAAGCATAACAAACGTATGTACAGGTACTAACATTGTACAGAGATCGGGAAACCTGTTGTAATGTTGAAGTATTATTGTTATTCAGAGCTTCACATAGAAACTATCTGTTCTAGTACATGTTCTACTCACAGTGAATATTCAAACAGGTATGTCATTTCAATTGAAGATAAGCAATACTCCAGCACGTGGTCAGTTGTGTGGTTCGATTTGATTTGAGTTTTATTTTATCACATCGATCGAGATACAGTGAAAACACATTGTTTTGTGTTACATCAGATAAATGAGACAATACATCAATTCATCAACGTAATGCAGCAAAATGCTGCATATCGTGTTACAGCTAAACAGAAGGTGGAGAGAGAAATTAACACGTATATGAAAGGTCAGTTCCAATGTACAGTAACAGTTCAGAAGAAGATACTCTTATATCTTTTAGTGTGTGTTTAGACACCTTTGTATCTTCTGCCCGACAGAAGTGGATGCAAATAGAGTGGAAGAGATCTTGATTATTTTGATTTGTTTTCCCAAGATATTGTGATAATCCAATACCATTAATGACAGGAGACTTTCATTGTTGCTGCATAAGATAATGTTACAGATTAGAAAGGGACCATTCCACCCGTGATGTCAGGATTGGCTCACAAAACAGCCACCTAAATCGTCCCATTCTGGGGTTCTATCTCAAACTTCATCACTGTCAAATATATGTACTGCAAACCTGCCACCACCAGTCTCTCAGACAGCACTTCACAAATTCAATTAACTTCCTGAGTAAAGACGTTGCTCCTTGTAGCTTTATGGTTGGCAGTCTTGAAGTTTTGACCCCTCGTTACTGACGTACCAACTAGTGGAAACAGAATATCCTTCTTTCAGCTTTCAAAATTGCTCATAATTTTGAACGCCTCAATGACATTACATTTTATATATCTCTTCTTTCAGGGGAATTAACCCTATTTACCCAATCATTCCTTGTGTCTAAAATCCCTCATTTCTGGTGTAATTCCGATAAATTCCCTTTGAACTCTCCCCGGGGCTAACATTCTCCCATAAATAAGATATTCAGAAATGAATACACACTCACCATACGATCTGAGCAATCATTTTTAAAAGTGTTGAGTTACATCATCATTTTCACAATTTATTTAATAAAATGGAGCAGCAATGGAACATGATCAATCCTTGTGGAAGTCACCTCAGGATCTATAGAATAATTATAAAGTTGGACCAAAGAGAAAAGTCAGTCATAGAGTCGCAGAGTCAGAGTCACACAGACATTTCATTTGAACCAGTCGTCGACAATGTCCTGAACTGGTCCCGTCACGTCTGCCTGTGCTTGGCCCATATCCATCCAAACCCTCTCTAATCATGAACTCATTTAAATATCAATTAGGCTTTGCAATTGTAACCACATCCATCAGTTCCTCTAGCAGTTCATTCCAGGTACAGACCACTGTCTAAAAGCCTTTCCCCACATATCCCTATTAAATCTTTCTCCTCTTGTGTTAAAAAGAAACTGGATCCTTATCTTGAAATCCCTTCCCTCAGGAAAACCTACCTGTCATTCAGACTATTTATTACCCTCATGATTTTATGAACCTCCATAGGGAAACACTTCATCCACTAATACTCCAGTGAAAGAAAAATCACAGACTCTCATTATAAGGCAAACCTTCCACTCCCTGCAACATCCTGGTGAATGTATTCTGTAACCCCCTCCTCATGAATAAACTTACTTTAGGAGGTTGAAGAAAACTGGGCACTGTACTCCAGCTTGCACAACCACAGTTTATACGTGGAGTGATTTATACCAGCAGTAAGATGAAAGTAACAGTTACGTTTAACGAATTAAAGTGTCACTTGCACTGATGGCATGATCTGCCCTTGTACGTATGAATACTGAGAGGCTGTTGTGGGCAGTTCAAGTTTAAGTGAAAACTACCACTAATTGGAAGAACTCAATTATTGTTTGAAGCTTGGGATTGGCTGCGTTTCACTATTTTGTCGGATTGACACCAGTTATTATTTGGAGTGAATAGGCTCCATGAAACTTCTGTCAGTCCTTTAGGAACAGATTAATCAACACCACATGGTATTTAATGTGCTGTCCGAACATAACGTTGCACCATTGTCTTCCACAGTTTGATGTATCATACTATCCAAGCAACCGAATCACGCATTTAGGAGTTTGCATCAATGATATTTTTTAATAATTATCTGTTTGGAGTACTGAAAAATCCATAAATGCAACCATTGCAATCGTTCATTTTGCATATCAAACAGAGTCTCAGTGATTCAATAGATACAAATTCTAGTAAATGGGAGAAACAGTTATTCTGTCGATTAAAAAGAACAATTTGCTTCTCGATTCTTCTGCCTTTGGTGTTGACGGTGAGCAATATTAACTGATCGATGGCAATATTCGAATTAATCTTCATTATTTGGTATGAAAAATTAGGTTGTTGAAATTCTGTGCTCTCTTTTTAACAGGAAACCTGTCGCAATTGTAATACTTAACAAAGGAAACGATGGCCTTTCGAAGTATATCTCTGTCTGTATCATGACCATGGAAATAGCAGGTCTGCTGGTTATGCTCTTGAGTGTGATATTGTATCAGATTTTCATTCTTAACTTTCACTTTCCATGACTGAACCCTTTTCCCATCTGAGAGTTTGTTTTTTACTTAACTGATGGTAGCATCCATTTGTCTGTTTGGTTTACCACCACGTTCACATTTGACAGGTTCTCTATCAGAATTCGAAAACCTACCAATTGAACCAGCGGAATGGCTGTCACATTCTAAAAATGTTCTCTGTTATGATCAGATTAAGGAATATTCTATTTTTGTTTGCATTAGAATAACAGCAACAAATCAACAAGTTGCATTGTGGGTGCAGCGCAAGTGGAGATTTCATTCCTCACCACCAGGCTACGCTTGATTCATGTTGTCTCGTAGTCTGGCTTCACTTCATGTTAATCACATTGTTTAAAACATCGACAATCGAACGCATCTTTGTTGGGGACAAGCCCTCAGTGGACTGACAGGTATAAACGGGGAAAATCATCACGACCCAGTGATGCACAACAAAAAGAAGTACATAATTTTCTTAGTCACTTTATTGGGCAATTTCATTATACTGCGGCTGATGGCGGCCGTTAGCTGTGCAATGACTGGATAAATGAACACCTCTTTTTACTGATGTGATTGCAATAATCCTGGATACATCGTCACTGAGACTGGAAATTTTTTTGAAGCTTTTGCATTCTTTCCCGAACATTTTCTGTTTAGGCACGGACCCAGAAGAAATTCAGAGAAGAGCTGAAGAAGGTAGTTAAACTTTTTTGGACACTGTTTTCAAGACTTTCGAAGAAGTATAAGCCATGGTTTGTAAGTTCAGAATTCAGTTTCTGTTTAATTCTGAGGATGGATGAATCACTTTCAATGTCTCAGCAACATCAACATTAAAAGTTCACGGATACAGAATTATAGCTGTCCTTTTAGACACCTATTGTCAACAGTTCATTGCACTGTCATTCCCAAACCAGGGAATGGGTTTCTCAAACAGAGCTCATGACGAGGACAGAGGTTTTACTGCTGCAGGTCATACATCGTAAATTATCTATTTACAATGACGTCGGGTTTGTGAGAATCATCTTGTTCTCAGGTATTTAATGTACAAATATTTTCATTGCAAATCTTACTTAGGTAGTATTTCTGATCATGAGTGTCCCATTAAAATGTGTTTGAAGCATAACATCACAGTGCAAAAGAGTCCCTTTGTCCATCTAGCCTACAACGTCAAAAATTCACCATGTCCTGCACTAGTCAACTTTCCCACAGTGGAGTCATCGAGTTGTACAGAAAACAGACCATTTCATCTAACTTGTCAATGCCAATCAGATATCCTAAATAAGGGGTAATTTTGCTAGCTGAGCTGTAGGTTTGATATCCAGACGTTTCATTACTTGGCTACGTAACATCATCAGTGGCGATCTCCAAGTGAAGCGAAGCTGTTGTCTACTGATTTCTGTTTATATCTTTCTCCTGGATGGGGTTCCTGAGGTTTGTAGTGATGTCACTTCCTGGTCTTTTTCTGAGGGGTTGATAGATGGCATCTAGGTCTATGTGTTTGTTTATGGCGTTGTGGTTGCAGTGCCAGGCCTCTAGGAATTCCCTTTCATGTTTTGACTTAGCCCGTCCCAGGATGCTTTACGTAGCCCGTCCCAGCGTTGTCCCAATCGAAATTGTGTTTTTTTTTCATTCATGTGTTGCGCTATGAGGGAGAGAGGGTCGTGCCTGTTTGTGGCTCGCTGGTGTTCGTGTACCCTGGTGGCTAACTTTCTTCCTCTTTGTCCTACGTCGTGTTTGTGGCAGTCCTTGCATGAAATTTTGTCGATGACGTTGGTTTTGTCCATCAGTTGTACCGGGTCTTTTAAGTTTGTTAGTTTTTGTTTGAGAGTGTTGGTGGGTTTGTGTGCTACAAAGATTCCGAGGGGTCTTAGTCGTCTGGTTGTCATTTGTGAAACTTCTTTGATGTATGGTAAGGTGGGTAGGGTTTCTGGCTGTGTTTGGTCTGCTTATCGTGGTTTGTTCTTGAGGAATCTGCGCACTGCATTTTCTGAGTATCCTTTCTTCTTGAATACGTTGTATAGGTGCTTCTCCTCTGTTTTCCGAAGTTCACCTCTGCTGCAGTGTGTGGTGGCTCGTTGGAATAGTGTTCTGACACAGCTTCGTTTGTGTGTGTTGGGATGGTTGCTGTTGTAGTTAGCTCATGCCCGAAACGTCGATTCTCCTGCTCCTTGGATGCTGCCTGACCTGCTGCGCATTTTCAGCAACGCATTTTCAGCTAAGTGTTTCCTTTGCCAGGAAGACCCAGTACAACCCATGGACAAAACCAACGTCGTCTACAAAATTCCACACAATGACCGCCACAAACACTATGTAGGAGAAACAGGAAGAAAGTTAGCCACCAGGACACACGAACACCAGCTAGCCACAAAAAGACACGAACCTCTCTCCCTCGTAGCCCTACACACGAAATAAAAAAAAACATCATTTAGACTTGGACAACACAGCTATCCTGTGACGGGCTAAGAAAAAGTATGCCAGAGAATTCTGAGAGGCCTGGCACTCCAACCATAACGCCATAAACAAACACATAGATCTAGATGCCTACACATAAACCTCAACCTGAGGGACAAACCTTCTCAAGCATTGCAAAAATATCCTAAATCATAAATGTCTCATTTCTGGAACTGCAGCATTATTCCTCTAAACCCTCACATTATTTTTGAAAGCTTCCACTACCTCCACTGGCGTGTCATTCTGTACACTTCTCCCCCACCATCGTCTGCATTAAAAGGTTGTCTATTTGGTCCCCTTTCAATCTTGCACCTCTGAGTTTAACATTTTGCCCATTTGTTTTTGACTCCACTATGTTTGGCAACCATTTTGGCGATTCATCCTCTTCATGGTGCTCATGATTGTATAAGTCTCGAGAAGGTCACCCTTCTGCCAACCACGCTACAGGGGGGAAACAAAAGCCGGTGCCGATTTAGCCTCTGTCTATGTGTCAAATCATCCTTGCAAATTTTTCTGTATATTTTCATGCTACACAATATATTTCCGTAACAGAAAGAACAAAAATGAAGACACGTTTGACAGAGTAGTCTCACCATTGTCACGTCCAGCCACAATATTTCCTCTCAACTCCGAAATTCAGTTTACTAAGCAAAATACAATCATTCTACTCGCAATCTTCAATAACCTGTCTCCTTGCGATTTCTATGATCACTGTTATCTCTTTGTTCAGCAACATGCCCCACAACCCTACCATTAACTGAGTAAATCCTGCACTGCTTTCTCTTGTTAAAATGCAACTCCCCACACTGATCTCCATTAAATTCCATATGCTGTTCTTCGGCCCATTGGCTCTTCTGTCCAAGGACCAGTTGTACTCTTCGCTGCCCACGCCAACACTGATTCTGTTGTTATCTGCAAAATTACAAACCATACCTCGTAGATTCATATACAAATCAATTCTGTTCATTTCCAAGAGCAGTGGACAAACCACTGATCCTCGCAGCAGAGTGCATGTCACATGCTTTCAAAGCCACGAGACTTGAAGTGCTCATCCAAATACTTGATAGCTTATGTGTGGTTTCCAGACTCAACTCACTTTCCCATGCAGTGCGATCCAGATCGTCATCACTCTTTGATTGCAGGTTTTGCCTGAAATCCCCTGTAAATCTGCATTTCATTTGAGAAAGATGCACTGTTGTTAGGGTCCCTTTAACTGTAGAGAGCACTTGTTTCCTATACCCCTTGTCCATGCTCACCTTTCTCTGTTCCAAAGAAAACGATCTGAGGTAATCAAGCCTCTCTTTATCACTGAAATGCTCTATCCTAGGTAACATCTTGGTGAATCTCTTTTGTACTACCTCCAGTACAATCACAAGCTTGCCACAGTGTCGAGACCAATACTGCACATAGTACTTCAGCTGTAGCCTCAAAATTGTCCTGCAATATTCCAGCATAACCTGCCTGTTCAACTAATTTGTACTTCGCCTGGTAAAGGCAAATGTCCAGAATGTTTTTTTTAACCACCTAAATTCAGGACAGAAAGACAAAACCAACTACAATAATGGAGGATGAATTGTGATACAATGTTGTTACTATAGGAACATTATCTCAGTGCCCAGCAAGTCACAGTAGTGTTTGATAAAGTTGTGACTGGCTGTGCATATGTACAATTTCAGTCCCCATTAGAGACTGATAACATTGAGTATGTGTGTGTGTGTGTGTGTGTGTGTGTGTGTGTGTGTGTGTGTGTGTGTGTGTGTGTGTGTGTGTGTGTGTTTGTACATGTGGTGTGTATTTGCGTGTGTGCCTGAGAGAGAAAGCGTGAGAGACAGACAGAGACTCTGAAAATAAGAGTGTGTGTGAGAGAGAGAGAGAGGCAGAAAGAGACATACAGAAAAATATGTCTGCGTGTGTGTGTGTTTGTGCATGTGGTGTGGATTTGCGTGTGTGTGTGAGAGAGAGAGCGTGAGAGACAGAGAGCGACACTGAAAGTGTGTGCGCATGTCTGTGAGTGAGGCAGAAAGAGACATATTAAAAATATGTCTCTGTGTGTCTCCCTGTGTGTGCGTTTTTGTGTGTTTGTTTGTGTGTGTGTGTGTGTGTGTGTGCATGAGTTTATTATTTGCCGTCCCCCACGGTGGGGTGTTGCTGACTGTTTGCGTATGTATCTGTGTGTAAAATTTACAGTCTACAGCAGAGGGGTATCATGATGTTACTGAGTCTGATTGAGTGATAGTCAGAGTCCAGCATTGGAAGATTGCTATTGTTTGTGTGTATGTATGTGTGTGTGTTTGGGGGGGGGGTGGGGGGGCGCGCGCGTGCACGAGCGTGTCTGTGCATTTATTGATACTACCCGTGTATAATCACATTTAACACAATGTGTCAGGCAGAAACCTTCCAGCACGGACAAATGAACTGTCGATGAGATGGTTGAACAGCCAGGAACGCCGGTTGACAAGGTCTGAAAAATAAATTACACTTGTTTAATAATCTTATGTTCAATTTAGTGTGCACTTCTGTTCAATTTTGAAATAAACACGCTCATTTGTAAAGGTCTTGCTTAAAATTATAACTAAAGTGTTCAATTGTCCGATATATTTATCATCATTTACGTAAGTCTCAACCACATTAAACTTTCGGACTTAGTTAATTTTAGTTTGATGAAATTTATTAACACTCCCACATTCACCTGATCCTCTCCCCTGCTTCTCCGTTATGTCTCTCTCTCTCTCTTTTCACATGTTCTTTCTCGCTGCTTTCTTTGGCTCTATTCTCTCTTTCTTAAACAATTTTTGCAAAGTTTCTTATTATGTGCAAACTCGCCCCATCCTCTCCATCTTAGATTTCTGCTTTCCACTCAAAGTTTGGTTCACCTTCCTGAAGAAGGCCTTATGCCCGAAATGTCAATTCTCCTGCTCCTTTGATGCTGCCTGACCAGCTGCGTTTTTCCAGCAACATATTTTAAGCTCTGATCTCCAGCATCTGCAGTTCTCACTTTCTCCTCCTTGTATAATACGAGTCCAATAAAACTCCCAATTAAGATTTACGAAGCAGCACTTCCTATCTCGAAACTAGGCAGCTGAAGGTTCGTATATTTGGATCTTCCTGTGTCTTATTTTCTCCCTGTTAGGAATTTCTGCGCGAGAAGTTATTGATCGAAAAGGTACTTTTATAGTCATAGTGTCACAGGGATGTACAGCACAGAAACATACTCTTCTTCCTACTCGTCCATACCGATGAGATGACCCAGCACAATCTACTCCCACCTGTCAATATCAAGTCCATACCTTTCCAAACCGTTCTTGTTCATGTACCCAACCAGATGCCTCTTAAATGTGGAAATTTTACAAGACTCCAACACTTCCTCTAACAGCTCATTCCATACATGTACCACGCACTGAGTGAAAAAAAGTTGCCACTTAACTCTCTTTTGCATCTTACCCCTCACCTGATACCTATGCCCTCTAATTCTGGCCTCTCCCATCCCAGGGAAAAATGCTTTGCCTAATTATCCTTTCCATGCCCTTCATGATTTCATAAACCTCTATAAGCCTCCGACGCTCCAGCAAAACCACCCTCGCCTATTCAATTTCTTCCTATCTGTCGAATCTTCCAGCCTTGGCAACATTCTTGTAAAACCTTTGGAAACTGCTTCAAGTATCACAACGTGTTTCCGATGGGAAGGCGACCAGAATTGAATGCAATATTCCAACAGCGGCCGAATCAATCTCCTGTGCAGTCAAAACATGACCTCCCAAATCCTGTACTCAATACTCTGACCATCAAGGAAAGAATATCAACCGCTTCATCACTATCCTATCTATTTGTGGCTCCACTTTCAAGGAGCTACGAACCCGCACTCTAAGATCTCTTGGTCAGACCGTGGACCTTAACAGTAAATGTGTAAGTCCTGCTAACATTTGCTTTCACAAAATGCAGCACCTCACATTTATCTAAATTAAACTCCGCATGCCACGTCACAGCTCATTTCCCCATCTGATGAAAATCCTGTTGACGGCTGTGATAACCTTTTTCACTGTCCACAAAGCGTACAATTTTGGTGTTATCTGCAAACGTAGTAACTATACCTATTATGCTCACATCCTACTCATTTATATAAATGATGGAAAGTAGTGGACCCAGCACTGATCCTTGTGACACTCCACTGGTCACAAGCCTTCAGTCCGAAAAACTACTCTCCAATACCACTCTTTGTCTTCTACATTTGAACGAGGTCTGTATCCAAATGGCGAGTTCTCCCTGTATTCCATGAGACCTCATCATTCTCACCAGTTTCCAATGGGGAATCTTGTTGAAAGCCTAACCGAAGACCACATAGATCAGATCTAGAGCTCTGCCCTCATTAACCCCCTTTGTTAGTTCTTCAAAAACACCAATCAAGCTTGTGACACATGATTTCCCACGGATAGAAGCATGTTGACTATCCCTAATCAGTGTTTGCCTTTCCAAATACATGTACATCCTGTCCCTCAGGATTTCCTCCAACAACTGGCCCACCAACGACATCAGGCTCAGTGGTCTGTCCAGACAACCTTTCTTAAAGAGTGGCACCACGTTTGCCCATGGCGAGATTTCAGCACCTCACCTGTGACCACTGATAATACAAATATCTCAGTAAGAGGCACAGCAATCACTTCCCTACCTTTCCACAAAGTTCCAGGGTATGCCACATTAGGTCCTGGGGATTTATCTACTTGTATGCGTTTCGAGGAATCCAGCACTCCCTCCTCTGTAATATGGATATTTTTAAAGATGTCACCATTTATTTCACACCATTCTATATCTCCCATGTTCTTTTTACACAATAACTAATGATGCAAAATGCTCCTTTAGTATCTGCCCCATTCCCTGCCGCTCCAAACAAAGGCTGCCTTGCTGATCTTTGAGGGAGCCTATTCTCTCCGTAGTTACATTTTTGTCCTTCAGCATATTTGTAAAGTCCCTTCGGATCCTCTTTAACTCTATTTGCCAATGCTATCTCATGTCCCCTTTTGCCCTCCTGATTTCTCTGTCAAGTATTCTCCGACTGCCTCTATACTTTTCTAACGATTAGCTCGATCTATCCTGCATTTGTATGACATATGCATCCTTCTTTTTCTGAACGAAACCCTCATTTCTTTAGTCATCCAGCATTGCCTTTTGCTACCAGTCATTCCTTTTACCCTAAAAGAAAGATTAAATTTTGTTGTCTCATTTCTGAGGGCTTCCCATTTTCCAGTTATCCTTTCCCTGTGAACATCTTCCCACAATCAGCTATTGAAAGTTCTTGCCTAATACCGTCAAAATTGCCCTTTCATCAATTTTGAATCTGAACTTTTAGATCTGGTCTGTTCATTTTCATCACTTTTTAAAATCCAACAGAATTATGGTCGCTGGCCTCAAATTCGTCCCGTACGTACACCTCAGCTACCTTCCCTACCTTCCTGAATGTTTGACTCGCCTTTATTCTCAACTGTACCAGACTTGAATTGAAACTTTTCCTCACTATCTCCCTGTTTCCCAGTTTTTCCCCCTACCCCTGTACGAGTTTGATTTCTCCTGAGTAGCTCCACCAAAACTTCTTGCTTGTATATTAGTCCATTTTCAATTCAGGTTGTAAATTTCGCTGTTTTTTCTTTATTTTCCCAGACGCACTCAGATGTCCAGCGATGCATGAATTAAACAGCAAAGGCAGCAACTGCTTATTCCGTCAGTTAGCAATGTGAGTTTCTTTCTCTCTCTCTCTCTCTCTCTCTCTCTCTCTCTTTCTCTCTCTCTCTCTCTCTCCTGCACTGACCTCTCATTGTGCTTCCGTTGTCTGTTCTTCTCCCTTTTTAACGTTCAGTTGCTTTGACCTTTTTTCTCCAAAGTATCGAATCAATGCAACAGCGCATAAGACAGAAATTGCTCCTCCTGAAATTCCATGAAATCATCTCCAACATCTAAAAAGTCTCAAAATTTAACAGTTAATACAGACTGAAATGTTTCCGTTCCTCCATCTTGGATTATATAGAATCATTTACCACAGACACCTTTTTTCAAGAAGACTGTTCCATGCTCGGATTGGCAGTTCTCTTCTCAACTTTTCAATTTTCCCTCAGTTTTATCCCCCAGAGCATCAGAATGTGTTATTGGCTTTTAAGATTGACAATGTACACAATTCAAACTTGCTAAATTACGATATTTTCCGTGGTAAAATATGAACTGATTGGCATTATTCGAATTTGTTTTTGTCTCCAGGCAATGAATTGTTCGAGTTGTTCGACCCAAGGTTACGTTGTTAACTTACTGAGAATGTTTGGTTCTTAGTCCGGTAGTTCTGCTGCTTTTCACTCTCTTAAAGGGACACCCACATCTTCCCAACAAAGTATATGCTTCAGTAAGAATGTGCAAATGTGTGTGTGTGTTTGTGTGTCTCTGTGTGTGTGTGTGTGTGTGTGTTTGTCAGTGTGGAAATTCAATCATTTAGAACAACCTTTATTTGGAAACGACCTGCAGCCAGATGTGGATGAACATTCCTGATTGCTACCGAGTCATCCGTGCTAGCTTATCACTTGTCTCCCAATGCACAAGATGGTAGCATAGTGCGAAACAGTCAAACTTCCTTCGACAGAACCTTTCAAGTATCCAACAACTCAAATGACAACAACAGTCAATACATCCAACCATCATCAAATTTTCCCTGCAAACCACTCAGCAACCTAGCCTTTGTTTTCACTCCATTTTGCATTACCCAAATTTTAATCAATGAATCCCGGGTCAATGACTATTTACCCTCAGACCGCCCCCCGACTTTAAAGTTAGTGGTGAGCTCATTCTTATTTCACTCTAATGTAGGTAGACTCTCATTGTCCTTAGGGAGGGAATTACTTTATTTTGACCAAGCAGCACTGTACGAACAGTGATATATTTCCGTGTCAGGATGGTAAGTGTTTGACAAGGGAACAAAAAGGCGGCGCTTTCCCATGTACTTGGAGTCCTTGCTCTTCCAGGTGAATGATTGTGGCTTTGGAAGGCAGCGCATTCCAAACCCTAACAACTCTTGAGTAAAGAAGTTTTTTCTCATCTCAATCCCAGCTCTCTTGCTTACATTCATGAAACTGTGATCCCTACTTACTGACATACCAACTGTTGGAAACAAATTATATTTCTTTACCCTGTCAAAATTGCTTGCAGTGATGAACAACTCAGTAACGTCTCTTCTTAATCTTCTCTCTTCTCAGGGGAATAAGTCCAATCTCTGCGATCACCCCACTTATCTGAAATCCCTCATTCATGGCTTAATTCTGTTGAATTTCATTGAAAATAGCTCCAGGACTTTAACATGCTTCCTTTGATAATGTTACCAGAACTAAACACAACACTTCAACCGTAATGTGGCCAATGATTTGTAGAAGAATAGAATCACGTCCTTGCTTTTTATACGCTGCGTCTTTAATTAGAAAATTAAGGAACTTAGAAGCCTTCCTAATATGTGTTTCACTTTGTGAAGTTGGCGACTCTCTGTTAATCATGCATGTGAGCTCCAAGTCTCCTCTGCTCCTCAAGTTTTTTTAACCTTACAATCTGCATTGTCTTTTCGAGTTTCTTCTTCGAAGTCTAATACCTCACATTTCTCTGCACTCAATTTCATATGTCAAACGTTTGCCAATATTGCCAAATTGTCAATGTCCCTCTGAGGTATATCAGCATCATCCTCATACTTTGCCGTTCTCCGCAGCTTAGTGGCATTTGCAAATTTCGAGCTTTTACCCTGAAAACTCATCTGCAAATCATTTACCAAAATCAAAAAAAAATACAAGGACCACAACACGGATTGTAACAGGTCTGAGGTGCTGAATGGCCTAACCCAGCTCCTATGATCATAAGTCCGTGTAGACCTACGATGCTGTTTTAAAGGTCTTTTAAATATGCATCCAATAAGAATGAGATACTGGCGAGATGTGGATCTAACTGGACTCAGGAGTGTACAAATATAAGATCTGATTGGCTGTTTAAATACCGTGCTGCAGTCAAACATGCCTAACAACTAATGCTGGGCTTGAGGAAGGAGGGCAGGGAAAATGCACCTTCACAGCGGACTGACTGGTTGCAAACTTTCACTTTAATACGCCCGACATTGATCCTGTATCAACAGCATGTTTCGAGTGACGGTCTTTGGTATGATGGGAAGAAGCATTTGATCAGACCAATCTGAAAAATGGATGCAGATGGGATAGCTGTATGAAAGAGGGGAGAAAATGACTTCTGTTTCTAAGAGTGGGATGCTTATTTTATATATCATTGAGGGAAGTGCAGAGTATTGGCCCGGGATTTATTCCGGGACACATCAAATTCACACAGTGGGCTTACGCAGTACTCAGGCTTGCAGAGAATGAAGGAGAGAGAAACAGAGAGAGGTGGCATTGTCAAAAGTGTCTCTGGATTGGCGGTATATGTATGACCTCTTTTGCTGCAATGGACAGTCTTCTTTTCACACTGGAAGACTGCCAGTGTCTTCTGCATTGTAAGAATATTTTCTTTCCAACTATGCAGATGCGAAGAGCTCGAATTCAAACTGAATGATCATAGAAAACTTCACACGTCTTTCCCAAACTTTGGTCCTTCATGGGTCACCGTGACACTCCCCTACTTCCTGTCTGTCCGATATTCCAAATATGGGGTGAGGTGATGCAGAGCTGCCATCACTGGGTCCATTATACAGTAGGCTCATGATCCCTTGGCAACCCAGCATCACAGCTCTTGGAATTTCTATTCGATTCATGGAGAAAACCATTTGTAATACAATTCTACTCTTAGTAAAAGGGTATCATTAAAAGTATAATCCATTGTTGGGGGAGTATGTCGGAATAATGTTCAATGGGGGAAACTGATGGTTCAAGTGCATGATAATAGGATAATGCACGTAGAGAATATTTTTCCTGTTATAGAATCCATGAGCCAAATGCTCTCCTCTGTCTTTTGTGATTCCATGACTGGGGAAGGAATGGCTTGGGATTCGCTGACTGTCAGATCCCTCCAGAAACACAGAAACCTGGTAACACTCCACAACCCTTCGTTGGAATCAAAAGGTATCAATAACTCTCGCCTTGGCGTGATATGACATTCCTATACCACTGCACTACCTGACCACAGACCAATTGGAATTGCATACTTGTCAATTGCTGCAATTTCCTTTTTTTAATCCTTCATTCATGGGATGCCGAAGTCATGGGCTAGGTCAAAATTTTTTGGGCTGTCCATGAGCTTCGAGAGCAGAGAACAGTCAAACACATTGAAGCCAATCTCTGAAGTTAAGTGGACCTGTTCATGTAAAGACTTCCTTATCAAACTAACATCATTGAAACTGATGGGTTTTACGATGATTGGTAAACGATCACCATTAGATCAGCAGATACCTACTTCACTCCATCAGTCCTTTTTTAATGTAGTCTTTACATTTTTAATTCCTCAACACTCACCCACCTTTCTTAAATGTCCTGGCCGAAAGGGCGGAGGTTGCACTCCATCCCTAATGACAGTCGCTTGGACTTTCCAGGGTTCAATAGCTCTTTTAGCCTTAAATTGACGCAGATAATTGAACTTGACAAAAAATTTCCAATGTTAGAAAAAAAATGACTCTTGTTTCTCTGTTGTCCTTAGTTCTCTTTATTAACGAAGAATGTCAATAATTTCACTGGATATTTCAACACAGTTTTGAACTGTTTTCTGAACTTGGACTGAGTCACTGCATAAATAAATGTGTTTGTGCAGCAACTTAAACCCACCAACATAAGCCCAACGTGTAGGAAGATATGTACAGAGCCCGTATAATAGTTAGGATTTGTTCCTGCAATGTAATAGTATATGAAGAAAAGAAGAAATACTAACCACAGGAGTATGAAGCTTCCAGATATGGAGAAAAGTATAATCATAGACCTTCTTCTGCTCTCCATTTCTGGGTCATTTTGATTCTCACGTTTATTCTGAACCTTCAGTCCCTTTCGGACACGGCTAGCCACTAAAATATACCTGACTGTCAGAGCATTGAATAACAGAATTAAAACATATGGGAGCAGTGGGCATAAAACGGCATCAAACCAGTCAAATACTTTCCAAGCAGGTTCAGTGTAATAACTTGACTTTATCTGACAGAACCACGGCACGTTATTAATGATCTTCCGAGGTTGAAATGTCACGTAGAAGGGGATATTCTTGATGCAGAGCAGAATGCAAGTTGTTGACAGAACCAGAACTGCAATTTTCGCTTTGCAATATTTAGTTCTGAACTTCTGGATACAAATGGCCACAAATCGATCAAAGGAAAAAGTGACAGTGAACCAGACTGAACAGTCTCTGGCTGCACGGCTCAGCACATAGATTATACTGCACACAGGAGTGATGTTCAGGTAAGATACGTGAAAGTAATAATGATTGATTTGTCTCAGTATGAACTCATTCACCACGACCAGGAGATCGGCTATTGCCATTGCTATCAGATAGCGTGTAGTGCATGAAGATAGGCCACATTTTCCTCGGGATAGAATGGCAATTGCCAATAAATTAACTACATGTTAGAAAGAAATCAAGAAAAATATACTGTAAGTTACACGCGAAACACATATGTTCCATCAACCTACGAGTCGAAACGCATGAACATCTGTTTGGTGAAAACATGTTACATTTAAGTCATCAAATCTCAGAGCCCAGGTTGAGTTCAAAATACCCGTGATTTAGTTTTACTGAGTTTGGATGTAACACATCACTGGGTCAGCTAATTTCATTATAACAAACCTTGCTATACCTGGAACCTTATGAACTAGCACACTCAAGAAACCATAAAATATTATATATCTAAAATACAGTGAAGTGAACTGCATTACTCTGTCTAATTATTGTAGTGTTTTTAAAAATTTATTTACTTCAATGTTAACATATTTGATATTCAATTGAATAGCCAACGAAATATCTGAAGTCATTTCAATTTTGAATCAATTTCTCCCCAAACACCACGAAGTCCAATTTATAGTTGACAGGCTCTTGGTCAGGAAGTAATTTTTAAAAAAAGTTGAATTACTGTTTCAGGAATTTATGCTGTAATAGTGGTATGTATACTGTCCGCATTGCTTTATTTTAACTACATCGTGCGTATGTTTACATTGTTGAAGTGGACCTCTTGATTACCTGGAATGTTTGATTGACCATCACACTCCTGATCACATGGATATTTATTCCTCTCTTGTTGCAGGTCCAACCACACACAACAGTCCTTATACTATCTATGTCAAAGTACAACATTTGTTGGCCTTTGTCTGTAATCTTTAACTTTATTCCCATCCTTACGGAGGCTCAATAGCAGAAGCAGCAAGTTCCCTCCTCCGCAAGATATTGTGCTATAACCCAGGCTATTTTTTACAGCAGAAACTCACCAAACATCCTCAGGCAGCACTTTCCAAGCCCACGACCACTTCCATCGAAAACGACAAGAGCATCTGGCACTTGGGAACACTAAATCCAAGTTCCCCTCCAAACTACTCACCATTGAGAAATGATTGATCATCCCATAATGATCGCTGACATGGAGTGCAGCGGTTCAAGATGGCAGCTCACTCCCACCCACTCAACGGCAACGAAGAACGTGGAATAAATGCTGGGTTCAGCCAAAGGCACCAACAATCCACCAATGAATAAAAATATACCTTCCTGTCTTTGTATTTCATACTTAACATTTTATCCCCCTCCCATTTCTTGACTGTATCGGATCTCATCTCTCAGTCAATCAATCAGAATCACTGATAAGGATGAAGATTTCTCCCTCTTATTCCTTCCCACTCAGATTGTCCTGTTGAATATTATTCACTTCCGTGACCCTGCCATCAGGACTGAATCTTCCTGCCAGCAAATAAATTTTATTGCCTTCCTCCCAGTTTACTCTTCCTTACTGACATATCTTGTCCATCTTATTCCTCACCACACATAAACAGAGAGGCTGACTGAAAGAAAGGATCATGCAACTCATTGTCACATACACTTACTTGGAACACCAATAATGGCAAGCATCAGGTAATAGACTTTTCTGATCACAGAAATTATTGACATAATTTTCCACTCAAAGCTCCTTTCCGTTTGCTGCTGAGGGTAAACTCCTTAAGTTAAACTGTGAGGCAGCACATTCTCAGAGAATTGGATTTATACCCCGCAGAATTGCCAGGGGCACATAGTGGTTGTGACATCGCAAGTTAAACTTCTTTCCGGTAGTTGACGTCGAGATTACGACATCCAATTAAACCCAGAACGTGCCCAGAAATATTTTGTTTTCGGCTTCGAATCATTGTTCCAAATCATGCGCTTGTAGAGTCAAACAACATGGAAAAAAAAATTTCAGTCCACCTCGTCAATGCTGATCAGGTTTCCTTAACTATCTATTGACTGCGTTTGGCCCACTATTCCTTGAAATCTTTCTTATTCATGAACCAATCCAAATGTCTTCTAAAATCTCGAATTATACTCATCCGGACCATTTCCTCAGTCAGTTAATTCCATATACAAACAACTCCCTGTGTGAAAATTTTTGACACTCATGTCCCGTTTAAATCTTTCCATTCAGAACGTAAACCTTCACTGTTTCGTTTTGAACTGCTCGACCCTGGGGAAAAGACCTTGTCTATTCACTCCATCCGTGCCCCTCATGATTATATAAACTTCCTATTCTCTATGGTATATAGCCCCAGCCGACCAAGCCTCTTCCTATGAATACCACCGTTCAGTCCCAGTAACGGACTTGCTTAGAAAGGTGTACAAGGATTATGGAAGACGCAGGAGAATGAACTTTGGAAACATATCAGCCATGTTGGAATTTCAGATCAGCTTCGATGGGCGACATGGCCTCAATTGCTCCTATATCCTTTGTTCTTATGTACTTCCCGCACGGGATTAATGATCTGACGTACATAGGAGATTGCATTCTTCTCTCAAATTCATTGTTAATTGTACGCTCTACCTCAGACAGACTCATATATCTCAGTCACACCTGCGCTCCCAATATTCTTTCTGTGAAAAGCTTCAATGAACTTGAAACTTCCACCATCGCAACAATTTCAGGCAACTACACTTCTCCACAGCCTTCCAGGACGTCTCTGCACTGCATAAAAATGAGCATGAAGTTATCACAATAAAATGCATTTTCTGTGATCACCTTGCGGCACATTCAACCAATACCACATTTCACATCAATTCGAAGTTCCAGACCACGGAGAAGCTCAGTCAAATGCAGTGCCTCAAACTGTTAGATCAAGTTTACACCATGGGACCTCTTCAAATATATCTTGAACTTTCAATGGACGGAGCTCCTTGAAGAGATCTGAAGGGGTACACATATTCCAATTGAGGAAGGATAAATCAAGGTACTTTCTAGATAGTGTGAAGTTAAATGCAGGGGATTTCCAAACAGACTTGTGCATTCATAAAGAGTCAGAGAAACCTAATCTTTTGCCCATTCACCCTGCCTATCAATCTTCCTTTGTAAATTGATGATATATCTGCACTGTCTACAATGCTCCCTATCTTTGTCAGAGACATGGAGCCAGAGCCTTACAGCACGGAAACATGCCCTTCCACCCAGACTGGTCCTTGCCAATCAAAATGTCCGTCAACACTGACCTTGTTTCTCTGCACTTTTTACACATACTTCTATTCCTTTCCTAAACATGTATTTGTCCAAATGCCTTTTAAATGTTGATATAGTACCCTCCCTAACCACTGTCACTGGATGCTCATTCCATATGTGTAGAAAAAGTTGCCCCTCAGGTTCCATTTTCATTCCTTCCCACTAACCTTAAACTGCTGCACTTTTGTCCTAGAATCACCAACCCTAGGAAAAAGATTAAGTGTATTCACCCTTTCCGTGCCTCTCGTGATCTTATACACTTGTGTTAGATCCACACGCCGTGTAGCCTCCTCCAGTTCCCTGTCATGTGCCTAGAAATGGGGTTAGTGTGGATGGACATATTCGTCGGCATGAACGCTTTCGAGCCAAAGGGCCTGTCTCCGTGCTGTCAGACTCTTTGACTCTATGACAGGGTGGATAGGAAGCAGCTGTTTCAATTAGTTGATGGGGTAATGGCAAGCAGCATTGTTTTCATGTGAAACTCAGGAGGTTTGGAGAAGATTGAAAAAGAGTGTTTCCACCCAGCGTGTGCTCGGTGTCTGTAACAGACTGTTGGAGAGGACAACACATGCAGGAAACATCATAATCGTTAAAAGGTACCTGATGAGCAATTGGAATGTCACAACATCAAACGCTGTGGGCCAAGTTCCGGGGAGTGGAACTATTGCAGTTAAATAAGCACAAACTCCATGGAGTCAATGGCCTCCTCTCTGCTGTATGACTCTTTTATTATGTTAATGATCTGTTTAGTATGGACAAGATTGACTGAAGGGTCTGTATCCGTGATGGACATCTGGATGACTCCATGATAGCTTACGAAGCCTTTTGCAATGATAAGAAGAATGAAGAGCTGCAGAGATGGGTTGAGTGAAAGGGAAAATATCTGTCAAACAGTGGATAATTTGGGAAAATATGAAGACAGTAGGAAGAATTTAGAAGTGTTATATAAATATTGCAGAATTGGTCAGTACAAATAGATCAGGTTATTCCAGTAAGAAATGCATTAACTTGGTATGCTCATGTAAACATGATTAGGTTAGATTCCCTGCAGTATGAAAATACTGTATTTGACCCAATGAGTCAACACTGACCCTCCAAAGAGTAACCCACCGGTAACCATCCCCCAATTTAAGCCTGACTAACACAATGGGAAATTTAGAATGACCAATTCACCTGACCTCCACATCTTTGGACTGTAGGAGGAAACTGGTGTACCCAGAGGAAATCCACGCAGACGCTGGGAGAATGTGCAAATTCCACGTAGATAGTCACCGAGTCTGGAATCGAACGCGGATCCCTCTCACTGTGAGAGGACTTCTTTTATCTCCGAGGTTTTGTCTGCCACCCAAATTAGTGGCTGTGAAATCATCGATCATATCTCAAGCGCTAATAGACAATTACAGAGAGACCTAAGTGTTTGCAGAGAGGTCTGGATGTTCGAGTCCTTCGTTCCCTGAAGTCGGAAACGCAGGTGAGTAAAGTGGTCAAGAAGTCATACCGCATGCTTTCCTCCAATTTTCGCGATATTGAGTATAAGAGTTGGCAGGTAATGCTACAGTTGTTTCAGGTAATGTTATAGTTGGTCAAGCTGCATTTGCAATATTTTGTACAGTTCTGATCACCACGTTACCAAATGAATGCTTTAGAAACGACGCAGAACAGATTCGCCAGGATGCTGCCTGGTATGGAGGGCAAAAGCTGTGAGGAGAGATTGAATATATTAGGATATTTTTCATTAGAAAGACGGAGATTGGGCTGCGCCTGAATGAGGTCGACAATATCTCAGGTGTACAGACATGTTGGAAAGGGAGGAACTTTTTCCCAGAGTTTGGAATCACTAGAGGCCCCGATTTCAAAGTGAAAAGGGAAACGTTTAAGGGAGATACATGCAGAAAGTACTTTAGGAAATGTGTGGTGGGAGTCTGGAATGAATTGTAAGCGGAGATGGTAGAGGCAAGATCGACAACATCCCTTAAGATGCATCCAGGCAGATACATGAATGGGCAGTGAGCAAAGGGATACAGTTCTATAGAAAATATGGTGCAGTTTAGATAGAGGATATGATTCAGTGCAGGCTTGGAGGGCTGAAGGTCCAGTTCATGTGTTTTAATTTTCATTGTTCTTCGTTCTTTGCTCCGGTTTCATTCCAAAATCCAAAAACGTGCAGGTGTGGTGAATTGGTCATGCTAACTTGCTCATAGTTTTAGGTGTAATTGTCAGTTATGAATATAGGCTTTGGGATTGGGTCTGAATGGGTTACTCTTCAGAGCGTCCGAGTGGACTTGTTAAACCAAATGACCTGTGTCCTTACTGTAGGGAATCTGATCTAAATTCTTGTCAAGTTAACGAATCGAATATTATCATCAACAGATGGAAACATAAAAATCAGGGAAAACATAGGTAGCATTGACATTAGAGAATGGCAGAGAAATCCTGAAGAGAAAACATCTTTCCTGCTCTGTGAAATCAGCAACTCATATACCGGGACTGTAGGTTTCAGTTTCCAGATTGTTCCTGATTCATAAATATATGTTCCTACACAAGCCCTTAACCTAGTCTTGTGCCACAGGAATCGCCCTCAGCAATCATCTGAATTTCGACCGTCAGAGAGCAGTAATTTCTCATTGGAAATGAAAAGTAAAATAGACATTAACAGTATGCCAAAAATTATACATATATATCTATACATGGGTGAGATGTCAGCTGCAGTTGTCCCTTTAGTTCTATGTAAGGTGATTAATTTTGCAACTTGTCTCATTACAAGTTAAAAACGCTCAAACGCACTCATGTATAGATACACACACAAACAGACACTCACACATAAACACACTCACATGTAAACTCACACATATATCCACACACGAACATTCACATGCACAGTCACCTACAGAACTGCACACAGGCACACACTAACAAAACACTTTCATTATGCATCGGCAGACACAGTCTCTCGCTCACACACACATACAGTCACACAAACGCACAGCTACACGTTGAGTGCTTTATAAAATAGCTCAGTTGATCTAACTTTTTAATGTATCTCCAAACAAAGCAGATTAAACAATACCTGATACTCATCGGTGTGGTACACCTTTGCGAAAGGGTTACATATCTCATTCATAATGTGGAAGTATTTCAACGCGCCTCTGTGATGTTTTCAGTTTTGTTTATGAATCAGCTTATTGATTAATGAATTTGAACTTTCACCAACGTTGTTAACTCTTCTCTAAACTTTTACTGATGTATCCCGTAGATATATGTGTTTGTGCAGAAGCTCAAATTCTGAAGCATATCACCAATACTTTCAAAAGTGTTTTTTGAATCTGTGTAATCTTTGGAATGCATTTCTGCAAGATTATAACATAAAAATACTGCAACATACTTCAGCTACTGAAGAATAAATCTGCCCGATACTGTGAAGAGCAAAATCACAGATTTTCTTCTGCTGTCTATCTGAGTCAGTATAACTCATTCTCTTGCGCTGACCCATCAATCCCTTTCAGACTCGTCTAGCCACAAAAATGTGTCATACTGTAAGAGTAATGAGTAAGAGAATTAAAATAAGTGGGAGAAATGGATTTAAAACTGTATCAAACTCATCGAATCCTACCCATCCAGGCTGAATAAAGTTCTCTGGTTTTACATCACAGAACCAATGGACATGTTCAGTGACTAATCGAGGTTCAAGAGTGAAAAAAATTGGAACGTTCTCTAAATAGAATAGAATGCTGGCTGTCATTAGAATTCCACTTCACTTTCATCTGTAGAAAAGTTTCTTTTCTTTTTCTGGTAACAAACAGCTTCAAATCAATTAAAACAGAAAATGATACTGAACCATACACAATAATCAGTGGCTACCCTACTCACGACGTTGATAATACTGAATACTGGAGCAATGTCCAGAAAACAACTTGCGAAATAATGATTGATCCACCACAGAATTTCCTCAGTGGTAATGTAAAGTAGATCTGCCATTGCCATGGCCAGCAGGTAGAAAGTGATGTAATTTGCGAGGTCACACGTTCCTCGATTTTTGATCACAATTGCCGTTAAATTAACTGCAAGACCGAACGGAAAAGTAGTATCTGTTTGTTTTATGAGTTCGTTATTCAAGTGAGTAGGATGCAGTATTTTCATGCCAAATCCCAATCAGAATTTAAAATTATCAGCTACTTCAACGTTAACAATTATTATTATGCACTCCATTGACTTCTTGATTGAGGACAACACCACTGCTTAATGATACATAGATGTTTTCTTGGCAATTTACTTTTTAAAAACAATTGGTGCGACCGGTTTAACTCGTTGTATAGACATTGCATGAACGGATGAAGCAGTCTTATTAGATGTTACACATGACACAGAGAAAAGGAGGCTGAAAGGGTGTATAAGAGCTGTATGAGATTCTCTGGGGCAGAGAAATGCATGGATAGTGTGAATGCATTCAGTCTTTTTCCATAGGTCTGGGGAATCTAGAGGATTAGTTATGGTGGATTGGGAGAGATTGAAAGGAAATCTGAGGGACACATTTTTTCCACAGAGAGTGGTACGCATGTGGAATGAGCTGCCAGCAGAAGTGGTTGTGGAGAGTAGCTTAACATTTGAAAGACATTTGGACATATACATGGGTAGGAAAGGATTAGAAGAATATGAAACAAGTGCAGAGAAATAGGGACACTGTGGATGGATATTTTGGTTAGCATGGAGTGGTTTGTCTAAAGGACCTATCTCCATACTGTTGGACACTTTGATCCTTTGACTATATCAAAGCGTGCATATGCAGCAGCTGTCCCCTTGGTTGAATGATCTATTGCATCATTCTAAAGTGGATTGTGAGGGAGGGCAACCCAAGCAGGAAACTTCATAATCTTTACAAAGTACCTGGGTGACCACCTGAAATGTCCGGAGACAAACGTCAGGAGAGGGACTCGTGCAGATTCCTGAGCACAAATTCATTGGCTGGAGAGTGTCCTCTCTGCGGTATGACTCTATGTCGATGATAAGTATTGGCAACAACACATGGTCTTGTGGACAATTAGTTTTTTTTTGTCTGGCGGACAAGGAAACATTTCATTGCTAGCTGTTATCAATAACTTATATAATATCTAATATTTAGTGACATGTGGATAGACATATTCAATGGCGTGGAAACGTTCGAGCCAAAGGGCCTGTCGTCGTGCTGTCGGACTCTATGACACTATGACCGTGTGGATAGGAAGCAGCTGTTCCAATTAGTTGACGGGGTAATGACAAGCAGCATTGTTTTAATGTGAAACTCAGGAGGTTTGGAGAAGTTTGAAAAAGAGTGTTTCCACCCAGAGGGTTGTTGGAGTCTGGAATTGCCTGTCTGAGAGGGCAACACAAGCAGGAAACATCGTAATCATTAAAAATTACCTGGTGATCACTCGGAATGACACAACATTAAAGGCTGTAGGACAAGTTCTGGAGAGTGGGATTACTGCAGTTAGATAAGCACAATTTCTGCTGGGTCAAGGGTCTCCGCTCTGCTGTATCACTCTCCGATTATGATAATGACCTGCTTGGCATGGACAAGTTGGAGTGAAGGGTCTGTTTCCGTGATGGATATCTGTCCGACTCTATGATAGATTATGAAGCCTGTTGCAATGATAGGAAGCATGAAGAGTTGCAGAGATGGATTAAGTGACAGGGAAAATATTTGGTAGACAGTGGTAACTAGGGAGAATATGAAGACAGGAGAAAGAAGTTAAAAATGTAATATAAATATTGCAGAATTGTTCAGTACAGATAGATCAGGATATTCCAGTATGAGATACATTAGCTTGGTAGGCACGTGCAACAAGTGATTAATTTCGATGCCCTACGGTATGAAATCAGTCTATTTGGCCCAATGAGTCAACACTGACCCTCCAAGGAGTAACCCACCGATTACCATTCCCCTACATTTAACCCTGGTGAACACTGTGGTCAATTTAGCATGACCAATTCACCTTATCTCCACATCTTTGGACTGTGGGAGCACCCACAGGAAGTCCATGCAGACGCTGGGAGAATGTGTAAACTCCACGGAGAGAGTCGCCGAGGCTGGAATCGAATGCGGGTTCCTCACACTGTGTCTGAGGACTTCTTTTATCTCTGAGGGTTTCTCTCTGCCTCCGAAGTTAGTGGTCGTGGAGTCATTGATCATTTCTAAAATGCTAGTAGATAGTTACAGAAAGACCTGAGTGTTTACAGAGATATCTGGGTGTTCAGGCTCTTTGTTCCCTGAAAGTGACAACGCAGTTGAGTGAAGTGGTCAAGAGGACTCAATACATGCTTTCCTTCATTGGATGCGATATTGTGTACAAGAGTTGGCAGGTCATATGACAGTTGTTTCGGAATTTTGGCAATATTGTGTACAGTTCTAATCACCACATTACCAAATAAATGCGTTGGGGATGATGCAGATGAGATTGGCCAGAATGCTGCCTGGTATGGAGGGCAGTAGCTGTGAGGAGAGTTTGAATATATTGGGATTATTTTCAATAGAAAGACGGTGATGGTGGGGGTGGGTGTGGTGGAGGGCGCGCCTGATTGAGTCTACAAAATCAGGAGGGGTATAGACATGTTGGAAAAGGAGAACTTTTTCCTAGAGTATGGAACTCAATTCAAAGGGGTTCCGAGTTCAAAGTGAGAGGGGAAACGTTTCGGGGACATACGTGCAGAAAGTTCTTTATGCAGTAGGTGGTAGGGGCGTGGAGCACGTTGCCAGCGAAGTTGGATGACGATCGACCAATAACATCATTAAGGATGTATCCAGGCAGATACATGAATGGTCTGTGTGCAAAGGGATACAGTTCTTCAGTGAATAGGGAGCAGTTTACATAGACGATGTGAATCATTGCAGGCATGGAGAGCCGAAAGGCCAATTCCTGTGCTGTAATTTTCTTTGTTCTTTGTCCTTTGTTCGGGTTTCCTCCCATAATCCAAAGACATGCAGGTCAGGTGAATTGGTCATGCTAAATTGCCCATAGCTTTATGTGTAATGGTCAGGTATGATTATAGGCTATGTTAATGTGTCAGGGTGGGTTACTTTTCAGAGCGTTGGTGTGGACCTGTTGTGCCAAATGACCTGTTTCCTTACTGCAGGGAATCTGATCTAAATCTATACAAATTATTGTCAAGGTAAGGAATCGAATCTTTTCATCAACAGATGGAAACGTGAAAATCAGGGAAAACACAGTCAGCCGTGACATTAGAGAATGAAAGAGATGTCCTGAAGAGACAACATCTTTCCTGTTCCGCGAAATCACCAACTCATACACCGGGGCTGTAGATTTCAGTTTTCAGATTGTTCCTGATTCATAAATATACGTTCCTACCCAAGCCCTAACCACGGTATTGTGCAACAGGAATCGCCCTCAGCACCATCTGGATTTCAATGGTCAGAGAACAGTGATTTCTCATTGGAAATAAAAAGAAAAATGTTACAATGTAAAAATTCTACAACATACGTCAGCCACAGAAGATTGAAACTGCCCAAAACTATGAAAAGCAAAATCACAGACTTTCTTCTGCTCTCTATCTCTGAGTCACTATAACTCATTCTCTTGCTCTGACCCATCAATCCATTTCATACTCGACGAGCCACTAAGATGTGTCTAACTGTAAGAGTATTGAGCAAGAGAATTAAAATAAATAGGAGAAATGGAGTAAAAACTGTATCAAACTAATCGAATCCCACCAATGCAGGCTGAGTAAAGAATTCTGATTTTACTTCACAGCACAAGTTGACATGTTCAGTGACTAATCGAGGTTCAAGTGTGAAACAAATCCATCAAAGGAGAAAATGGCAGTGAACCATACACAATAATCAGTGACTACCCTACTCAGGACATTGATAATACTGAATAATGGAGTAATGTTCAGAAAAGAACCTGTGAAATAATGCTAACTGATCCGCCACAGAATTCCCTAAGTGATAATGAAAAGTAGATCTGCAAATGACATGGCCAAAAGGTAGAAAGTGATATACTTTGAGAGACCACAATCTTCTCGAAAGATGATCACAATCACCATTAAATTAACTGCAAGACAGAAACGGAATGAATATCTGTTAGTTTTATTAGTTCATTATCCAACTGAGAAAGATGCAGTATCTTAGTACCATATTCCAATCAGAATTTAAATTTTCCAGCCACTTCAATTTTAACAATTATCATTATATATTCCATCGACCTCTTGATTGATGGCAACTCCACTGATACATAGGTGTTTACTTGGCAATTTACGCATTTAAAGCAATTGGTGTGACTTATTTAACTCGTTGATTATTCATTGCATTAATGAATGAAGCAGTCTGATGGGATATTACATAAGGACATATATAAAAGGAAGCTGAAGGGGTTTATAGGAGCTGTATGAGATTCCGCGGGGCAAAGAAATGCATGGATAGAGTGAGTGCATTCAGTCTTTTCCACCAGGGCTGCGGAATCTAGGGCATCAGTTGCGATGGAATGGCAAAATATGAAATGGAACCTGTGGGACACATTCTTCCTACAGAGATCGGTACGCATATGGAATGAGCTGCCAGCAGAAGTGGTTGTGGTGAGTATCTTAACATTTGAAAGGCATTTGGACAAATACATAGATAGGAAAGGATTAGAAGAATATAGGCCAAGTGAAGTAAATGGGGATACTGTGGATGGACATGTTGGTCATCATGGAGTGGTTTTCTGGAAGAGCCTGTCTCCATACTGTTGGTCTCTTTGACCCTTTGACGCTATCACAGGGTAGATATATCGTAACTGTCCCCTAAGTAGAAGGGTCAATTGCCTTATTTCAAAGTGAATGACGGAAGGTTTTGAGAAGACTTGACGAAGAGTGTTTCCACTCAGAGTCGTGTGGAAGGGGTCTGGAATGGACTGTGAGGGAGGGCAACCCAAGCAGGAAACCATATAATCTTTACAAAGTACCTGGATAAGCACTTGAAATTTCCTAACGTTGAAAGCTGTGTGCCAAATTCAGGAGAGAGGTTAGTGCAGATACATGAACACAAAGTCATTGGCTGGAGAGCCTCCTCTCTGTGGTATGAATCTAAGTCGATGATAATTATTGGCAACAACACATGTTCTAGTGGGTAATTTCGTGTTTTTTTGGTCTGGAGAACAAGGAACCATTTTATTCCTAGTTGTTATCTTCAAATTATATCATATCTCATGCTCCAACCTGATACCAGATCTGAGCAAAACATTCAATTTATCCCGTTTCATCTAATTTACTGAAGGTGTTATTCATTGCACTCAGTAAGATATCAGTATTCTCAATTTCCATTGTTCATCTTTTTGAAGTACAGGAGCCTCTCCTCACGGGAGTGGTACTCACTGAGCGACAGCCACTGATTGATCAAGACTAAATGTAAATACACGGAAAGACCCTTCAGCACAGGTCCACTGAGAGGATAAACCGGGTTTTCAGCTGATAGTGTGAACCATATCTCATCCAGTTCTCGTGGGATTTCGCAAACAATATAAATCCACAAGTGTTGACGTTCCCAAGAGAGGGAAAAAAGGCTGCAAGGCAGTTTGCTCCTGAAATTGACTGTTACTTGCTTGAAGTTTTCAATGACAGGAAAAAAAATCTCTCAGAAACTTCTGCGTACTCTGAACCATTTACCAGTCCAAGGTGTCTCCATAAATGGTGACAAAACGGCCGTTCTGTGATCTCTGGAAAAATAATGATCTTTATCAATGTCAATGGATAAAATTTAAAATACAGGAGACTTTTAAACCTAAGGAGTTTTGAATTCATGCAATAGACCAAAAGACCCTCACATTAGTGTTGTAATTCAAGTTGAAATGTAAATAAAACGCATCAAAGGTGTTTCTGTTCAAGGTTTCTATGCCTCCGTCCTGTGGAGACTTCTCTGGATCAAATACCGATTCATGACAATCACAAAACCTTTAATTTTACCAGGTTTGCATCTCCAGATAATACTGAGAATGTAACGTTTTCAAATTAAATTTATAAAACACAAATGAACGCAGCTTTAGACATTAGTTCACTCGCTGTTGTGATAAAATATATTTAACACTTCGAGTCATTTCTATAATTTGGTTATTCATATTTCGCTGATTTATTAATGTCAATGCTGTTTTTCGAGAAAGTGTTTCTTGCTAACAAAACACAAGCATTTTGTATTCATGCTGTCATAATCTTGTGATCTTTGTTTCCCTTCAGTAATTAAATTCCAAGTATGAGCGCATCTCGCTCACGATTTCTGCCTAGCTCTCTGCGATGTGACTGTTCTCGTGAACGTATGAGTATTCCATCGGCTTACTGAATAGATGTAAATAGCTAATTGAGTTCCCACATGATAATCGATACCATATTTCCGGGTAATTCAAATCTAGGCTTTGAGATGACACGTTGTGCCACGTGGGTTTACTTACCATTCTGGTGGAATACAATTTTCAACATTATTGAGCATGTTCAAGTTGAACTTAAAAACAAACATGGGAGCTGAGTGAATTCCCACTCTGCTCACTAACCTCACGTCTGACTGAATACTGCGAGGAAATCAGATCGACCTGTCCAGCAGGTCCAGCAGGGTGAAATCTAATTGGCATTGTTTGAATTAATTCTGTAACCTGATTCACCAAGTAATGATGACGATCTCAGTAAACTGGAAAAAGGTATATCCCTCTATATCAAAGATAAATCCTCAAACAATGTTTCTTGCTTTTGTAAGACTTACCAGCAGACACAACCCTCACTTATCTCTCAAATACGTGCACTCCCAATCTCTGGTAAAACGAACTGATTGAATCTTTTTCATCCTTTTCATCTCTATTGTTCCATATCTCTCTATGACATCGGGTAAGGACGCTTACATCGTAACTTCAAATGGCCGGTTACACAACTGTTCAATTTTAATTTTCATTGAGTGCACCTGAGGAAGCTCTCCCATAGCTTATGCTTCCAAATTAACCCATTGGACGAAAACCTGCTTTCGTCAGACTTCCCTCATTGTTCTATTTTGAGGCAAGATTGTGATGATAACTAATTTTTGCATGTTTAATATAATGCTCACAATAAAGTGCCGGACAAACTCAGTCGATCTTGCAGCATTTGTGGAGAAACAAAGTGAACATTTCAAGTCTTGTGCGAAGCACACAGGCGTTGTAAAGCATAGTAACGTAAGAAATAGATGCAGTAATAGGCCACTCCAGCCTGCACCACATTCCAACCTATGTTGGAAGAGTGCTCCATATATTGGGCGAGTCCAGATGTAGAGAATCATAGGCTGAGAATAAGGGGTAAGCCATTCGGGACTGAACGATATTAGCTGACAATGCATTCCCAATATCCCATTCCCACTTTGACCCCATACTCTTTGAACTCTTTCATAACAATGGCCACGTATACCTCCTTCTCCAACAGAAGGGATTGAGTTAAAATCTTAGTGAATATGTTGCAGCAATGTCTAGTGATGGTGATGGCAAACCTGGGGTACTGCGTACAATTTTGCCCTGTTTACTTGCTAAATGATGTAATGGCACTGAAAGGGGTGCAGAGAAGGTTCACAAGATTAATTCCAGAGTTCGGGAGGAGGGGGTGTGGGGGGCGCTTTTGGGCCTGTTGGCTTCTCAGGACAGACTGAGTAGACTGGGACCATATTCATTGGAATTTAGGAGAATGAAGGGGGAATCTGAAAGAAACAGACAAAATTATGAGGAGAATGGATAAGTTCGAAATTGGCAGAATGTTTCCACTGGCAACAGAAACTAGAATAAGAAGGTTTAGCTGCCAAATTGGGGAATGGGGAGAGCAGCTTTAGAAATGATGTGTGAAGGACCTTCTTCACCCAGAGTGTTGTGAATCCGTGGAATTCCCTGCTCCGTAAATAGTTGAGGTTTCCTCATTGTATTTTAGGGCTACGATGGATAGATGTTTGAACAGTAAATGAACTAAACGTTACAGTGAAACGGCAGGTAAGTGGAGTTGAGGCAACAAAAACATCAGCCATGATCTTATTGAATAGTGGATGTCAGAAACGTTGTCGAATCCTTGTGTCAATGAATCCAAACGCTCAGAAAACCTATCAATCCCTCGGTCTTTTCTGGTTTTCCAGCTGGAAAATATGCTTTGTTTCGAATTCTTTAGTTCCTGAAGAAACAGAAAATCAGATACGACTTGGAGATACATCTGCCGCAGTCCAATTTCCCAACCAGGCACAGCTAAACCTCATCATGATCTTGATAAAGATTTGCACATTTGCAATCGATGTTTGGAGCATGAACTAAGAAAACCCAGTTTAACTGTTAACCTCTTGTGAAATAAGCCCGTAATCACCTGGGCAAAAATGTTGCCTCAATTTTTACAAAGTATTCTATGTTCAGTTGTGCAAACGTCTTGTGGTAAGTTTGTGTTGAACACTAGTGTCAATGTTTGTTGAGAGTCTGTATCTTGGGATGCTCAGGTTGTGAACTTGCAGCTGAGTGTGTGTGTGGGGGCGGCGGGAAGGAACAGGCAAAGCACTTGTCTAAACAATTGACCTGCTGCTTTCTCCCAGACACTCTGGGAGCTAGGTAGTGAGAGCTTGGAGCTGACTGGATGATCTGTGATTTGGGAAAAGATGGGATTTGAGAGGCAGACGTGGGGATGTTTAAACCTGTTTCCAGGCAGCCGTTAGCCTTTTACCATGTGGAGTACCCAGGCATGAGTATCAATGGAGTTGCTGTCTCTCTGAGACTGTCTCTGTGTTTTAGGTGATTTACTACCGCTCTGAGTCCTTCTCTGTGTGTGTGTGAGTGAGAGTTTGTAGGCTGTATTTGAATCTGATCCTTCTAGCTGCACACACACACACACACACACACACACACACACACACACACACACACACACACACACACACAGTGAGAGAGATCATTGGGAGAGGGAGTGAGGTGCAGGTGGAATGATGTGATGCATACATAATTCTCCATGACTTGCATTGCACCATGTGGCTCGGGAGCAGCTGGGATGGTGAGGATTATCTCCTTACTCTCTTCACCTCCCTCATTTTTGTCTCTCCCTCTCCTTTATCTCCCTCTCTTTCTCTCTCCGTCTCAGTGTCTGTTTCACTCTCACTTCCCCGTCTGCCCTATCCCCCAATAGACAGTGTTTCTTTCCATTCACCTTCCTGCCCGTCTGCCTTATGCTCTCTTTATCTCTCTCCCTCTGTCTCTTCCTGTTTCTCTTTTTCTCTTTCTTTGTGTGTGTGTGTGTGTGTGTGTGTGTGTGTGTGTGTGTGTGTGTGTGTGTGTCTGTGTCTCAATCTTGATCTCTCTGTGGCTCTCTCTCTTTTATTCTCTCTCTCTCCCCATCTCTTCCTCTTTCTGTCTCCTCTCTCTCTCTCTCTTTATCTTTAGCTTTCCCTTATTCTCCCTATCTCCTTCTCTTTCATTCTCTTTCTCATTTACTCTTTTTCTGTTCCTCTTCCGGTCTCTCTTTCTTTCTTTCTTTCTCTCTGTCTCCATTTTTCTGTCAATTTTTCTCTCTTGCTCTCTCTTTCTCTTTATGTCTCCCCTTCTCTCCTCCTCTTTCTCCCTTCCCTCATTGTTTCTCTTTCACTCTCTCTTTCTCTCTTTCTCTTATCCTGTCTCTTTTTCTCCCTCTCTTTATCTTTCTGTCTATTTCTGTCCCTTTCTCTTTCTCTTTTCTCCCTCTTTATTTCTCTTTTATCTCTCTGTCTCATTCTCTACCGCTTTTTCTTTCCCTCTTATTCTCTCATTCTCTCTCTCCATATCTTCAGCTTTCTATCACTTTCTCTCTCCTCCTTTCCCTTTCTTTCTTGCTATTTCTCTCTCTCTGTCTCTCCCTCTCTTTACCTTTTATCTTGCTCTCTCTTTCCCTTTCTTGCTCTCTATCTCTCCAAACCTCTTTGTATCCCTTTCTCCCTCTCTCTTTGTTTTTCGCTCTCTTCCTCTGTATCTCTCTCTCTTTCGTCCTCTTTCTCTTTCTCTCAATCTCTACTTCTTTGCTTCTTTTTCTCTTTCTCTCATTCCATTTATTCCTCTCTATCTTTCTCTCAGCATCTCTTTCTCTTTGTCTGTCTATCTTGACCAGCCGCCCAGATGTCCTAACTCCGACTTGCTCTGAACTTCTTCCCCATTTCTTTATGCCCACCACCCGGGTTCGATTCCCTCCCTCGGGCGTCTGTCTGTGTGGTATTTGCACATTCTCTTTGCCTCTGCGTGGATTTCCTCCACACGCCCTGGTTTTCTTCCATGGTCCAAGAATGTAAAAGTTCTGGTGGATTGGCCACACTAAAGCGTTCCATAGCGTCCAGAGATGTGCAGGTTACGGTGGATTGGCCGTGCTAAATTATCCCATTCTGCCCAGGGATGTGCAGTTTAGGATTCATTGGCGGTGCTAAATTGCCCCTTTGCATACAGGATATGCAGGTTAGGGTGCATTGACCATAGGAAATTGTTCCAGTTTTCGCTCCCCACTCCCTCACTCACATAGAAAGTCGCAATATCTGATCTTCTCCAGGTTTGTCCCTTTCCCCAAATACACACTTCATTACCTTCCCCGTGCTATTGTATCTATCCTCAGTCTTGCACTCCTTATCAAATCTCCTCCCTCCCTCGTTACACTCCTGTCCAATTGCCTCCTCGGAGTAGCTTTATTCCCTTACATGAACTGATCTCCCCCCACAGATTCCTCCTCCATATTTGCTGTCTCTTTCCGTGTAGTGCCCAATATTTTGCACCTCACAATTTTGCGCACCCCAGCCAAATTGTTCGCCCCAGAATACACACTCAAACAATTTTGCTCCCTTCCAATTGTACCCAGAACTATGGGTACTCAAAATGTGGTGGGGCGGGTGGAGGGAGACCCTAATTGCCCGCGTTTTGTCCCCCTCTGCTTCTCTGCCCTCCAAGAGTTTCGAACCTTACCCAATTAAACACATCCCATCATCAGTGTGCACTGGCGATTAGGCTGTATGTCTTAATTTTTCAGCACCTTCCCCGACAATGCTTCGTGGTAAAGGTGCTTTATCTGCCCCACCACACCTCAACACCGCATTGGACAAAAAGGGGAGACACAGGGAACAGGAGGATCCCACTGTGTTTCCAGCATCGTGAAAGGACATCTGTTCTCTTTTAACCATTTAAATCTTTTGTAAAATTTTGAGCACAAATAACTCTGAAAAATTGCAATATGTGCAGAGCCAGTTAATAAATCCAAGGAAGTTTTACAATACCGGCATTATAAAGGAAGGGACTGAAGAATTTAAGATGCTTAGAATGTTTGGGTCGAAGATTGTACCCTGAACGACGATGGCATTGAGGTGCTAGGCTTTACGTCTTTAATTTCCAAATTCACTGATCTCTGGGGCAGCTCCAGCGGATTGGCAAATAACAAATATGACAGCACGATTTTTAAAAACAAAGGGAGACCAAAGGTGGTGAATTATGGACCAGTTCGCTGAACTTCTGTACTTAGGAAAATGCTTGTGGCTATTATCAAGGAAGTAATAGGAACACGTCCAGATTCAAAATAAAACCGTCCCTTTGGGCGGAAGCTGCATGGGCTCATAAAGGACAGGTCGTGTTTCAGTAATCTTCTGTAATTCTCTAAGCCATAACGAGAATGGTGTACAACGGGGTCAAATTAGATGTGGTGTGTCTAGATTTCCAAAAGATATTCGATAAATGTGCACGAAAGGCTGCTGCATAAGATAAAGATGCACATTATTCTGACAGTGTATCCGCAAGGCTAGAGAATTGGTTAAGTCATTAGAAACAAAGAGGAGAGGTAAAAATGAGTGCGATTCTGTTTGGCAAACATTAACTAATTTTGTGCCTCACGGGTCAGTGTTGGGAGAGCAATTATTCACAAGTCACAGAGTTTATTTGGAACTGAGTACCAAGGATATTTATTAATGCTTTCGAGAGCACTAAAATGAGTGGTAAAACAAAGTATGCAGAGGACTTTGAAAATTTGCAATGCTTCTGCATTCCGTTCTGCGGCGATCAAATTTCAGGCGACCTGACTGGAACCTTGGATTTCTTTTCTAATATCGAACTTGCAACATTTATCAGCATTATGCTTGCTAACCTTAATTTGAGAAAAAAAAGACATTTAGCAGAATATGAATTTGATATAATTCCCGTTTCATTTTATCTCTACTTGGCACGCAATCTGAACAGCGTATCTCTGATCAACGTTAAAAGAAAACAACACAGGTTGGAAACATACGTTTACAATAAAGGTGATGCCAAATCAAACATCACAGACTCACTTATACAACCCATCGATGTTCTCAGGTCTTTCTATGAATGAGAACATTTGACTTGTACATTTCGGTTTTGCATAGAATATCCACTGGCATTTTCAGGTAATTGTGAATAAGCGATTTCATTAATAGAGCCAGTTGAGTCACAAAATCATTTTATTACAAATTAGAATGGGGGCATTCCGATCATTTCGCTTCATATTTTGTATATTTTTATCGTATTACCAGTCTTCAAAACGCCACAAGGTGAAGGAAATCAAAGTAAGAGTAAAAGCGAAAATATAACTTCATTGAGAGGAAGGGAATGTTTGCGTTTTCTTTATTTATATTCTGTATTCATTTCCTTCATTTCAAAAATATTCTTTATCCAAAGAATTTTCTTTTATTTTTATACATAATCACTAAAGCAGTACAGTTATTTAAGCAGCATATTAAAAAGTGAACAGACGTTGAAGTTTGACTCAACCGAACAAAACAGTTAAGTTTTATGTTTCTTAATTGCACAAGATAATACTTGAGCATATATGCTTATATTTTATAATAATTGAATGTTGTAATAAGGTGTTCAGTGCCATATTTTTGATTGTTCCATACCCTAGAATCTCCTGCATTTTTGTCTTGTAAAGTTTGCTGAAAATGATATGTATTATGACAACGTATTTAATTTACATTCAGATTAGCAATGTCTATATGCAACGCCATTAGAACTTTAACCATTAACTGAATACGATTGTCAAACGTCAACCTGGCACACACTGACTGGAAACCCTGTGACATAGCCCGGCGCAGTCTCAAATGCACCACCCAGTCATCCATTTTTTAAGTTATGAAACCAGATATTTCAACGTGTTTTTTGTTTTCACTCTGAACTTCAATTGGTTTGCTGCATATATAAATGTATTTGTGCAACAACGTCAATTCTGAAGCATGAATTCAAACTCCTGAAATACCAAATCGGACTTTATAATATGCTCCTTTAAAGGAGTGATGAAAGAAATCTATGATCAACATCAGCAACAGAAGTATAAAGTTACCGGATGTGGTGGAAATTAAAACGAAAGATTCCCTCCTGCTTTCAATTTCTGCATCGCTGTTATTCTCTCCATTGCTGCGCGACTTCGGTTTCTCACAGACTTGGCTGGACGCTAAACGTTGTCTGACAGTCACTCCATTGATCAACAGAGTTGGAGCAAAGTGGAGCAGTAGAATTAATACCTTAGCAAAGCACTCAAAACCCACTCATCCAGGATCAGTATTAAAGCTCGGTTTGTCATAACAAAACCATGCTACAACATTCAATCACGATATGGAAACATTATTGGACAAGAAAATCCTTCTCTACCCATCATCAACACATAGGCTGGAGTGACTGGTCTAAATGAGAAAACACAGCTGTTTCGACAAATGTTGCATCTGGTTACTTCAGGTCGTCACGTGGATTCTATTGAGGCAGAATTTTCTTTTATTAAAACACAGCAAAAATAAATAAACAAAACCAAAAGTTCCCCTAAACAAGGGAAAACAATCATTCAGGACAAAACTAAGGTTTGCGTTGGCCTCCAAATGGCTCCAAATCCCGCACTAGCATGGCCGTGTTGCAAACTAACTTGGATGTTCTCACGGTCGAAATCTAAGTTGTGGCACACCATTATGGTGCCACACCGGAGCTGAAAGCTGATGATTTTCCAATAGTGGAAAGAAGTCAAAATCTAGGCTGTGGCAATGTTACAGACTGTGGACGAGAAATGCCAGTCCTGCATTTGAAAATGTGAAGCAATCAAAAGGTATTACTGATGATTACCTTGCCTACTGCTGATGAAATCGTGTATCATATGAAAAAGGAATTAACCTTGAGAAAACAAAACAACGTTTAAAGTCTTATTGAGTGTTCATGTCAGCCAAGAGGCCTGAATGCATTCTTCTGCTGCTGTAATTTGAAGTTCAATGTTTTCCCAATAGTCCAAATGATGCAACATTCATCATAGCAAATGGATCTCTCATTGATAATTACCCTGCCGAAAATCATGAAGTAAGGGATTTGGCACTATTTCTTACGTTATCAGTTGCTTCTCTCTGGTAATATGGTCAATGCATCAAAACTCCTGTTATGTTTTGTACGCTCTTTCTCTTCTGAAATAATCACCAACCAAGCAACATAATATTGTCTTTTGATGTCTTCCATACATAATTTTCAAATTCGGATCACTCCAAAAACTCTTCCACAAGATATTGCTGCCTTTGCAGTTCCTGAAAATCCAGATAAACTGACATGTATTCAGGTAAATTATGTCCGTTGTTATGGAATCGAGACAGACATTGATGGAGAAAATCAACAGGTCTGCCAGCATGTGTACAGAGAGAAGAAAACAGAAGCTCAACACGTTGGGGAGTTCTCACTCGTGCTGAAAAGATTGCCGCCGACTTTTCGCTCTATCCATGCGCCATCATTTTGTAAACTTCCATCAGGACTCTCCACAGCCTCCGGTGCTGTCAGGTAAACAATCCAATTTTGTTAATCGCTCCTTAAAGCTCATGCACGTCAATGCAGACCAATCTATATTTTACACTGCCTAAGGCCACGTTTATTTACTGGAACTGCTCCTTTGTTCTAGTAAGTTGTTGTCTGAGCGTGGCTGTTGGTTTGTGTGCCGTTATGAGTCCTAGCGGTCGCAGTAGTCTGGCTGTCAGTTCTGAAACGCTCCTGATGTATGGTAGTGTGGCTAGTCCTTTTGGTTGTGGCATGTCCTCGTTCCGTGGTCTATCTCGCCAATACCCAACATGAACAAAACTAATGTAGTTTATAAAATACCATGCAAGGACTGCACAAAACACTATATAGGACAAACAGGAAGACAGCTAACAATCCGCATACATGAACACCAACTAGCCACGAAACGACACGACCAGCTATCACTAGTATGCACACACTCAGACAACAAGCAACATGAATTCCACTGGGAAAACACTACTATCATAGGGCAAGCCAGACAGAGAACAGCCAGGGAATTCCTAGAGGCATGGCATTCATCCTCAAACTCCATCAACAGACACATCGACCTGGACCCAATATACCAATCACTACAGCAGACAGCTGAAACTGACACCCAGAAGCGGCAAGGACAGACCACTATAAATGCCGGAAGAAACATCAAAGAAGCGCTTCGCAGGAGGCTCCAGAGCACTGATGATGTCTCCTAGCCAGGGGAAGAAACGTTTGCAACAAAAACTTTCAGCTCGGCGAACAGAACCACTACAACAAGCACCCGAGCTACAAATCTTCGCACAAACTTTGAAGACTGAGTCTTTGTACTATCTTCACTTCCAGGAACTTCTATATCTTTGGGCATGCCATCTGTTCGAATTTTTCATTGTAAAATAATAAAATCTCAGTATTTGAAAAAACATACTTTCTCAATGTTGTTAATATTGTCCTTCAATTAAAAATCTGACATGAGTCAGGCTAATATAATGGCGTTCAGACAACGCTCCCATATTCGTTCTCAACTTTCAGATCAACACCAGTACAAGAAGTGAAGTCCAGTGATGAATCGCTGTTCAATAAAAGTACATTAGAAAATGACGTGATCTCATTCTTCTTTCCAGACATCTTTCCTTGGATAGTCGTTACGGATATTGTTTGAATAGAGTATTAATTGGAATGATCCAGATTCTTTTTTTTAGCCTCTGCTCGTAAGTTGCAAACGTGATATAACCCAAGTGTTATTGTTTCTTGCTCGGTCAATATTAATCACTATTTGGTTTCCTAACTAGATCTTCTAAATAAAGCGTTAAACCGTTCATATAATGACGTGAAAAATGAACACCTGTCCAAACTACACACAAACTCGCATCGATATGTGTGTTAATTGGTTGATATTAGGTGATTTGGCGTTGTTCATTAAATTAAAATATGCCTATTTAATTGACTCAAATAAACCTTGTATTAACCATCAATGTAATGACTAGGTTTCTATGGTGTGGCCGATTTACAGATATGTTTGCTTGATGAACATCACAGTTTCCAAAAGAATCAACATCGTTTCACAAACATGCAGGTTTTGCTAAGTATATGGTGGTGAATATCCCACCACTGTTCAGAAGTTGAGTTTAGGAAAACACAAATTCATGTCTTGAAATCATTTTAGTGATTCACTCTGTCCCTAGAAATTTCTGCCACAATTGCGTCATGACCACTGGCACACTGGAGGATTTGCAGGAAAGGGAGACCAGCGGAATGTCTCAACAGTGCTCTGAAAACATGTGAAGTTGCTCAGGGAACTCATGAATCACGTAGACAACATTTTTTTTGCATTATTTTAGACGTGTAACCAATTCAAATTTATGCCATTTTGTTTTTCGTAGTTGTGCTGCGATGAAGAAACACTATAGGTAAATACAGTATGGTAAACTTCACTTTCAGTAAGTTGTGCTTTCTTCTTTGCTCGGGCTTGTATTTTCTAAAAGAAAATGCCATGTAAATGTCTTGTATGCCTCTGTTTGCAGCGTTCTAATACTGTAGCTTCATACCTTGATTACGCACATTTACAAAAGGACAATGGGCCATTCGTCCTCATGATGCACTACACCATGCCTGTGACACTATGAATTAACAGGTTTCACACACGTAACGGCTTTCCAAAGATATTTGTGATAGATTTATTCCAGAGAAAATGTGAATGTCTCTGCGACAGGCCACACAAAATCAAAACATCTTAACGGAATGGTAATTCTCAATGGCGGACGTAATGGACATAACTGAATTTGTTATTACTGATAAATGCGAGGTGCTTCATTCTGTGAAAGCAAATCTTAGCAGGAGTTATACACTCTATAGAAAAGTCCAGGAGAGTGTTGCTGAGCAAAGAAACCTTGTAGTGCAGGTTCGTAGCTCCTTGAAAGTGGAGTAACAGGCAGATAGGATAATGAAGAAGGCGTTGGTTATATTTTCTTTTATTGGGAAGGGTATTTTGTACAGGAGTTTGGAGATCATGTTGCGGTTCGACAGGCCATTGATTCTGCCACTGTTGGAAAATTGCATGCAATTGTGGTCTCCTTCCTTCCGGAAAGATCTTGTGAAACCTGGAAGGGTTCAAGTAAATTTAAAATGATGTTGCCAGGGTTTGAGGATTTTACCTATGGGAAGAGGCTGAACAGGCTCAGACTATTTTCCCGGGAGCATCGGAGGCTGAGGGATGACCTTATATATGTTTACAAAATTATGAGGGACATGCATAGGATAAATAGACAAAGTCTTTTCCCTGGGCTGGGGGAGTCCAGAACTAGGGGGCATAGGTTTAGAGTTAGATGGGAAAGATATGAAAATAATGCAAGGGAAAAAAAAATTCACGCAGAGGTTGGCACGTGCATGGAATAAGCTGCCAGAATATGTGGTGGAGGTTGGTTACAGCTGCAACATTGAAAAGACATTTGGATGGGTACATGAAAATGAAGGGTTTGGAGTGATATGGGCTGGGTAATGGCAGTTCGGTCTAGATTGTGTTGGGATATCTGCTCGGCATGAACGGGTTGGACTGAAGGGTCTGTTTCCATTCTGTACATCTCGATGATGCTCTAGTGGAAAACACTATTGTTGCGAGATTGCTAATTAATCTTATTCCTTTATCATTGTTGCATAATTGTGTGTGAGTGTGTGATGTGGTCACGACAATGAAATGGAATCTTACAGGGTGTTGTAATCTATTTATCTTTGTTTTGTTAGTGGCATAAGAACAATATTACTATGGAGAGTTCATGAGGTATAAATGAATGGATCTCTCATTTCTTCAATATCAACAGACACGAAGAGTGATTGTTTGCAGTACAAATTGACACACATTAATTCAGAAATTGCTTCAAATGTACGAACTCAAGAAAGTGTACTACATGATCCTTGCTGTCGTGGGTCTGCCTGGTAAGTGAGAATTATAATCGAAGACTTGTAAATTTTACACCATGTTACCTGTGAACCACTATGATACAGATCCAATACCAAGCGTTCATTTGTTGGATGAAATGAGATGATTTGTCTCTGTAATTTTATTCATCTCTTTACGTGATATCGAGTTACTGCTTGTTGATCAAACGTTTGCTTGCACTAATTTTATTTAACACGATGTAATTCTGAATTGCACATCAGCTAATGCGGGCACTCTCAGGAAAACATTATTGGAACAATGTATTCCTATTAATTTCTGCGGTGTGTAGTTCAGTGTTCCGATTACAATAGTTTTCCACAGTGCTGTTTTATTATTGTGGTTTTACGTCTGTGCAACTACACTAGTGGTTATCCTCTCACTGAAATTAATTAAGATGGTGTAATTGTATAATATCCTACATTTCAGTCACCTTTCCTGTTCCATTGTGCTGCACGTCTTTTTATAAAAAAAATATAATTGCAGGTTTGTTTTAATAAACAGTGAATTTTTCATATCGATTAATGGCTTCCACTGAAGTGGAAATCCAACCAGCCCTGCAACATCTGTTCCATCAATAAATAACTGTCCAGAATGTATCATTCACAAATGTTATGCCAAGAGCGAAATCTCGAACTTGAGTGGCCTAACACAACTTTAACAACAATTGCCATTATGAGGGATTTAGCCAATTTTATGATTCAAAGCCAGGATTGTCCTGCTCCGACATGATGCAGGAATCTAACTCAAAAATTGCATTGCTCTCGTCGATCAGAAAATTAACTCAAGTATTCATCAAAACAAGAGCCAATCATTTAAAAGTCACATACTTGTACAGCACGGAAACAAACACTTCCTTCAAAATCCTAGAAATCATAAACTAATGTAGTTCTACTTTCCAGCATGTGGCCCATGTCCCTCCATTCCTTCCTGTACATGCCCCCACCAAGATGTCTTTTAAGTGCTGTTATTGCATGCCTTTGAAGTGAAGTGAATGAACAAAATTTAAATTTCACCTAATGCAGTCAGACCTTTAGAATCTTTGCTTGGATGTCCCGTATATTGTCATTATCTCGCGAGAAAATCACTTCATTTTCACCTGGTCTCACACTGAAATTTTCATTTTGGTCTGGAGACATGCCAAGTAAAACACGTTGAATTTCAATCGGTATTAGATTTTATTGTCCACAGTTGTCAAGTATAGAATACAGTGGAACGTGTATAAAATTGTATCTTCTCACCTAATCACCCGTTAAAAAGAATAAATGTTGATACGACAATAGTTCCATTCACAATTCTGTCCTTTCCCGTTCCTTCGATTCCCCGACTGATCAAGAATCCATCAACCTCAGTTTTAAATGTATTCAACAGCTCTGCTGCCACAAAGCGGTATGGTAAGCACTTCCAAACACTCATAAATCTGTAAGAGAGATTGAAAAAAATCGCAAATTGGCATGCCTTTATTGGATGTGTATGGCCTCTGGCCTGAGAATCTTCAATGACGGAAAACATCTTCCGAGCATTTAATCAGTCAAACTCGTTAAGAATCCTGCGTGATTCAACAAAATCAATTCGTATTCTTCTAATCTGGAGTGAGAAGCTTCCCAACATTTCCCATGAGCCAATCCGAACTGCATACAATGAAATTAGTCATTTTCTTTCTCCAGGAAGGTGACCAAAATAATTCAGAGCACTCCTGATGTGGTGTCAACAATGCCTTCTGCAGAACGAATAAGTTTTTAATGCTCTTATACACCAAGATCCTTGAAGTAAGCTTATATCATTTCTCTTTTTTGAAGAACAGTCATGCCGGAAACAAAATGTCAGCTCTGTTTTTTTCCTCTCTCCACACACGCTGCCAGACCTGCTAACTTTCCCCAGCAGTTTTCTGTCTCAGTGTCAGTATTCCAGCACTTGTAGCTCTTTGTTCTGTTATATGCATACGTGTATCACTAAACATGGAGCAGCAACATCCACCACAACTATTTTACCGAAGAATTCTGGGAGTCTTTTGAGTATGGAAGTTACGAGTTCAAGACAATGCTTAAGTGGCTAGTGTTAATTTCATATAACAGCAATGTCTGAAATGTAAATGGAGGCTTTGTGAAGTTACCAAATTAACAAATAGGAGCAACTGACAAACTAATAATGAATTTATTAGAAGATGATCGGCAAGTAACATCGCTGCTGTAGTTCTGTGAGATTGGGGGAAAAAAAACAACAAAGCATCATTTATTTCTATGGCCTAACCAAATTTTAGCTGTACCCAGTGAAAGTGCTTTGCTGACAATTAGACGGACAAAGAAATGTGCGTAAGGATTTAAAACTTCACCAGAAAAAAAGTAAAGGTTCAACCATAGTTCAGGTGAGAATATAATTGAGATTGAGATTGACGTATTCGAGTGTATTTGTGTGTGTTTGTGCGTTTGTGTGTGTGTATACGCGCTTGTGCACGCAGCCTTCTGAGAATAGTAATGGTCGGTAAACAGGCAAAAAATCCTGTTTTATTATTACCAAAAAAATTGGATTTCCACATATTTGGAGCGTTTCGTTTGAAAAACTTCGCATTGTACTCCAGCCTGTTTTCTGAGTCCTGGGACACCAAGATATATGTAGGATGTTTGGATATGTGAAAGGGTTCTGAAAAAATTGACAAGAATGCTGCCAGGGTTTGAATGTTTGCGAATCAGGGACAAGCTGAATAGGTTTGGATTGCTTTCCCACGTGCATCAGAGGGTCAGAGATAACCTTGCGGAGGTGTATAAAACCATGCTTTGCATTGATAAGCAAAATAGACAATGTCTTATCCCTGGGGTGGAATGGTTCTGAAGAAGAAGGCTTCAGTTTCAAGTGAGAGGGGAAAGGGTGAAACTGGACCAAATGGGTACTTTTTTTGTCATGTGGAGCGTGGTACTGCATGGAATTAGCTGCCAAAGGACGTGGTTGGGCTTGATTGAATGATTTCATATATATATATATATATATATATATATGCGTAAATGATAGACAATGTTTAGACAGATACGATTCAAATTCAGGCAAATCGAACTAGATAAATCTCAGATATGTGTTTAGCATGAACGAGTTGGACTGAAGAGTCAATTCCCATGCTAACTGTACACTCTCTCTCTCTCTCTCTCTCTCTCTCTCTCTCTCACACACACACACACACACACACACACACACACACACACACACACACACACACACACGAAAATCCTTTAAACTGAGGTTTGACTGCAAACGGAAGGTAATTTTGTCCTGCAGGATGTTAAAGAATTACGTATTTTGAGCAGTTATGAGATGCAGCACATGTGAAGCTGAGTTGAGAACAATTATTTCTGACCCAATGGTCATGAATCTGCTGGACACGCGTTCGGTAAAATTGGGGTTAAGTCCTTTTCTAAAAGCAGAATAAGACTATGATAAATGGTAAAAGGTGGTCAGGTTTAGAATGGAACGTCGTGTAATTAGATTCCAAATGTTTATATCTCATCTCTACTGCCCTCACGTTTTAATCCTGCATTTGTTTTGTTAGCACATTCAGATATTCTTACAGTCATAGTCATAGAGTTACAGTCATAGAGATGTACAGCATGGAAACAGGTCCTATGGTCCAACCCAACCACGCAGACCAGATATCCCATCCAATCTAGCCCCACCAGCCAGCACCCGGCCCACATCCCTCCAAAACCTTCCTATTCATATACCTATCCAAATGCCTCTTAGATTTTGCAAATGTTCCAGTCTCCACCATCTCATCTGGCAACTCATTCCATCCAGATACATTCTCTGCTAAAATGTTGCCCCGTAGGTCTCTTTTCTATCTTTCCTCTCTCACTATAAACCTATCCACTCTAGTTCTGAACTTCCCCACCCCAGGGAAGATGCTTTGTTTAGTTATCCAATCCATGACCTCATAATTTTATAAACATCTATAAGGTCACCTCTCAGCCTCTGATGCTACAAGGAAAACAGCCCCGGCTTGTTCAGCCTCTCCTCATAGCTCAAATCCTCCAAACCTGCCAACATCCTTGTATATCTTTTCTGAAAGCTTTCAAGTTTCACAGCATCTTTCCGATAAGAAGGAGACCAGAATTGCACGCAATATTCCAGCAGTGGCCTAACCAATGTCCTGTACAGTTGCAATATGACCTCCCAACTGCTGTACTTAATACTCTGACCAATAAAAGAAAACATAACAAACGCCTTCTTCACTATCCTATCTAACTGAGACTCCACGTTCAAAGAGCTATGAACTTGAACATCAGTGTCTCTCTATTCAGCAACATTGCCTAGGACATTAGCATTAAATGTATAAGTCCTGCTAAGATTTGCTTTCCCAAAATGCAGCACCTCGCATTTATCTGAATTAAACTCCATGCACCACTTCTCAGCCCACTGGCCCATCTGATCAAAATCCTGTTATAATCTGGGATAACCCTCTTTGCTGTCCACTACACATCCCATCTTTACGTCATCTGCAAGTTTCCAAACTGTGCCTCTTATGATCGCATCCAAATGTTTAATGCAAATGACAAAAAGTAGAGGACACGGCAGCGATCCTTGCAGCACTCCACTGTCCACATTTGAAAACAGCCTCGCATTTGAAAAACAGCCCTCCATCCCACCTTCTGAGTTCTACCTTAGAGACAGTTCTGCATCCAAATGGCTGGTTTTCCATGTATTCCATGAGAACTAATCTTGCTAATCAATCTCCGATGGGCAACCTTGTTGAAAGTCTTACTGAGGTTCATACAGATCAGATCTACCGTACTGCCATCATCAATCCTCTTTGTTACTCCCTCAAAATCTCAATCAAATTTGTGAGAAATGATTTCCCGCGCACAAAGCCATGTTCACTATCCATAATCAGTCTTGCCTTACCAAATACATGTACATCTTGTCCCTCAGGATTGTCTCCAACAACTTGACCACCACCGACATCAGGCTCACTTGCCTATAGTTCTCTGGCTTGTCCTTACCAACCTTCTTAAACAGTGACACCACCTTTGCCAAACTCCACTCTTCCGACACGTCACCTGTGACTATTGATGATGCAAGAGGCCCAGCAATCACTTCTCCAGCTTCCCACAAATACTTTTCAGGTACACCTAATCAGTTCCATGGTATTTATCCACCTTTACCCGTTTCAATACATTCAGCACTTCCTGCTACACAATCTGGATATTTTGCAACATGTCACAATCTATTTCCCTAAGTCTATATCTTCCATATCCTTTTCCGCAGTAAATACAGAAGTGAAATACTCATTTAGCATCTCCTCCATTTTCTGCGGCTCCACGCAAAGGCACACTTACTGGTCTTTGAGGGGCCCTATTTTCTGCCAAGTGAGAAAAATGCAAAGGAGTCCCATTTCATCGAAAGAACGTAAGAAGACATGACATCTCGCAAACTCCTACGCTACAAGAAAAAATACCCATTTATTGAGCATTTCCATGCAACTCGAAGCCACTATTCGTCGCACCGCCCTGTTAGATCGTTTTTCAATGCTCGCCAGGCTAACAATATTCTTCCAAAAGCAGCACGAGCAGCACTGGACAGAGTACGACAGCAGAAACCTTATCATTATTCTGCACCAAATCAGCATGGGATCACAACTCCTGTACTCAAAATTATGAACAATGAAGGTAAGTGTTTTAAAACCATCTTAAATACCACAGCTAAATTTGGCACAAACATCAAAGAATGAGGAATTTGAACACCAAGGTCTCTGTGTTTTACAACCCCACCAAAGGCTCTCCTTTCAATTGGAGAATTCGTGAAATGGTTTGCTTTACCAAAATGTAATACCTAATTTTTATCCAAGTTAAACTCAACCTTCCCCTCCTCAGTCCATTGAACTAATAAATCATGATGTCACAAGGAATTAAGGGCTACGGGGAGAATGCGGACAAGTGGAGTTGAACTGCCCATCAGCCATGATTGAATGGTAGTGTGGACTCGATGTGCCGAATGGCCTTACTTCCACTACTATATCTTATGGTGTTATGGTCTTAGGATCAAGTCTGTTCCTCAGAACATCCCATACATGGATCAGGCATAAGCCTATACATTTCCCAAACACAGTGAGGCACTGATTGAGGGAAAGATTACTTATTCTTTCTACCAGCTGAAAACCTGGTAAGTCTATAATTATTTTAATAATGCTATTGGGATGTACATAATCCACTGCACCAGAAATCATCAATTGAGTTCAGGTTCTCATATTCGGTGCTGCAGTCTGCTGCACTGACTGAGTCATACACACTACACGTTTGCTCAGTAAATATCAGCGTTTTCTCCTTTCTTTCTCATACAGTTAATTTACTGGCAATTCTGATTCTCTCCCGTGGACATTGTGGCATTTCAAAGTGCACCACTCGTTACATGTTGGCTATGGCATTGGCGGATCTTCTCGTCATGATATTTGAGGTCATATTGAGATATGTTACTTATTATTACCAAGCATCATCGTTCTTCCTGAACATCACTCCTGTATGTAGTGTTCACTATACCTTGTGTTATGTAGTCATAGACTGTTCTGTCTGGTTCACTATCGCTTTCTCATTTGATCGATTTGTAGCTGTCTGTTGCCATAAACTGAGAGCACGGTTTTGCACAGAGAAAACTGCAGCTGTCATACTTTCAACAACCTGCATTCTGCTTTGTTTCAAAAACATCCCCATGTACTTTATTTATGTGCCTCGGACATTTTTTGAAAATATGCCCTGGTTTTGTTTCGTAAAACAGAACTTTTATACTGATCCTGTATGGGTGGGTTATGACAGCTTTCGTCAGATATTAACCCCACTGCTCCCATTCGCTCTGTTACTGTTGATAAACGCTTTGACTGTAAGATACATTTTAGCATCCAGCCGAGTTCGTAAGGAATTGAAAACCCGCAGGAATGGAGAGAAAAAGAGCGATCCGGAGATTGAAAGCAGGAGGAAGTCTGTCATTTTACTTTTCACAATTTCAGGTAGCTTCATAATTCTGTGGTTTATGTTTGTTTTAAATTTCTTTCGTTATACACTTGGAGGAACAGATCACAGCGAGGCTACAGTGATATTGCAAGATTTAGGATTCATGTGCCAGCATTTAAGTTGTTGCACAAACACATTTATTTATGCAGCGACTCAGTCCAAGTTCAGGGAGAAAATCAAGAACGCCTTTCAAACTCTGATCACTTAAGTAAGTCAATGGATCAATGACCTGTAGATCTAACAGTGCAGCTGACTAAGTTATAGTGTTGGGAGAGAGTGGGGACTTCAGATGCTTGAGTGTGGTGTTGGAAAAGCAAAGGCGTTCAGGCAATATTTGAGGATCAGGAGAATCATCATGATGAACAGCTGATGCTCAAAACCTCGATTCCCCTGCTCCTTGGATGCTGCCTGACCGTCTCGACTTTGAGTATTCGTGTTTCCAGGACATGGATGCAGGATTTATATTTGACAACATTATGAACTTCAGTAAACTATGGTCAAAATTTTGGCAGCATTGCCAATAGACAATGGCAGGAAATTAGGGGCAGCTTTTACACGTCAGGATGGTAAATATTGGCAATGATCACGGCAGTACAAATTGGATTTTTAACATTTTCAGATGAACAACGAATAAATGTGCAATTAAGAAAAAGAAGGAAAAGCCACAATTGGTCTGCATTTCTATGAATTTTATTTTTTAAGAGATCCAGGTCAGCCATCACCAAATACAACGATCAAGCACCAATCAATCACACTTGCAGCACTCTGTGAAATCCTCCCTTACCATTAGTAGTTCTGCCTGTACATCATATAACTGTGTTATGATAGTAGAAAATTCATTTTTTCACGCTATCCCGCAGTCTAATCCCACTATTCTGATAGTCGGTCTATCTGACAATCATTTCATCTGCAAGGATTTTTCAGGTGACCACATTACATCATGAAATATGACTTGGCTGATTGGAGTATCCCTCGTGCCATGATTGGACAAGACTATGTGTTTGAATTATTTGTTTGGAAAATTGTGAAGCATATCAAAAGATATGTTTACACACCTTAACCGATACAATGGTACAGTCCTCTCTTGAGAATATGAATGAAATGAGCTGTCATATTTTGTGCAATTGTCTGCAATTATTATAAGATGACTATGCATGTAACTTAAAGCGTACTGAAAAATCGAGAATGCTTCACTCTTCAACCTAACTACAATCTGCAGTTAATGTAAGATACTAATACTGAGTATATAAATGCAATGCACGTCTTTCCATTCAGTCAAGTCATATTTTTGTCTTCCCTTTCACTTACTCTTCGTTCCCATGTTATAATTGCAGCATCTTGGTGAACTGGTCTCGGAATGTTGTCTTATTGATGCCACGAGCAAGTTGATAATGTGCAATGAAATAGCATAAATGTCAAAAGCCCTCATTCTACGTTGCAACACATTTATGATTCAGTCAGTTACCTCTCTATATTTATAGTTGTCCACAGTTGCACGTTGCAATTCCATTCCAGAGAAAATAAGAACTCGCCAAACCTGAGACCATGCAAGATTACAATGCAAACATTAAACAGGATACAATTGAACCTGGGAACATGGAGGACTTCTATCGTAGAGTCTGTGATGTTCGACTCGGCAAACCATTGTTGTGACAGTACAGCTTCAAGGATTTTTGTCTTTTAATGTTTCTTACAGTTGTGATTTTGAGGCTGAGTGCCAAATACAGACTGAATGTAACGGGAATTCATCTATGTCAACGTTGTATACTCTTTAAAAAAAAATTGAAAATCGATAGCCGATCAATGCCGCAACCTCCATCTTCAAATAAATCTCGCAAGATATTTATGATTAGCTTGGAGACTTTCGCGACACAGAACTGGAAGCTGACAGAATCCTTGCACACAGTATTAGTACAGGAATAACTTTCTCGTCTGCAGGATCTCCAGAAACTGTACAACATGATCCTGCCTGTAACTGGTCTGCTGTGAAAATGCACACAGCAGACCAGTTTCGTTTTAAATTGTGTGTGAGAATAGTATATGGTGATCTTGTCGGTCGTCCTTTTGTTACTACTGATGTATTGATTTGTCACTGAAGTATTTTTCCACCTCTTAGGAAATGATACACATCAGTTTGTTGCTTCCTGTTTCTGTGCCATTGGTTTTCTACTTTGTATGCAATGTGTTTCAATGTTTGATGGAAGACTTTCCTGGGAATACCTTTTTATATACGTCAGTACATATCCCATGACACAATTTTCATCAATATTGCAAATTCAATATTCCCAAAGAAATCACATAAAGTATCAACCAGGAGCTCTCGGATTTAATTGCCATGTAACTGAACTCCAAAGGATTCCTTGCACAATGATGGGGCGTGGGATTAGCACAGGCAACAATTTCGAGGAATTCAACAAACTGCATGATTATTAAATTTATGGAACTTTGTCATCAGCTTTGTAAAGAGAAAAATCTTTTGAAGAAAAGATGTGCTTCCCCAAAGCAGAAATTGAAGTAATCTCCGAACTGACACACGAAATAGTATTTTAGGGGTGCATTTCAACTTTTTAAACAAGAGTCTGATTTATCGAAATCGTCCTGCAACAGTGAGGAAATAGGAACGTAGCTGGGAAGAGAAACAGGAAATTAAACATAGTTGAATTCTTGGCACTGTTCAAATACATGGTCGTCTTCCAATGGACAAAGAAGGGATGAGTGAAGAGTTAAATAGTTTAGATGCAGATGCACAGCATAAAGCGAATCAAACATGGGACATGGAAGCAGAAATCGCTGCAGGAAGAAAAATTGCAGCATTGATATAAATGTTGTCTTGTTTTTGGGAGCCCTCGTTATATTATGCACCAATAATTCAGTATTGGCCTGAATAATCATCTCATCGAAAAGGCAAAGGAAGGGATACAGCATATGGATAAAATCATTCATTTTTTAAAAAATCAATCTCGAGCATAGCATCTTGCTTTGAATTTTGGCTCCGTTATGGGCGAGTTCCTTGCTTCAAAAATGTTCCCAGGACGTTGTTGCCATTGCAGACTGGTATACCCAATACATTCACTTCATCCTTCTCAAGTTAAATACATATCACCACCGCAAAAAAAGCATAACAAACGTATATACTGGTACTAATATTGTACTGAGATCGGGAGACCTGCTTTAATGTTGAAGTATTATTGTTATTTAAAGCTTCACATAGAAACTATTTGTTCCAGTGCATGTTCTACTCACAGTGAATATTCAAACAAGGTTGTCATTTCAATTGAAGATAAGCATTACTCCAGCACGTGGTCAGTTGAGTGGTTAGATTTGATTTGAGTTTTATTTTATCACATCGATCGAGATACAGTGAAAACACATTGCTTTGTGTTACATTCAGATAAATGATACAATACATGAATTCATCAACGTAATGAAGGAGAATGCTGTATATCGTGTTACAGCTAAACAGAAGGTGGAAAGAGAAATTAACACGTATATGAAAGGTCAGTTCCAATGTACAGTAACAGTTCAGAAGAAGATACTCTTATATCTCTTAGTATGTGTTTCGGCACCTTTGTATCTTCTGCCCGACAGAAGTGGATGCAAATAGAGTGGAAGAGATCTTTATTATTTTGTTTGTTTTCCCAAGACATTGTGATAATCCAGTACCATTAATGACAGAGGAATTTCATTGCATAAGATAATGTTACAGAATAGAAAGGGACCATTCCACCCGTGATGTCAGGATTGGCTCACAAAACAGCCACCTGGATCGTCCCATTCTGGGATTCTATCTCAAACTTCATCACTGTCAAATATATATATACGTGTGTGTGTGTGTGTGTGTGTGTGTGTGTGTGTGTGTGTGTGTGTGTGTGTGTGTGTGTGTGTGTGTGTGTGTGTGTGTGTGTGTGTGTGTGTGTGTGTGTGTGTGTGTGTTATGTAGCTCTCTTGCTAAAACCTCTGCAAATCTGCCTCCACCAGTCTCTCACTTCCCAAATTCAATTAACTCCCCGAGTAAAGAAGTTGCTCCTCTTCTCACTTTTAGCTTTATAGTTGGCAGCCTTGAAGTTATGACCCCTCCTTACTGACATACCAACTAGTGGAAACAGAATATCCTTCTTTCAGCTTTCAAAATTGCTCATACTTTTGAACGCCTCAATAACATTACGTTTAAAAGCTCTCTGCTCTCAGGGGAATAAACCCTATTTACCCAATCTTTCTTTGTGTTTAAATTCCCTCATTTCTGGTATAATTCCGATAAATTCCCTTTGAACTCTCCCCGGGGCTAACATTCTTCCATAAATAAGATATTCAGAAATGAATACACACTCACCATACGATCTGAGCAATCATTTTTAAAAGTGTTGAGTCACATGCATATTTTCACAATATATTCAATAAAATGGAGCAGCGATGGAACATGATCAACCCTTGAGGAAGTCACCTCAGGATCTATAGGTTAATTATAAATTTGGACCAAAGAGAAAAGTCAGTCATAGAGTCGCAGAGTCAGAGTCATACAGACATTTCATTTGAACCTGTCGTCGACAATGTCCCAAACCCGTCCCATCACGTCTGCCTGTGCTTGGCCCATATCCGTCCAAACCCTCTCTATTCATGAATTTATTTAAACATTAATTGGGTTTTGCAATTGTAACCATATCTATCAGTTCCTCTCGCAGTTCATTCCATGTACAGACCACTGTCTAAATACCTTTCCCCACATGTCCCTATTAAATCTTTCTCCTCTTGTGTTAAAAAGAATCTGTATCCTTATCTTTAAATCCCCACCCTCAGGAAAACCTGCCTGTCATTCAGACTATTTGTTACCTCCATGATTTTATGAACTTCTACAGGGAAACACTTCATCCAATAATACTCCAGTGAAAAGAAAAATCACAGACTCTCATTATAAGGCAAACCTTCCACTCCCTGCAACATCCTGGTGAATGTATTCTGTAACCCCCTCCCCAATAATAAACTTACTTTAGCAGGTTGACGAAAACTGGGCACTGTACTCCAGAGGTTGCCCCACGAACAACTTGCACAACCACAGGTTATACGTGGAGTGATTTATACCAGCAGTAAGATGAAAGTAACAGTTACATTTAACGAGTTAAAATGTCACTTGCACTGATGGCATGATCTGCCCTTGTACGTATGAATACTGAGAGGCTGTTGCGGGCAGCTCAAGTTAAAGTGAAAACTACCACTAATTGGAAGAACTCAATTATTGTTTGAAGCTTGGGAGTGGCTGCGTTTCACTATTTTGTCGGATTTACATCGGTTCTTATTTGGAGTGAATAGGCTCCATGAAACTTCTGTCAGTCCTTTAGGAACAGATTAATCAACAACACATGGTAGTTAATGTGCTGTCTGAAAATATCGTTGCACCATTATCTTCCACCGTTTGATGTATCATACTATCTAAGCAACCGAATCACGCATTTAGGAGTTTACATCAATGATAATTTTAAATAAATAACTGTTTGGAGTACTGAAAAATCCATAAATGCAACCATTGCAATCGTTCATTTTGCGTATCAAACAGTGTCTCAGTGATCCAATAAGAAAATGGGACAGCCAGTTATTCTGTCGATTAAAAAAGAACAATTTGCTTCTCGATCGGGACAACGCTGATCGATGGCAATATTCGAATTAATCTTCATTATTTGGTATGAAAAATTAGGTCGTTGAAATTCTGTGCTCTCTTTTTAACAGGAAACCTGTCGCAATTATAATACTTAACAAAGTAAACGATGGCCTTTCGAAGCATATCTCTGTCTGTATCGTGACCAAGGAAATAGCAGGTCTGCTGGTTATGCTCTTGAGTGAGATATTGTATCAGATTTTCATTCTTAACTTTCACTTTCCATTACTGAACCCTTTGCCCATCTGAGAGTTTGTTTTTTACTTAACTGATGGTAACATCCATTTGTCTGTTTGGTTTACCACCACGTTCACATTTGACAGGTTCTCTATCAAAATTCGAAAAACTACCAATTGAACCAGCGGATTGGCTGTCACATTCCAAAAATGTTCTCCGTTATGATCAGATTAAGGAATATTTCATTTTTCTTTGCATTAGGAAAACAGCAACAAATCAACAAGATGCATTGTGGGTGCAGCGCAAGTGGAGATTTCATTTCCTCACCACCAGGCTACGCTTGATTTCATGTTGTCTCGTAGTCTGGCTTCTCTTCATGTTAATCACATTGTATAACTCATTGACAATCGAACTCATCTTTGTTGGGGGCAAGCCCTCAGTGGACTGACAGGTAAAAACGGGGAGAATCATCAAGACCCAATGATGCATAACAAAAAGAAATACATAATTTTATTAGTAACTGTATTGGGCAACTTCATCATACTGCAGCTGATGGCGGCCGTTAGCTGTGCAATGACTGGATAAATGAACACCTCTTTTTACTGATGTGATTGCACCAATCCTGGATACATCGTCACTGAGACTGGAAATTTTTTTGAAGCTTTAGCATTCTTTCCCGAACATTTTCTGTTTAAGCAGGGACCCAGAAGAAATTCAGAGAAGAGCTGAAGAAGGCAGCTAAACCTTTTGGACTCTGTTTCCAAGACTTTCGAAGAAGTATAAGCTAAGACAGGCGTTGTAAATTTAGAATTCAGTTTCTGCTTAATTCTGAGGCTGGATGAATCACTTTCAATGTCTCAGCAACATCAACTTTAAAAGTTCACGGATACACAATTATAGCTGTCCTTTTAGACACCTATTGTCCACAGTTCATTGCACTGACATTCCCAAACCAGGGAATGGGTTTCTCAAACAGAACTCATGTCGAGGACAGAGGTTTCACTGCTGCAGGTTATACATCGTAAATTATCTATTTACAATGAGGTCGGGTTTGCGAGAATGATCTTGTTCTCAGGTATTTAATGAACAAATATGTTCATTACAAATCTTACTTAGATAGTATTTCGGATCATGAGTGCCCCACTAAAATGTTTTTGAAGCATCACATCACAGTGCAAAAGAGTCCCTTTGTCCATCTAGCCCACAACATCAAAAATTCACCAAGTCCTGCACTAGTCAACTTTCCCACAGTCGAGATATCGAGTTGTACAGAAAACAGACCATTTCATCCAACTTGTCAATGCCGATCAGATATCCTAAATAGGGTGTAGGTTTGCTCGCTGAGCAGTAGGTTTGATATCCAGACGTTTCATTACTTGGCTAAGTAACATCATCAGTGGCGACCTCCAAGTGAAGCGAAGCTGCTGTCTTCTGATTTCTATTTATATCTTTCTCCTGGATGGGGTTCCTGAGGTTTGTGGTGGTGTCATTTCCTGGTCGTTTTCTGAGTGGTTGATAGATGGCATCTCGTTCCATGTGTTTGTTTATGGCGTTGTGGTTGGTGTGCTAGGCCTCGAGGAATTCTCTGGCATGCTTTCACTTAGCCCGTCCCAGGATGTTTTACGTAGCCCGTCCCAGCGTTGTCGCAGTCGAAATAGTGTTTTTTTTTCATCCGTGTATAGCGCTATGAGGGAGAGAGGTTCGTGTCTGTTTGTGGCGAGCTGGTGTTCGTGTATCCTGGTGGCTAGCTTTCTTCCTCTTTGTCCTACGTCGTGTTTGTGGCAGTCCTTGCATGGAAGTTTTTTTGTCGATGACGTTGGTTTTGTACATCGTTTGTACTGGGTCTTCTAAGTCTGTTAGTTTTGTTTCAGAGTGTTGGTGGGTTAGTGTGTTACAAGGATTCCGAGGGGTCTTAGTAGTCTGGCTGTCATTTCTGAAACTGCTTTGATGTATGGTAAGGTGGGTAGGGTTTCTGACTGTGTTTGGTCTGCTTGTCGTGGTTTGTTCTTGAGGAATCTGTGCACTGCATTTTCTGAGTATCCTTTCTTCTTGAATACGTTGTACAGGTGGTTCTCTTCTGTTTTCCGAAGTTCACCGCTGCTGCAGTGTGTGGTGGCTCGTTGGAATATTGTTCTGATGCAGCTTCGTTTGTGTGCGTTGGGATGGTTGCTGTTTTAGTTAGCTCATGCCCGAAACGTCGATTCTCCTGCTCCTTGGATGCTGCCTGACCTGCTGCGCGTTTTCAGCAACACATTTTCAGCTAAGTGTTTCCTTTGCCTGGGAGACCCAGTACAACCCATGGACAAAACCAACGGCATCTACAAAATTCCATACAAGGACTGCCACAAACACTACGTAGGACAAACAGGAAGAAAGTTAGCCACCAGAATACACGAACACAAGCTAGCCACAAAATGGCAGGACCATCTCTCCCTCGTAGCCCTGCACACGAATGAAAAAAAAATCATTTAGACTGGGACAACACATCTATCCTGGGACGGGTTAAGTAAAAGCATGCCAGAGAATTCCTAGAGGCCTGGCACTCCAACCACAACGCCATAAACAACCACATAGATCTAGATGCCGACACGTAAACCTCAACCTGAGCTACAAACCTTCACAAGCATTGCAAAAATATCCTAAATAAATAATGTCTCATTTCTGGCACTCCAGCATTATTCCTCTAAACCCTCCCATTTCGTTTGAAAGCTTCCACTACCTCCACTGCAGTGTTATTCTGTACACCTGTCCCCCACCATCGTCTGCATTAAAAGATTGGCTATTTGGTCCCCTTTCAATCTTTCACCTGTGACTTTAACATTTTGCCCATTTGTTTTTGACTCCCCTATGTTTGGAAAACATTTTGGCTATTCATACTATTCATGGTGCTCATGATTGTATAAGTCTCGAGAAGGTCACCCTTCTGCCTACCACGCTACACGGGGGAAACAAAAGCCGGTGCCAATATGGCCTCTTTCTATGTGTCAAATCGTCCTTGTAATTTTTTCTGTACCTTTTCATGCTAAGCAATATATTTCCTATAACAGAAAGAACAAAAATGAAGACACGATTGACACAGTGATATCACCATTGTCACGTCCAAACACAATATTTCCTTTCAACTCCGAAATTCAGTATACTAAGCAAAATGGAATCATTCTACTCGCGCTCTTCAATAATTTGTCTACTTGCAATTTCTATAATCACCGATGTCTCTTTATTCAGCAACACACCCCACAACCCTACCATTAACTGAATAAATCCTGACCTGCTTTCTCTTGTTAAAATGCAACTCCCCACACTGATCTACATTAAATTCCACATGCAATTCTTCGGCCCATTGGCTCTTCTGTCCAAGGACCAGTTGTACTCTTCGGTGCCCACGCCAACAATGATACTGTTGTCGTCTGCAAAATTACTAACCATACCTCGTAGATTCATATACGAATCAATTCTGTTCATTTCGAAGAGCAGTGGAGCGACCACTGATCCTCGCAACAGAGTGCATGTCACATGCTTTCAAAGCCACGAGACTTGAAGTGTTCATCCAAATACTTCACAGCTTGTATGGTTTCCAGACTCAACTCACTCTCCCATGCACTGCGATCCAGATCGTCATCACTCTTTGATTGCAGGTTTTGTCTGAAATCCCCTGTAAATCTGCGTTTCATTTGAAAATGATGCACTGTTATAGGGACCCTTAAACAGAGGAGAGCAGTTGTTTCCTATACCCCTCGCCGATGCTCAGCTTTCTCTGTTCCAAAGAAAACGACCCGAGGTAATCAAGCCTCTCTTTATCACTGAAATGCTCTATCCAAGTCATATCCTGGTGAACCTCCTTTGTACTGCCTCCAGGACAATCACAAGCTTGCCAGTGTCGAGACCAGTACTGCACATAGTACTTCAGCTGTAGCCTCAAAATTGTCCTGCAATATTCCAGCATAACCTGCCTGCTCAGCTAATTTGTACTTCGCCTGGTAAAGGAAAATGTCCAGAATGTTTCTTTAACCACCTAAATTCAGGACAGAAAGACAAAACCAACCACAATTAAGGAGGATGAATTGTGATCCAATGTTGTTACTATGGGAACATTATCTCAGTGCCTAGCAAGTCACAGCAGTGTTTGATAAAGTTTTGACCGGCTGAGCATATGTAAAATTTCAGTTCCCATTAGAGACTGATAATATTGTGTGTGTGTGTGTGTGTGTGTGTGTGTGTGTGTGTGTGTGTGTGTGTGTGTGTGTGTGTGTGTGTGTGTGTGTGTGTGTGTGTGTGTGTGTGTGTGCGCGCGCGTGTGTGTGTGTGTGTTTGTACATGTGGTGTACTTTTGCGTGTGTGTGTGAGATAGAGCGTGAGAGACAGAGAGAGACACTGAAAATAAGTGTGTCTGCGTGCGTGTGTGCGAGAGAGGCAGAAAGAGACATACAGAAAAATATGCCTGTGGGTCTGTGTTTGTGCATGTGGTGTGTATTTGCGTGTGTGTGAGAGAGAGAGCGTGAGAGACAGCGACACTGTAAGTGTGTGTGCATGTGTGTGAGAGATGCAGAAGAGACATATTAAAAATATGTCTGTGTGTGTGTGTGTGTGTTTGTGTATGTGTTTATTATTTGCAGTCCCCCACGGAGGAGTGCTGCTGACTGTTTGTTTATGTATCTGTGTGTAAAATTTACAGTCTACAGCAGAGGGGTATCATAATGTTACTGAGTCTGATTGAGTGATAGTCAGAGTCCAGCAGTGGAAGATTGCTATTGTTTGTGTGTATGTGTGTGTGTACGCGCGTGTGTCTGCATTTATTGATACTACCCGTGTATAATCACCTTTAACAAAATGTGTCAAGCAGAAACCTTCTAGCACGAACAAATGAGCTGTCGATGAGATGGTTGAACAGCCAGGAACGCCGGTTGACAAGGTCTGAAAAATAAATTACACTTGTTTAATAATCTTATGTTCAATTTAGTGTGCACTTCTGATCAATCTTGAAATAAACACGCTCATTTGTAAAGGTCTTGCTTAAAATTGTAACTAAAGTGTTCAATTCTCTGATATATCTATCATCATTTACGTAAGTCTCATTCACATTAAATTTTCTGACTTAGTTAATTTTAGTTTGATTAAATTTGATTAACACTCCCGCATTCACCTGTTCCTCTCCCCCACTTCTCCGTAATGTCTCTCTCTCCATCTTTTTACATGCTCTTTCTCGCTACTTTCTTTGGCTCTTCTCTCTCATTCTTAAACAATTTTTACAAAGTTTCTTATTATGTGCAATCTCGCCCCATCCTCTCCATCTTAGATTTCTGATTTCTGCTCAAAGTGTGGTTCACCTTCCTGAACAAGGGCTTAAGCCAGAAACGTCAATTGTCCTGCTCCTTTGATGCTGCCTGACCTGCTGCGCTTTTCCAGCATCATATTTTTAAGCTCTGATCTCCAGGATCGGCAATTCTGACTTTCTCCTCGTTGTATAATACTAGTCCAATAAAACTCCCATTTAAGATTTACGAAACAACACTTCCTATCTCAAAACTAGGCAGCTGCGGGATCTTATATTTGGATCTTCCTGTATCTTATTTTCTCCCTGTTAGGAATTTCTGCGCGAGAAGTTATTGATCGAAGAGGTACTTTTATTGTCATAGTGTCACAGGGATGTACAGCACAGAAACATACCCCTCGGTCCTACTCGTCCAGCCAGATGAGATGACACAGCACAATCTCGTCCCACCTGTTAATATCAGGTCCATACCTTTCCAAACCCTTCTTATTCATATACCCATCCAGATGCCTCTTAAATGTTGCAATTTTACAAGACTCCAACACTTGCTCTGACAGCTCATTCCATACATGTATGACGCACTGTGTGAAAAAAAAGTTGCCACTTAGCTCTCTTTGTTATTTTTCCCCTCACACAATACCTATGCCCTCTAATTCTGGCCTCTCCCACCCCAGGGAAAATACTTTGCCCATTTATCCTATCCATGACGTTAATGATTTCATAAACCTCAATGAGCCTCCGATGCTCCAGCAAAACAGCCCTAGCCTATTCAACTTCACCCTATCGGTCAAACCTTCCAACCTTGGCAACATTCTTGTAAAACCTTTGGGAACTGCCTCACAACGTCTTTCCGATGGGAAGGCGACCAGAATTGCATGCAATATTCCAACAGTGGTCGAATCAATCTCCTGTGCAGTCAAACCATGACCTCCCAAATCCTGTACTCAATACTCTGACCATCAAGGAAAGGATATCAACCGCTTCTTCACTATCCTATCTATTTGTGACTCCACTTACAAGGAACTACGAAGCCGCACTCTATGATCTCTTGGTAAGACCGTGGACCTTACCAGTAAGTGTGTAAGTCCTGCTAACATTTGCTTTCACAAAATCCAGCACCTCACACTTATCTAAGTTCAACTCCGCATGCCACGCCACAGCTCATTACCCCATCTGATGAAAATCCTGCTGAGATAACCTTCTTCGCTGTCCACAAAACCTACAATTTCGGTGTTATCTGCAAACGTACTAACTAGACCTATTATAGTCACATCGTACTCATTTGTAAAAATGATGGAAAGTAGTGGACCTCACACTGATTCTTGTGGCACTCCACTGGTCACAGGCCTTCAGTCTGAATCATTACTCTCCAACACCACCCTCTGTCTTCTACCTTTGAACCAGTTCTGTATCCAAATGGCGAGTTCTCTCTGTATTCCATGAGACCTCATCTTTCTCATCAGTTCCCCATGGGGAATCTTGTCGAAAGCCTAACTGAAGTCCATATAGATCAGATCGACAGCTCTGCTCTCATCAATACACTTTATTAGTTCTTCAAAAACACCAATCAAGCTTGTGACACATGATTTCCCACGGATATAAGCATGTTGACTATCCCTAATCAGTGTTTGCCTTTCCAAATACATGTACATCCTGTCCCTCAGGATTCCCTCCAATTGGCCTACCAACGACTTCAGGCTCAGTGGTCTGTCCAGAAAACCTTTCTTCAACAGTGGCACCACGTTGGCCCATGGCCAGATTCCAGCACCTCACCTGTGACCATTGATAATACAAATATCTCAGTAAGAGGCCCAGCAATCACTTCCCTACCTTCCCACAAAGTTCCAGGGCATGCCACATCAGTTCCTTGGGATATACCTACTTGTATGCTTTTCGAGGAATCCAGCATATCCTCCTCTGTAATATGGATATTTTTAAAGATGTCACCATTTATTTCACACCATTCCATATCTCCCACGTTCGTTTGACACAGTAACTAATGATGCAAAATGCCCCTTTAGTATCTGCCCTATCCCCTTGCGCTCCAAGCAAAGGCTGCCTTGTTGATCTTTCAGGGGCTCTATTCTCTCCGTAGTTACATTTTTGTCGTTCAGGTATTTGTAAAATCCTTTTGGATCCTCTTTAACTTTATTTGCCAAAGCTATCTCATGTCCCTTTTTGCCCTCCTGATTTCTCTGTCAAGTACACTCCTACTGCCTCTATACTTTTCTAACGATTCGCTCGATCTATCCTGCCTATGCATGACATATACATCCTTCTTTTTGTGAACGAAACCCTCAATTTCTTTCGTCATCCAGCATTGCCTTTTGCTACAAGTCATTCCTTTCAATCTAAAAGAACGATTAAATTTTGTTGTCTCATTTCTGAAGGCTTCCCATTTTCCAGCTATCCGTTCTCTGAGAACATCTTCCCACAATCAGCTATTGATTGTTCTTGCCTCATACCGTCAAAATTTCCCTTTCATCAATTTTGAACCTGAACTTTTAGATCTGGTCTGTTCATTTTTATCACTTTTTAAAATCCAACAGAATTATGGTCGCTGGCCTCAAAGTCCTCCCGTACTTACACCTCAGCTACATTCCGAACCTTTCTGAATGTTTGACTCGCCTTTATTCTCAACTGTACCAGACTCGGATTGAAATTTTTCCTCACTATCTCCCTGTTTCCCACTCTCACTTCCCCCCACACGCCCCACACCCCCCACAGCCCCCATGCACTAATTTAATTTCTCCCGAGCAGCTCCACCAAAACTCCTTGCTAGTATAGTAGTCCCCTTTCAATTCAGGTGAATTCTGTCCTTCTTGTCCAGTTCACTTCTTAAACAAAACAGCTGTCAATGATCCAAAAATGTGAATCTTTCTCCCGTCCGCCAGCTCCTAAGTCATGCATTCATTTGCTCTATCTCCTGCCCTCACTGGTTCGTAGCACTAGGTGTAATCCAGAGAGTACTCCTCTCGAGGCCCTTTTTTAAAAAAAATCCTGCCGAATTCTCCGTAATCTCCTTTCGGAATCCAAATCCTTTCCCTTTCTACGTCATTGTTTCCAATGTGTACAATAAACTCCTGCTGGCTTCTCTCCCGCTTGAGAACATTCTGCACCCTCTCTGGGATGTCCTTCAACTTAATGGAGTATCATTATAAGTATAATCCTTTGTTGGGGGAGTATTTTGGAATAATGTTTAATGGGGGAAACTGATGGTTCATGTGCATGATAATTGTATAATGCAGGTAGAAAATACTTTTCCTGTTGTAGAATCCATGAGCCAATGGTCTCCTCTGTCTTGTGTGATTCCATGGCTGGGGAAGGAATGCCTTGTGATTCTCTGACTGACAGATCCCTCCAGGAACACAGAAACCTGGTAACACTCCATAACCATTCGTCGGAATCAAAAGGTATCAATAATTATCGCCTTGGCGTGATGTGACATTCCTATACCACTGCATTAACTGACCACAGACCAATCGGGATTGCATCCTTGTCAATTGCTGCAATTTCCTTTTTAAAACCTTCATTCATGGGATGCCGAGGTCATGGGCTAGGTCAATATTTTTTGGGCTGTCCATTAGCGTCGGGAGCAGAGAACAGTCTAACACATTGAAGCCAACTTCTGAAGATAAGTGGAACTGTTCATATAAAGACTTCCTTACCAAACGAACATCAGCGAAACAGATGGGTTTTACGATGATTGGTAAACGTTCACCATTAGACCAGCTGATACCTACTTCACTCCATCAGTCCTTTTTTTATGTAGCATTCATATTTTTAATTCCTGATCACTCACCCACCTTTCTTTAGTGTTCTGGTCGTAAGGGCGGAAGTTGCACTCCATCCCTAATGACAGTCGCTGAGGCTTTCCAGGGTTCAATAGCACTTCTAGCCTTAAATTGATGCAAATAATTGAACTTGACAAAAAATGAATCTAAATTTCCCATTTTAGAGAAAATATGACTCTTCTGTGTTGTCCCTAGTTCTCTTTATTAATGAAGAATGTCAATAATTTCACTGGATATTTCAACACAGTTTTGAACTGTTTTCTGAACTTGGACTGAGTCACTGCATAAATAAATGTGTTTGTGCAGCAACTTAAACCCACCAACATCAGCCCAACGTGTAGGAAGATATGTACAGAACCAGTATAATAGTTAGGATTTGTTCCTTCAATGTAATAGTGTATGAAGAAAAGAAGAAATACTACCCACAGGAGTATGAAGCTTCCAGAAATGGAGAAAAGTATAATCATAGACCTTCTTCTGCTCTCCATTTCTGGGTCATTTTTATTCTCACCTTTACTCTGATCCTTCAGTCCCTTTCGGACACGACTAGCCACTAAAACATATCTGACTGTCAGAGCATTGAATAACAGAATTAAAACAAATGGGAGCAGTGGGCATAAAACGGCATCAAACCAGTCAAATACTTTCCAAGCAGGTTCATTGTAATAACTTGACTTTATCTCACAGAACCACGGGACGTTATTAATGATCTTCTGAGGTTGAAATGTCACGTAGAAGGGGATATTCTTGACGCAGAGCAGAATGCAAGTTGTTGACAGAACTAGAGCTGCAATTTTCGCTTTGCAATATTTAGCTTTGAACTTCTGGATACAAATGGCCACAAATCGATCAAAGGAAAAAGTGACAGTGAACCAGACTGAACAGTCTCTGGCAGCACGACTCAGCACATAGATTATACTGCACACAGGAGTGATGTCCAGGTAAGATACATGAAAGTAATAATGATTGATTTGTGTCAGTATGAACTCATTTACCACGACCAGGAGATCGGCTATTGCCATTGCTATTAGATAGCGGGTGGTGCATGAAGATAGGCCACATTTTCCTCGGGATAGAATGGCAATTGCCAATAAATTAACTACACGTGAGAAAGAAGTAAAGAAAAAAAACTGTAAGTTACAAGTGAAACACACATGCTCCATCAACGTACGACACGAAACGCATGAACATCTGGTTGGTGAAAACATGTTACATTTAAGTCATCAAATCTCAGAGCCCAGGTTGAGTTCAAAGTACCCGTGACTTAGTTTTACTGAGTTTGGATGTAACGCATTACTGGGTCTGCTAATTTCAATATAACAAACCTTGCTGTACCTGGAAACTTATGAACTAGCTCACTCAATAAACCCGAAAATATTATATATCTAAAATACAGTGAAGTGAACTGCATTACTCTGTCTAATTATTTTAGTGTTTTTTTTTCATTTATTGAAACGTTAAAAAACGTTCTCAACGTTAACATATATGATATTCAATTGAATAGCCAACGAAATATCAGAAGTTATTTCAATTTTGAATCAATTTCTCCCCAAATACCAGGAAGTCCAATTTATAGTTGATAGGCTCTTTGTCAGGAAGTTTTTTTAAAAAAAGTTGAATTACTGATTCCAGGATTCATGCTGTATCAGTGGTATGTATAATGTCCGCATTACTTTATTTTATCTTCATCATGCATATTTTTACATTGTTGAAGTGGACCTCTTCATTTCCTGGAATATTTGATTGACCGTCACACTCCTGATCCCATAGATATTTATTCCTCTTTTGTTGAAGGTCCAATCACACACAACAGTCTGTATGCTATCTATGTAAAAGTACAACATTTGTTGGCCTTTGTCTGTAATCTTTAACTTTATTCCGATGATTACGGAGGGTCAGTAGCAGCAGCAGCATGTTCCATCTTTCAAAAGATATTGTGCCATAATCCAGGCTGTTTTTCACGGCAGAAACTCACCAAACATCCTCAGGCAGCACATTCCAAGCCCACGACCACTTCCATTGAAAACGACAAGTGCTTCTGGCACTTGGAACACTAACTCCAAGTTCCCCTCCAAACTACTCACCATGGAGAAATGATTGATCATTCCATAATGATCGCTGGCTAAGGGCACTGCCAGTCAACGACAGCACATGGAGTGCAGCGGTTCAAGATGGCAGCTCACTCCCACCCACTCAACGGCAACGAAGAACATGGAATAAATGTTGGGTTCAACCAACGGCACCAGCAATCCACAAAAGAATAAAAATACGCCTTCCTGTCTTTATATTTTATACTTTACATTTTATCCCCCTCCGAACTCCTGGCTGTATCGGATCTCATCTCTCAGTCTACCAATCAGAAACACTGATAAGGATGAAGATTTCTCCCTCTAATTCCATCCCACTCAGATTGTCCTGTTGCATATTTTTCACTTCCGTGACCCTGCCATCAGGAATGAAATTTTTAGTTTTGGATCTTGTCTGCCAGCAAATAAATTTCATTGCCTTCCTCCCAGTTTACTCTTCCTTACTGGCATATCTTGTCAATGTTCTTCCTCACCACATATAAACAGAGAGGCTGACTGAAAGAAAAGATCATGCAACTCATTGTCACATACACTTACTTGGAACACCAATAATGGCAAGCATCAGGTAATAGACTTTCCTGATCACAGAAAATATTGACATAATTTTCCACTCAAAGCTCCTTTCTGTTTGCTGCTGAGGGTAAACTCCCTAAGTTAAACTGTGAGGCATTCCCAGAGAGTTGGATTTATACCCCACAGAATTGCCAGGGGCACATAGTAGTTGCGACATCGCAAGTTAAACTTCTTTCCGGTAGTTGACGTCGAGATTACGACATCCAATTAAACCCAGAACGTGCCCAGAAATACTTTGTTTTCGGCTTCGACTCATTGTTCCAAATAAGGCGCTTGTAGAATCAAACAGCATGGAAAAAATACTTCAGTCCATCTCGTCCATACTGATCAGGTTTCGTGAACGAACTTAGTCCCTTTTGACTGCGTTTGGCCCACTATTCCTTGAAATCTTTCTTAATCATGTACCAATCCAAATGTCTTCTAAAATCTCGAATTATACTCATTCGGACCATTTCCTCAGGCAATTAATTCCATATACAAACGACTTCCTGTGTAAAAGATTTTGCCCCTCATGTCCCGTTTAACTCTTTCCATTCAGAACGTAAACCTCTACCCTCACGTTTTGAACTGCTCGACCCTGGGGAAAAGACCTTGGCAATTCACTCCATCCGTGCCCCTCATGATTATATAAACTTCCTATTCTCTATGGTATGTAGTCCCAGCCTATCAAGCCTCTTCCTACGAATAACACCATCTAGTCCCAGTAACGGACTTGTTTAGAAAGGTGGACAAGGAATATGGAAGACGCTGGAGAATGAACTTTGGAAGCATATCAGCCATGTTGGAATTTCAGATCAGCTTCGATGGGTGACATGGCCTCAATTTCTCCTATATCCTTTGATCTTATGTACTTCTCGCACTGGATTAATGATCTGACGTGCAAGGGAGATTGCATCCTTTTCTCAAATTCATTGTTAATTGTACGCTCTATCTCAGACAGACTCATATACCTCAGTCACACCTGTGCTCCCAATATTCTTTCTGTGAAAAGCTTCAATGAAATGAAACTTTCACCATCGCAACAATTTCAGGCAACTACACTTCTCGAGGACGTCTTTGCACTGCATAAAATGAGCATGAAGTTATCACAATAAACTGCATTCTCCGTGATCACCTTGTGACACATTCAGCCAGTATCACATTTTACATCAATTCGAAGTCCCAGACCACATAGAAGATCTGTCAAATGCAGTGCCTCAAACTGTTAGATCAAGTTTACACCAAGGAACCTCTTCAAATATATCTCGAACTTTCAATGGACGGAGCATCTTGAAGAGATCTGAAGGGGTACACATATTCCAATTGAGAAAGGATAAATCAAGGTACTTTCTAGATGTTGTGAAGTTAAATGCAGGGGATTTCCAAACAGACTTGTGTATTCATAAGGAGTCAGAGAAACCTATTCTTTTCCCCATTCACCCAACCTATCAATCTTCCTTTGTAAATTGATGATATATCTGCACTGTCTACAGTGCTCCCTAACTTTGTCAGAGACATCGAGCCAGAGCCTGATAGCACGGAACAGGCCGTTCCACCCAGTCTGGTCCATGCCAATCAAAATGTCCGTCAACACTGACCTTATTTCCCTGCACTTTTACCACATTCTTCTAATCCTTTCCTAAACATGTATTTGTCCAAATGCCTTTTAAATGTTGATATAGTACCCGCCTTAGCCACTGTCACTGGATGCTCATTCCATATGTGTAGAAAAAGTTGCCCCTCAGGTTCCATTTTCATTCCTTCCCACTGACCTTAAACTGCTGCACTTTTGTCCTCGAATCACCAACCCTAGGAAAAAGGAAAAAGTGCATTCACACTATCCATGCCTCTCGTGATCTTATACACTTGTGTTAGATCCACACGCCCAGTAGCCTCCTCCAGTTCCCTGCTATGTGCCTAGAAATAGGGTTAGTGTGGATGGACATATTCGACGGCGTGGACGCTTTCGAGACAAAGGGCCTGTCTCCAAGCTGTCAGACTCTTTGACTCTATGACAGGGTGGATTGGACGCAGCTGTATCAATTAGTTGAAGGGGTAATGGCAAGCAGCATTGTTTTAATGTGAAACTCAGGCGGTTTGGAGAAGATTGAAAAAGAGTGTTTCCACCCAGAGTGTACTAGGTGTCTGTAATAGACTGTCTGAGAGGGCAACATAAGCAGAAAACATCATAATCGTTAGAAGTTACAGAGCGAGCAATTGGAATGTTACAACATCAAACGCTGTGGGCCAGGTTCTCGAGAGTGGGACTATTGCAGTTAAATAAGCACAAACTCAATGGAGTCAATGGCCTCCTCTCTGCTGAATGACTCTCTTATTATGTCAATGATCTTTTTGGCATTTACAAGTTGGACTGAAGGTTCTGTATCCGTGATGGACATCTCTATGACTCTATGATAGCTTACGAAGCCTGTTGCAATGATAAGAAGAATGAAGAGCTGCAGAGATGGGTTGAGTGAAAGGGAAAATATCACCTGACCTCCACATCTTTGGACTGTGGGGGGAAACCGGAGTATCCAGAGGAAATCCATGCAGACGTTGGGAGAATGCGCAAATTCCACGTAGACAGTCGCCAAGGCTGGAATCGAACGCGGGTCCCTCTCACTGTGAAAGGACTTCTTTTATCTCCGAGGTTTTCTGGCTGCCACCGAAGTTAGTGATTGCAAAATCTTCGATCATATCACAAGCGCGAGAAGACAATTACAGAGAGACCTGAGTGTTTACAGAGACATCTGGATGTTCGAGTCCTTCGTTCCCTGAAGGTGGAAACGCAGGTGTATAAAGTGGTCAAGAAGTCGTACGGCATGCTTTCCTCCAATGGATGCGATGTTAAGTATAAGAGTTGGCAGGTAATGCTACAGTTGTTTCAGGTAATGTTACAGTTGGTTCAGCCGCATTTGCAATATTTTGTACGGTTCTGATCACCACATTACCAAATGAATGCCTTGGAAACGACGCAGAACAGATTCTCCAGGATGCTGCCTGGTATGGAGGGCAAAGGCTGTGAGGAGAGTTTGAATATATTAGGATATTTTTCATTAGAACGACGGAGATTGGGCTGCGCCAGAATGAGGTCTACAATATCCCAGGTGTACAGACATGTTGGAAAGGGAGGAAATTTTCCCCAGAGTGTGGAATTACTTGGGGTCCCGATTTCAAAGTGAAAAGGGAAACGTTTAAGGGAGATACATGCAGAAAGTACTTTATTAAATGTCTGGTGGGAGTCTGGAATGAATTGTAAGCGGAGATGGTAGAGGCGAGAGTGACAACATCTCTTAAGATGTATCCAGGCAGACACATGAATGGGCAGTGAGCAAAGGGATACAGTTCTATAGAAAATATGGTGCAGTTTAGATAGAGGATATGATTCAGTGCAGGCTTGGAGGGCTGAAGGTCCAGTTCCTGTGTTGTAATTTTCATTGTTCTTTGTTCTTTTCTCCGGTTTCATTCCAAAATCCAAAAATGTGCAGGTCTGGTGAATTGGTCATGCTAACTTGCCCATAGTTTTAGGTGTAATTGTCAGATATGAATATAGGCTTTGGGATTGGGTCTGGATGGGCTACTCTTCAGAGCGTCGGAGTGGACTTGTTAAACCAAATGACCTGTTTCCTTACTGTAAGGAATCTGATCTAAATCTACACAAATTCTTGTCAAGTTAACGAATCGAATATTATCATCAACAGCTGGAAACATAAAAATCAGGGAAAACATAGTTAGCCGTGACATTAGAGAATGGCAAAGAAATCCTGAAGAGAAAACATCTTTCCTGCTCTGTGAAATCAGCAACTCATATACCGGGACTGTAGGTTTCAGTTTCCAGATTGTTCCTGATTCATAAATATATGTTCCTACGCAAGCCCTTAACCTGGTCTTGTGCCACAGGACTCGCCCTCAGCAATCATCTGAATTTCGACGGTCAGAGAGCAGTAATTTCTCATTGAAAATGAAAAGTAAAATAGACATTAAAAGTATGCCAAAAATTATACATATATATCTATACATGGGTGATATGCAGTTAATCCTTTAGTTCTATGTAAGGTGATTGATTTTGCAACTTGACTCATCACAAGTTAAATACGCTCACACACACTCATGTATAGATACACACACAAACAGACACTCACACATAAAACACTCACATGTAAACTCACACATACATGCACATATATCCACACACGAACATTCACATGCACAGTCACGTACAGAAATGCACACAGCCACACACTAACAAAACACTCTCATTATGCATCAGCATACACAGTGTCTCGCTCACACACACATACAGTCACACAAACGCACAGGCACACGTGTAGAGTACTTCATAAAATAGATCAGTTGTTCTAACTTTCTAATGTATCTCCAAACAAAGCAGGTTAAACAATGCCTGATACTCATCGGTGTGGTACACCTTTGAGAATGGTAACATATCTCACTCATCATGTGGAAGTATTTCAACGCGCCTCCGAGATGTATTCAGTTTTGTTTATGAATCAGCTTATTGATTAATGCAATTTGAATTTTCACCAACGTTGTTAACTCTTCTCTAAACTTAGAATGATGCACCGCGTAAATAAATGTGTTTGTGCAGAAGCTCAAATTCTGAAGCATATCACCACTATTTTCAAAACTGTTTTTTGAATCTGTGTAATCTTTGAAATGCATTACTGCAATATTATAACATAAAAATACCGCAACACACTTCAGCCACAGAAGAATGAAACTGCCCAATACTGTGAAGAGCAAAATCGCAGATTTTCTTCTGCTCTCTATCTCTGAGTCACTATAACTCATTCTCTTGTGTTGACCCATCAATCCCTTTCAGACTCGTCTAGCCACTAAAATGTGTCTAACTGTAAGAGTATTGAGTAAGAGAATTAAAATAAATGGGAGAAATGGAGTTAAAATTGTATCAAACTTATCGAATCCTACCCATCCAGGCTGAGCAAAGTACTCTGGTTTTACATCACATAACCAATGGACATGTTCAGTGACTAATCGAGATTCAAGTGTGGAACAATTTGGAACATTCTTTAAATAGAATAGAATGCTGGCTGCCATTAGAATTTCCATTTCACTTTCATCTGTAGAAAAGTTTTTTTTTCTATTTCTGGCAACAAACAGCTTCAAATCCATCAAAACAGAAAATGACACTGAACCATACACAATAATCAGTGGCTACCCTACTCAGGACGTTGATAATTCTGAATACAGAGAGGCTGAAAGGGTGTATAAGAGCTGTATGAGATTCTCTGGGGCATAGAAATGCATGCATAGTGTGAATGCATTCAGTCTTTTTTCCTAGGTCTGGGGAATCTAGAGCATTAGTTATGGTGGAATGGGAAATAGTGAAAGGAAATCTGAGGGACACATTTTTCCCACAGAGAGTGGTACGCAAGTGGAATGAGCTGCCAGCAGAAGCGTTTGTGGAGAGTAGCTTAACATTTGAAAGACATTTGGACAAAGACATGGATAGGAAAGGATTAGAAGAATATGAAACAAATGCAGAGAAATAGGGACACTGTGGATGGATATTTTGGTCAGCATGGAGTGGTTTGTCTGAAGGGCCTGTTGGATACTTTGATCCTTTGACTCTATCAAAGCGTGGATATACAGCAGCTGTCCCATTAGTTGAAGGAGCAATTGCCTCATTCTAAAGTGAAAGACAGGAGATTATGAGAAGACTTGAGAAAGAGTGTTTCTACTTAGAGTCGGGTTGTCACGGTCAAGAATGGACTGTGAGGGAGGGCAACCCAAGCAGGAAACTTCATAATCTTTACAAAGTACGTGGGTGAACACCTGAAATGTCCGGAGACAAACGTCAGGAGAGGGATTAGTGCAGATACCTGAGCACAAATACATTGGCTGGAGAGTGTCCTCTCTGTGGTATGACTCTATGTCGATGATAAGTATTGGCAACAACACATGGTCTTGTGGACGATTTGTTTTTTTTTGGCTGAAGAACAAGGAACCATTTCATTCCTAACTGTTATCAATAACTTACATAATATCTAATGCTGAAAACGTGTTGCTGGAAAAGCGCAGCAGGGCAGGCAGCATCCAAGGAACAGGAAATTCGACTTTTCTGGCATAAGCCCTTCATCAGGAATCGGGCAGCACTTCGAGGGAAATAGAGCAATGTTAGCTTTCTTTTCTGGTGGCGGTTGGCGGGGCGGTGCTCAAGGGCAGAGGAGCGGGAAGTGGACCAGATGCGGTGGGGGGCATCGTTGATCACGTCTGGGCGGAATCTGCGGTCTTTGAAGAAGGAGGCCATCTGGGCTGTACAGCATTGAAACTGGTCTTCCTGGGAGCAGATGCAGCGGAGACGAAGGAATTGGGAATATGGGATGGCGTTTTTACAGGGGCAAGGTGGGAGGAGGTGTAGTCTAGATAGCTGTGGGATTCAGTCGGTTTATAGTAGATGTCTGTGTTGATTCGGTCGCCCGAGATAGAAATGGAAAGGTCTAGGAAGGGGAGGGAGGAATCTGAGACGGTCCAGGTGAATATGAGGTCGGGGTGGAAGGTGTTGGTAAAGTTGGTGAACTGTTCAATCTCCTCGTGGGAGCACGAGGCAGCGCCGATACAGTCATTGATGTAGCGGAGGAAAAGGTGGGGGTTGGTGTCAGTGTAGTTGCGGAAGATGGACTGTTCCACATATCCTACGATGAGACAGGCATAGCTGGGTCCCATGCGGGTGCCCAAGGCAACTCCTTTAGTTTGGAGGAAGTGGGAGGATTGGAAAGAGAAGTTGTTCAGGGTGAGGACCCGTTCAGTCAATCGAAGGAGGGTGTCGGTGGAAGGGTACTGGTTGGTACGGCGGGAAAGGAAGAAGTGGAGGGCTTTGAGTCCTTCATGATGGGGGATGGATGTGCACAGGGACTGGATGTCCATCGTGAAGATAAGGCGTTGGGGACCAGGGAAGCGAAAATCATGGAGGAGGTGGAGGGTGTGGGTGGTGTCCCGAACGTACGTGGGGAGTTCTTGGACTCAGGGGGACAGAACCGTGTCGATGTACGCGGAGATGAGTTCGGTGGGGCAGGAGTAGGCTGAGACAATGGGTCAGCCGGGGCAGTCAGGTTTGTAGATTTTGGGTAGGAGGTAGAAACGGCCGGTGCGGGGTTGTGGGACTATGAGGTTGGAGGCGGTGGATGGGAGATCTCCTGAGGTGATGAGGATATGGATGGTCTGGGAGATGATGGTTTGGTGGTGGGAGGTGGGGTCATCGTCAAGGGGGCAATAGGAGGAGGCGTCCGCGAGCTGGCATTTGGCCTCAGCCCTATAAATGTTGGTGTGCCAAACTACTACCGCACCTCCCTTGTCTGACGGTTTGATGGTGAAGTTGGGGTTGGAGCGGAGGGAGTGGAGGGCTGCACGCTCCAAGGGTGAGAGGTTGGATTGGGTAAGAGTGGTGGACAGGTTGAGTCGGTTAATGTCGCGGCGGCAGTTGTCTATAAAGAGATCGAGGGCAGGTAAGAGGCCAGCACAGGGTGTCCAGGTGGATGGGGTTTGTTGGAGGAGGGAGAAGGGGCCGTCATAGGGTGGGCGGGAGTCTTGGTTGAAAACGTGGGCACGGAGGCGAAGGCGGTGGAAGAATTGTTCAATGTCTTGCCGCGTGTTGAACTCATTAAGCTGCGGGCATAGGGGAATGAAGGTGAGGCCTTTGCTGAGGACTGATCTTTTATCCTCAGAGAGGGGGAGGTCTGGAGGGATGATAAAGACCCGGCAAGGCTGGGAACTAGGACCTGGTGTGGGACTGGAGCTAGGAGTGGGGGCGGGGTTAGGCGCAGAGGCGGGGACGGAGATCGACGTGGGGGCCGGGTTAGACGTGGTGACGAAGATTGGTGTGGGGGCGGGGTTAGGCTTGGGGGCGGGGTCACGGGTGGTGACGGAATGCGTCGTGGGGGCCGGGTTACGCGTGGTGACGAAAGTCGGCGTGGGGGCGGGGTTACGCGTGGCGACGAAAGTCGGTGTGGGGGCGGAGACACATGAGGCGTAGTGGTCGTGCAGGCTAGTGATGTCAATGGGGCAGAAGTGGCTGCGGCGACGGCAACCAAAGGGGTGGAAATGGTTGTAGCGACGAAAGAAACGTTGTCATTGGCGGAAATGGTTGTACTGACTGGCATATTAATTCCACATTGCATTGCCCTGGCTGAACCGGATTCTGCCCTGCCAGCATTTGGTTGGAAAATAGATGCCAATAAGTTAAAGACCTATGCTCTTCACTCAAAGAATGAATATTGAAGTGACATATTGAAAATGTCAATTAATCGAGTTGTGATAATTTATATAATTTTCAGACAAGGTTGCCATTGTCAAATGTCACCATTGACAAATGCATGAAATTACAAGAATATGTCACTTTTCAATCCATTACGAAATACACTTAATACAGAATGTAAATATCATTGTACCAACATCATGATGCATAAGTACGAAATGTAAGAAATGGCTTTGGTTTGTTTTGTTGGATGATGTCAAGCTCCAATTCTTTCCCGTTTCTTGATACGCTACAGTAAAGAACATAATAACTTAGTGATCATGTATCGACATACAAATATCTGTTTGAAATAAAACAAATAAATATAGAATATAAACATGGCTCTATTAATTGAGCCAATTATTCACAGTTGCCTGTGGCAGATTTGCTTAAGAGAAAACTAACAAGGCCCTGCAAAAAATCATTAAAAATCAGAGTGTAAAATGTAAATAGTCTCATTCAGTGAAGGACATGAGAACTTCAATGTGTTGTGTCGTTAAATCTATTTTAGTCAGCAACACCGTTGTGGAGAGTATTGCTTCAACATGTCCTTTTCATTTTAAGATCGATCAAAGTTTTGTAGTTGAGGCTGAGTGCCAAGTATGGACTAAGTACAATGGGGATCATATCAATTTCATAGTGTGCTGACTTCTTTCAAGTTAAATTTGGGAAACATAATATTGAAAAAATGTTGCAAGTTCAAGATCGCAAAATATGTCCGAACAAGGTATCAGGCAGTCGTTCTGAAATTGATCATCACGAAACTGAAAGTTGAAGGATATTTGCACAATAACGGGAAAAAATTGTTAATTTAGGAAAGAAATTTCGTACCTCGGATCTCCAGAAATAGTAAGACATGATACTTGTTGTGTTTGATGACCTTTGTAAATGAATACAAACATTTTACATCTTTAAATGTTTAAACATTGTCTGATAATGTTATACTTCGTTGGTTCACTTGTTCCTTTCTTAGTCTCTGTAAAATTTTGCTCCACTTACACGTAATGTCTTGTAATGCTGAAATGGACAACTCCTGACCTAGACTCACTGAGGAAAGACAATTCCTGGGATATATTTTCATGTCGACCTGCAAAGTCCGTGTCACAATTGACAGCATAGGTCCTTACTACATTGTTCATGTACTTTGAGACTATCCATCAGGGTATGATGTTTCGGAAGGCAATGCCTTAACTGTCACTGAAGAAAATGGTACTATCGTGAAATTGCATTTTTATTCTGGTTTGTCTTATGTTCTAACTGGCTGCACCTTTATCTTTATTTAAACGAGGTAGAAAACAAAAGGATATTAAAGTAATTGCAAAATTTTAAGTGAGTTTAAGAAAAATTAACATTAAGTCAATACTATAAAATAGCCAGTGATAATGGATAATGTGCAAGAGAAGGACAGGTTAATAAATGAATTAATTTATGAGTACATCAAAACAGTCGAGCTATTCTCAAAGGGAAACCACTTTACAGTGGCAATTAGTTAGTTTCATTCAATTTCACACATCATTATGGTTTCTGCTCAAACATGGGATAAACTTACTAATGGAAAGATATAACTAAACTTGCCTGGAAGTCCTATCAAGGGGTCTAATATAGATGTGAATAAAAGTAATATCAAATGGAAAACATAGAAAATATCGTCAAAGATTGCAGGACAAGCGATTAAGTGAAATACGTTGCCCTTTTTCAAAATATATTTTGCCAATCAATTATTTGTCATCACCATCGTTCTTCAGAGTAGAAGCCTGGCATCTCAGTTCGTTCTTCATGGCACAAACTCAATCTCAAATATTATAAGATTAAGAAACACACAACACCAGGATGTAGACCAATAGATTTATTTGGAAGCAATGGCTTGCGGGGCCCTGCCCCTTCATCAGGAGGTTTTGGAGCATAAGATCAGACGACACAGAACTTGCACATAATGTTTACAGTGTGATGCAACGGAAATTACATATTGAAAAAGACCTGGATTGTTGGTTAAGTCTCTCCACTTTGAGAATGAATATGTTGGCTTCAGTTCTTTCATAATCGCTGAACCTTTTTTAAAGTTACATTCTCAAGTGAACTTGAATAATTGGTGTCATTTCTGACCAGATACATTTAAGATATCAGGTTTCCTGTGTGAGTCTGTCTGTGTCACAATGTACAGACTGATTCTAATCTAAAAATAATGTATTAACAGAATATTACATAGATTCATGCATTTTTGAGCAAAATAAAAGTAATTCTGCAAGTATTAATTCGTCCTATAAACTTGTGTGTGCGTGTGATGTGTGTGTCTGTCAGTCTATCCGTGTGTTTGCGCATGTGTGTGTTCGACGGGTTGGTTTAAGAGTGTATGTGAGAAAGTGCGAGGATGTGTGTGTAAGTTAAAAGGCCTATAAGTTTGTGAGAGGATGTGTGCGTGCACATGTGAATATGGGAGCGTACGAGAGGGAGTTTGTACATGGTCGTGGGTCTGAATGATGTATGGGTCTGCAGGCATTGTGTGTGTAGAAGTGTGTGCGTGTGTAGGACTGTCGGTGTGCAGGAGTGTCTGTGTCTCTGTGTGTGCGTCTGTGTGTGTGTGTGTGTGTGTGCGCTTGTGTGTGTGTGTGCGTGTGTGCATGCACGCACCTGTCTGTGTGTCTGTGCCTGGGAATGTGTGTCGGTGTGTGTATCTGCATCTGTGGATAACGGTGAAGTCGTTTGTAGTCTGACTTGGCGAGACCAAGCAGAGGCTGTGGCAACAGATGAATCCCACCACACAACACACCACTTCAAAAACCATCTCTCATACACAATCTTTCTCTAATACTCTCACACATGCACTCCCACACTCACATGCACTTTCTGACAAACTTATACCCTTTAACACACAAACACACTGTCTCACAGACACTCATAACACACGCTGTTCTCCCTCCACCATACACACACAGAGGTTTATAAGGTGAATTTGTACTTGCAGAAATACGTTTGATTTTGCTCGAAAACTGCATGAATCCATGTAAGAGTCTGTAAATCTACTTTTCTTTTAGATTCGAATCAGCCTTAACATTGTGGCACTGACAGACCCACTCAGGGTAGCTCACAACTTAAATGCATTATCGGTGCCGACATGACATCAGTTGTTCCGGTTCATTTGGGAACATAGCTTCAAGAGAAATTTCTGCGATTTACACATGGAAAACTGAAACCAACATGTTCATTCTAAAAGATGAGAAACTGAACCAACAATTCAAGTCTTTTTCAATGTATAAATTCAATTATATCATACTGGAAACTTTTGTTGTAAATTCTGTGACTTTCAATCATATACTCCACACTACTTGATGGAAAAGCAGAGCTCTGAAATAAATCTGTTGAATGATAACCTGGTATTGTGTGATTTTTTAACTTTGTAGTACTCCAATCCATCACCGGCATCTCCAAACCATGTCAAGCATTATAAACACCTTCATTTTTCGTACTATTGTTGGTCAATTAATCTGAAGCACAGAATTCCTGCGAAATAGGCACGTGAGGGCTGTGGGCTTTCCGTTTGTCAAAAAGAGCAAAATGGTCATCTAAAGGTCTCTTAGGGGAAGAGGCCTGGTCTGGATTTAACTCAACCACAGCCTGACTCTACCTACATTCACTGGACACAGTCTCTGTGAATGCCTGAGATGATGGGATCCTGTGTTCCATTTGCTGATATCCCAAACAGATGTGGGACAGTAAAATAGAGGAAGGACACAGAAAGGCTGGGAAGGGTGTTGAACAGGTTCAGTGAGTGAATGAGTAAGACATAGACTGTGCAATATCAAAGATAGATGGGATGCTTTTTAACTACCTTTTCATCTTGATTAAAAATCACACAACACGAGGTTATAGTCCAACAGGTTTAATTGGAAGCACACTAGCTTTCGGAGTGACGCTCCTTCATCTGGTGATAGTGGAGGGCTCGATCGTAACACAGAATTTATAGTAAAAATTTGCAGTGTGATGGAACTGAAATTATACATTGAAAGTTTGATTGTCTTTTAAACCTTTCATCTGTTTGAATACAGCGATAGTTTCACTTCTGTCATGTGTAAGTCACAAAACCATTGTTTTAAAGTTGCATTCTCAGGTTAGTTGTTAACAATGGTAATAGCTGGACAATATGTTGAAGGTGTTAGCCCCCTGCATTCTCTGTCTATGACTTGATGTTTAGATTGATTCTAATATAAAAAGTTTGAAGACAGGGTTATCTCAGCGTCGCTCTGAAAGCTAGTGTACTTCCAATTAAAACTTTTGGACGAAAACCTGGTGTTGTGTGAATTTTGACTTTGTACACCCTAGTCCAACACCGGCATCTCCAAATCATTTTCATCTTGAAACGTTTCCAGAGTATTGTTAGAGTTCCATACATTGATTCTCATCCTAGACCAACAAGCAGCATGCAGCCGTTCTCTCACTCTAACCCAGCCGTTTCTGTCATTGTCTCAAAAACTTTCATTCCCTCTGATCCATCTGAATCCCAGAGACACAGCCCTGGTTTTGGGTCATTTCCCTTCCTTCCCAGTGACCCCTTGCGGCCCAGCTAGTATTCTGGTGAATTTGTGCTGCACTCAGATACACACGAAGTCCCCAATAGTCCTGCCTCTCCCAATTTAAAATTCAATGTCAGTGCTGGGCTAACATGAAATGGCTGCCATCAGCATACCTGATATGGCTGACATCTTCACATTCTTTCGCCTTGGTTTTGCAGATAAAAACAGCACTTTTTAATTTATACAAGATCATCTCTCATCTTCCTGCAGATGGAATACAGTGAAATGGGAAGTGTTGGTTTTTGTTTTGTTTGACTGTGTAGAGACACTGCAGAATAAATGGTCCAATGTTAACCTGGGAGTGGGGGAGTGAGAGCGCAGTAACAGAGAAGTACTCAGTTATGGATTCGGAATTCTGTCAGCACAGGAGAGGGGAACATGTCTCAAAAGAACATCTGAAATAGGCTGCGACCATCACATTGAATTTCTGCGATTTATGTACAAGTAGCTGGAAAATATTATTGAATGTTTAATAGGTTCTGGCGTAATGTCATATAAATAATGATGCAATGCCCTGGTCACACACGGGCACCCAGAGACTCTCGCTCACACAGTTACACAGATACATGGAATGATCAAATATTTTGTATTTCCAAATATTACAGCTCCATTAAAATTGGGGAAATGGTATTGAAGGAGATTTACTCTGGATTTAACCCCTTGCAGTCCCTGTCCTGACAGTGTTTGTTGGGTTTGTGGAGAAACATCTTGACTCTGTAACTGGCCCTGTGCTGACACTGCCTTGGGAGTGTTTAACCAGAGAGCAGAGGGAGAGATTTACTTTGCATCTAACCCCGTTCTGACCGTGTCCTGGTGGTGTTTGATGGGGAAATGTAGAGGGAGATTTACTCTGTATCTAAATCTATTCTCTTCAGACTCTCGGAGATTCAGATGGAGAAGGTATAGAGGGTGTAACAACCCAGTGATGGAGCTGGCCTGAGTGTGTTTGATGGCGATAAAATGGGGGAAAAGGGTGATTTAATCAACACCTCACCCCATGCTGGACATGGACAGGAAATTTGAATTTCCTGCCCTGGAGGTTCAGATGGGGATGGATTAGATATGGGGAGTCTGGTGAAATGGCAGGAGAAATGAAATAATGTGAGATGTGAATCGATCCTTGTAGGATGTCGGAACAAAGAACAAAGAAAATTTACAGCCCAGTAACTGGTCCTTTGGCCCTCCAAACCTGAGTAAAAACAATGACTGCAGATGCTGGAAACCAGATTCTGGATTAGTGGTGCTGGAAGAGCACAACAGTTCAGGGAGCATCCGAGGAGCAGTAAAATCGACGTTTCGTGCAAAAGCCCTTCATCGGGAATAAAGGCAGAGCCTGAAGCGTGGAGAGATAATCCAGAGGAAGGTTGGGTTGGGGTCAGGGAGGAGGGTGGAGTGGACAGGTGGAAAAGAAGATAGGCAGGTAGGGCAAGTCATGGGGACAATGCTGAGCTGGAAGTTTGGAACTAGGGTGAAGTGGGGGAAGGGGAAATGAGGAAAATGTTGAAGTCCACGTTGATGCCCTGGGGTTGAATGTTTCCGAGGCAGAAGATGAGGCGTTCTTCCTCCTGGCGTCTGGAGGTGAGGTAGCTGCGCTAATGGAGGCCCAGGACGTCCATATCCTCGCAGAGTGAGAGAGGGAGTTGAAATTTTGGGCCACAGAGTGGTGTGGTTGATTGGTGAGGGTGTCCCGGAGATGTTCCCTAAAACGCTCTGCTAGGAGGCGTCCAGTCTCCCCAATGTAGAGGAGACTGCATCGGGAGCATGGACTCACCTTTATCCCTCTCCGTCCACGCCCAGAATTTAACACACGCCGTGATGTCGAACACTTCTTCTGCCGCCTTCGCTTCCGAGCTTACTTTCACAATCAGTACTCCCGCCAACTTTCCGAGGACCCCTTCACCCATCTCCATCACGCTGCATCCACCTGGACACTGCGTGCTGGCCTATTACCTGCCCTCTACCTCTTTATTTCCAACTGCCACCGGAACATTAACTGCCTCAACCTGTATACCCCCTCCCCCACTCCAACCTCTCACCCTCCACAACGCGCAGCTCCCAAATCCCTGTGCTCCAGTCCCAACCTCACCATCAAACCAACAGATAAAGGAGGCACAGTGGCAGTCTAGTGCACTGACCTCTACACCACTGAAGCCAAACACCAACTCGAGAACACCTCTTCCTACCGCCCCCTCCACAATGGACCGACCCCATCACCAAACCATCATCTCCCAGACCATACAAAATCTCATCACGTCAGGAGATCTCCCACTCACAGCTTCAAATCTCATCGTTCGGGAATCCCGCATTGCCCGCTTTTACCTCCTTCCCAAGATCCAAAAGCCTGACCACCCTGGCCGACCCTTTGTCTCAGCAAGCTCCTACCCCATTGAACTCATCTCTACCTACCTCGACACTGTCCTATCCACCCTAGTCCAGGAACTCCCCACATACATTCAAGACACCAGCCACGCCCTCCACCTCCTCCAAGGCTTCCGTTTCCCCGAACCCAACACCTCATCTTCACCATGGATATCCAATCCCTCTACACCTCCATCCACCAAGACCAGGGCCTCGAAGCCCTCCATTCTTCTGTCTCCCGACGACCCAACAGTCCCCTTCAACCGACACTCTCTTTATTTGACCGTACTGGACCTCACCCTGAACAATTTCTTCTTTGAATCCTCCCACTTCCTCCAGACCAAAGGGGTAGCCATGGGCACAAGTATGGGTGCCAGCTATATCTGTCTCTGTTGGTTTACGTAGAACAGACGAACTTCTGGAATTCCACTGGCACCACTCCCCACCTCTTCCTCTGCTTCATTGATGACTGCATTGTCGCCTCCTCGTGCTCTCGTGAGGAAGTTGAGCAATTCGTCAACTTCACAAACACATTCCACTCCTGACCTTAAATTTATCTGGACCATCTCTGACATCTTCCTCCCCGTCCTGGACCTCTCCATCTCCATTAATGACGACCGACTTGACACTGGCAGTTTGTACAAACCCACCGACTCCGACCGCTACCTGAAATACACCTTTTCCCACCCTACCTCGTGCAAAAATGCCATCCCGTGTTCCCAATTCCTCCCCCTCTCCGTATCTGCTCCCAGGAGGACCGGTTCCACCACAGAACACACCAGATGGACTCCTTCTTTAGATACCACAATTTCCCTTCCCACGTGGTTACAGTTGCCCTCCAACGTATCTCATCCACATCTTGCTCCTCCACCCTCAGACCCCATCCCTCCAACCCTAACAAGGACAGAACGCCCCTGGTGCTCACCTCACACCCTACCAAACTTCGCATAAACCAAATCATCCACTGACGTTTCCACCACCTCCAAAAAGTCCCCACTACCAGGGATATATTTCCCTCCCCCACTTTCCAAGTTCCGCGAAGACCGTTCCTCCATGACTACCTGGTCCACGCCTCCCTACAACCCACCCTTCCATCCTGGCACTTACCCCTGCCACCGCAGGAATTGTGAAACTTGTATCCACACCTCCTCCCTCACATCTATCCAAGGCCCTAAAGGAGCCTTCCACATCCATTAACGTTTTACCTGCACATCCACTAATATCATTTATTGTATCCGTTGCTCCCGATGCTGCCTCCTCTACATTGAGTAGAATGGGCGTCTCCTAGCAGAGCGCTTGAGGGAACATCTCTGAGACAGCCGCACCAATCAACCACACCGCTCCTTGGCCCAACATTTCAACTCCCACTCCCACACTGCCGAGGACATGAAGGTCCTTGGCCTCCTTCACCGCCTCTCCCTCACCACCAGACACCTGGAGGAAGAACGTCTCATCTTCCGCCACAGAACACTTCAACCCCAGGGCATCAATGTGGACTAAACAGTTTCTTCATTTTCCCTCCCCCCACCTCATCCTAGTTTGAACCGTCTCGCTCAGCACTGTCCCCATGACTTGTCCGGACATGTCCGACCTGCCTAGTTCCTTTTCCATCTATCCACTCCACCCTCTACTCCCTGACCTATCACCTTCATCTCTTCCCCCACTCACCCATTGTACTCTATGCTACTCTCTCCCCACCCCAACCCTCCTCTCTCCATGCTTCCGGCTCACTGCGTTTATTTCCGATGAAGGGCTTTTGCCCGAAACGTCGATTTCACTGCTCGTTGGATACTGCCTGAACTGCTGTGCTCTTCTAGCACCACTGATCCAGAATCTGATTTCCAGCATCTGCAGTCATTGTTTTTACCAGGCTGCTGAGCAAGGTGAGCGCCCATGGTGGTCGAAGTGAGCTACTGGTATGAATTGAGAATTGGCTGTCTGACAGAAGGCAGAGAGTTGGGATAAAAGGTTCTTTTTCGGAATGGCAGCCGATGACAAGCGATGTCCCACAGGGTTCATTGGTGGGGCCGCAGCTGTTCACCTTATCTATTAATGATCTGGATGAAGGGACTGGGGGCATTCTAGCGAAGTTTGTCAATGATACAGGCAGGTTGTACTGAGGAAGTGGGGAGGCAGCAGAAGGAGGGAGACAGTTTGGGAGAGTGGTCAGGAAATGGCAGATGGAATTCAATGTGAGTAAATGCGAAGTCTTGCACTTTGGAAAAAAAAATGTACAAGCATGGACTACTTTCTAAACGGTGAGAAAATTCATAAAGCCAAAATACAAAGTGATATGGGAGTGCTAATCGAGGATTCTCTAAAGGTATACATGAAGGTTGAGTCCGTGATTAAGAAAGCGAATGCAATGTTGTCACTTATCTCAAGAGGGTTGAAATATAAAAGCACGGTTGTGCTACTGAGACTTCATAAAGCTCTGGTTAGGCCCCATGTGGAATACTGTGTCCAGTGTTGGTGTCCTCACCTCAGCAAGGACATATTGGCACTGGAGCATGTTCAGCGGAAATTCAAACGGATAACCCCTGGAATGGTAGGTCTGACATACAAGGAACAGCTGAGGATCCTGCGATTGTATTTATTGGAGTTTAGAATATTAAGGGGAGATCTAATAGAAACTTACAAGACAATACATGGCTTGGAAAGGGTTGACACTAGGAAATTGTTTCCGTTCGGCGAGGAGACGAGGACCCGTGGACACAAACTGATGGGGTAAATTCAGAACAGAAATGCGGAGACATTTCTTCAGCCAGGGGTAGGTGGACCTGTGGAATTCATTGACGCAGAATGCAGTGGAGGCCGGGACGCTAAATGTCTTCAAGGCAGAGATTGATAAATTCTTGATATCACAAGGAATTAAGGGCTAATTTTAAAGTGTTCTGTATGACACATGTCACGCACTCTTTATTCAGGCCAGAAGTAAGTTATCATTATGAAAACAAGACTTCAAACGATCCAAAATTTGTCTTTCAAGAAGTTGCATTCATCCTACAACTTCTGAATTCGTGCACCATCACCTGCATATATGTTCTAACACAAACTAAGTTCAGAGAGTGGTTATCAATGGTGTAAAATACACATTAATCAAATTTTAAACTTTGTAAATAAGTTACATATCTGACCTCGATTTGCAATTTTATGCAACAGATCATGCAAAAAGTGCAATGTGGAATTTTCCTGTCTGCATTAACGGAAAAGAAGAATATGTTTTCAGCATTAGAAACAGAACACTTTGCCACTCAAATTGATTGTAATTTGTTGTACAAGAAATGAATGCACTGTTATTCGAATAATAATTCACTGAGACTGAGTATCAGTAAAGGATGTTGTTGTCCAAAAGCCTGAGGTATTTGTTTTGTGTTTCAGTCGAAAACCTTTTCCAATTTCTCATGCATTTTCGCATTGGATTCTCTCAGCGATAAGTTTATTCCCTTACGTGAATGTGTTCAGTTACTGACCACGACCACGGAAATATTAAAATGTTTCACGTTGATTTCACTCAGGCGTCTGGTTTGACCTGTGCTATAAGCATCTGGCAACAAATGACGCAATATTCAAATATGTTTTCCATAATTCACTTCAATTTCTGGTACTGCTTCGAAAGAAAATAAACATGCCGGTTTTTCCCCGTGTTATATGTCATCACCCACATTCCAACTTTGAGTCTTCCACATTTTCAACATTCCCCAAACCTTCTTCGTTGTGAAGACCTTGAATTGTGTTTTTGTTAAAGCTGTAATGACCTGCCAGTTGAGTTTTCTGTTCCGATGTGTAATTGTGACTTGTTAATCATTACTTTTTCTTTTCTTGTTTATTCTGATCACTAAGTACACAGCACAATGGATATCCACACACCTCACAATCTCTGAGCATTTCCTTGAACACTAATACTGAACAACATGATTCTCTGTGAATGAAACGCTGTGTACAGACACGACAAAGGAAATTATTGACTACTCAGATTCATTGAGAAAGAAATGCTGAACAGCCAGGATGTGCAGAGTAAACTACCATCAGTTCTTACAGAATGCTATAGTTGCGTTCCTGCATAATCACGCGATACAAAAATCATGCACTAAAAATGACACTTACAGTGTTGCCAATTTAATCATCGGCAAAAGCTTTAAAAGTTTGTAGTTTTGAAACAAAATTCCACATTCTCCCAGTCACGGTCCAGCCAATTCGCAACTAAAGCAGAACCTCCTGCCCACAAAGTGCATGATTCTGCTTTGCTCAGTGAATAAGGACATCGTACATCTAGCAACAGACTCCCTACTGTACATAAAATAAACCATTCGATGGAATGGAATGATTGCCAAGTGACTGTCTTTAGTCATTAGTCTCTGACATAACTGCTTGGTGTTCAACCAACTATCTGGCTGAAGCTTTGGTGAGATCACCTCCCTGAAACTAGTGTCTATCACACTCTCCGCCACCGTATTCTTCTCAATGTGTCGAAATGCTACTGCAATTTGGTAAAAAAATGTAGAAATGTAATAAAAAAGGATTATAACAATATTGAATATTTATACTCTTTATATAATATTAGAAACCATAACAAAATATCGTGTAATATTTCGAATGTTGCAAGCAGTAAATAAGCACTAAATAAATATTTTTCGACCGTGTTCACTATAGAAAATGAAAATGTTGGCGAGGAAGATACAGAGATACTTGCATCTAGACAAGAAAAGATTGAGGGTCACAAGAAAGAGACATTAGAAATACTGCAGAGTGTGCAAATAGACAAGTCCCCTGGGCCGGATGGGATCTATCCTAGGATCCTCTGGGAAGCAATGGAAGAGATTGCTGAGCCTTTGGCATGGATCTTCAAATCACCATTGTCTACAGGAATAGTGCCTGAGGACTGGAGGATGGCAGATTTGGTTCCTTTGTTCAAAAAGGGTAGTAGAGGCAACCCTGGCAATTACAGACCCGTAAGTCTCACTTCAGTTGTTGGTAAAGTGTTGGAAAAGATTACAAGAAATAGCATTTATAAACATCTAGAGAAGAATAACCTGATCAGAGACAGTCAGTACGGTTTTGTGAAGGGTAGGTCTTGCCTAACGAATCTTTTTGACATTTTTGACAAAGTGACCAAACAGGTAGTTGAGAGTAAATCGGTTGATGTGGTGTTTATCGATTTCAGCAAGGCATTCGGTAAGGTTCCCCACAGTAGCCTATTAGACAAAATGCAGAGGGATGGGATTGTGGGAGACATAGCAGTTTGGATCAGTAATTGGCTTCCTGAAAAAAAAAGAGGGTTGTACTTGATGGAGCATGTTTATCTTGGTGTCCAGTTACGAGCAGCGTATTGCAAGGGTCGGTGTTGGGTCCATTGCTGATCATCATTTTTTATAAATGAACTGGATGAGGGCTTAAAATAGTGGGTTAGTAAATTTGTGGACGCCACTAAGGTCGGTGGAGTTGTGGATGGTGACGAAGGATGTAGTAGATTGCAGAGAGACGTAGATAGGATGCAGAGCTGGGCTGAGAGGTGGCAAATGGAATTTAATGTGGACAAGTGTGAGGTGATGCACTTTGGACGGAGTAAACGGAATGCAAAGTATTGGGTTAATGGTAAGATTCTTGAGATTGCAGATGAGCAGAGAGATCTCGTTGTCCGAGTACAAAGATCCTTGAAAGTTGCCACCCAGATTGACAGGGTTGTTAAGAAGGCATACAATGATTTGGCCTTTATTAATAGAAGGACTGAGTTCCGGAACCAGGAGTTTATGCTGCAGCTGTACAAAGCTCTGGTACGGCCACACTTAGAGTATTGTGTACAGTATAATACATCGCATTATAAGAAAGATGTGGAAACTTTGGAAAGGGTGCAGAGGAGGTTTACTAGGATGCTGCCTGGTATGAAAGGAATGTCTTACGAGGAAAGTCTGAGGGCCTTGAGGTTCTTCTCGTCAGAGAGAGGAAGGTTGAGAGGTGTCTTAATAGAGACATGCAAGTTATTCAGAGGGTGAGATAGGGTGGAAAGGGAGAGCTTTTTTCCAAGTATGGCAACGGCAAACACGAAGGGACACAACTTTAAAGTGAGGGGAGATAGGTATAAGACCGATGTCAGAGGTAGTTTTTTTTTACTCAGGGAGTGTTCAGCGTTTGGAATGCTTTGCCTGCAACGGTATTAGATTCGCCAACTTTAAGTCGTCATTTGACAGGCATATGGACGTACATGGAATAGTGTAGGTGGGATTGACTTCAGATTAGTATGACAGGGCGGCGCAACATCGACGGGCGAAGGGCCTGCACTGCGCTGTAATGTTCTATGTTTATGTTCTATATTCATTGTAAGGTGTTGTATAAAGGATCATGAGAATTTAGCAAGAATTATAAATTACAAGTGATGTAAATGATCAACACTTTTTTGATAACTTTATTTTGGTTGATGAATATTACCAAGAAACAATTGGAAAGCATTGTGAATATTGCAACAAATTTTAGTGGATTGTAAACATTTGGGAATTTAATATGTCGCAATGTTTGATTGGATGCATTTTTCTGTATCAATTCCTTGTGAAAACATACAACGAAACACTCCAAACAAGTGTGGACAAGGGTAAGCTCCACAGGAATGGAAATTATAGGAAGCAAGGATATTGTCACAATTGTCTCAGTTTCTCTGATGAGAGTGAGGCACATCTCTACTCTATCAAACACATTGACTTGATCTGCTGGCTTGTGGTGAAAGCAGCTTCTATTCTCCGTTCATTGTTTTCCTCTGGAATGGAGGAGTGAACCATTTCCGTTGAAAAGCACCTTCAACGATTACAATGGGAATACGAGCAGATATTACTGGAAAATCTCACCAGGTCTGCAAGCATTTGTTGCCCGAAATCAGAGTTAATGTTTCAGTTTCAATGACCCTTCTTCAGAATGGAAGTAACCAGATTCGAATATCTCTTGACAAACCCATGTGCATTGGTCTGAATGAATTCATTCATTTCTCCCTTTTTAATTCTGCAATACCAAACGTGAGGAGGACTGATAACTAAGTGACAGATCAGTGCGACAGAGAGTTGCTGGAAAAATTGAGTTTTTCCTTCTCAGTGTCTTGTGATTACAGATGTACTGTTTTACAGATGTGGCAAAGATAAGAGGAGAAACATTGATTAATGAGTTGCTACTCTGGAGGGACAGATGTGGGAATACGGCCACAGTCATTACACAGGCTGTAATTTTTTTATAATTATTGATGTCTAGAACTTGGGTGTTGCTAGCTTGAGGGTACTCTTGAGGGAGTGGTGGTGAGCTACTGTCCTGAACCGAGTAAGTTGATGAATGGGCAAAATAGTGAAAGGTGGAGTTCAGTATAAGCGAGTGTGAGTTGATTAATTTTGGAGTGTGAAAGGACAGTTCAGGGCACTTTCTCGTTTCCGAGAATTTAAATACAGTGGATGTCCAAAAACACACGTTAAGTCTCAAGGGCACAGACCTTTAAAATGCCCCAAATAGGCGCAGAATAAAATAATCGATGTTTTTGGTATTCCATCGTTTATACATAAACGATTGAGGTGCCAGAATGCAGAAGATATTCTGCAGTTCTGCACGAACGTGGTTAGTCCCCACTTGGCTACTGATGAACAGAACTGGGATCCACACGGTAGGAAAGATACATAGACTTTGCAGCGAGTAGATCATCAGTTTAGAAATATAACAGAACATAGACGTAGAACACATAGCACAGAACAGGCGCTTCAGCCTACAATGTTGTGCCGACCATTCATCCTCATGTATGCTGCCTCAAATTTCTGTGACCATATTCATGTTCACCAGTCTCTTAAATGTCCCCAATGACCTTGCTTCCACAACTCTGCTGGCAATGCATTCCATGCTCTCATAACTCTCTGTATAAAGAACCCGCCTAAACATCCCTGCTATACTTTCCTCCAACTAGCTTAAAACTATGAACCCTGGCGTTAGTCATTTCTGCCCTGGGAAATAGTCTCTAGCTATCGACTCTATCTATGATTCTCATCATCTTGTATGCCTCAATTAGCTCCCCTCTCCAATGAAAAATATCCTTTTCTCCAATAAAAAATATCCGAGCTCAGTCAACCTCTCTTCATCGTATAAGCCCTCTATTCCAGGCAGCATCCTGTTGAACCTCCTCTGAACCTGCTCCAAAGCATCCACATCTTTTCTATAATAGGGCGAACAGAACTGGTCGCAGTATTCCAAGTGCGGTCTAACCAAAGTTTTATAGAGCTGCAACAACATATCACGACTCATAAACTCAATCTCCCTGTTACTGAAAGCCAAATCACCATATGCTTTCTTAATAACCCTGTCCACTTGAATGGCCATTTGAAGGGGTCTATGTACCTGCACACCAAGATCCCACTGTTCTTCCACACTGGCAAGAATCCTTTCCTTAATCCTGTACTCAGCTTTCAAATCGGACCTTCCAAAATGCATCACCTCGTATTTATCCAGGTTGAATTCCATTTGGCACCTCTCAGCCCTTCTCTGCATGCTGTCAATGTCCCGCTGCAGCCTACAACAGCCCTCTATACTGTCAACGACACCTCTAACCTTTGTGGGGTCTGCAAACTTCCTGACCCATCCTTCAAACCCCTCATCCAAATCATTAATAAAAAAATACAAACAGTACAGGCCCAAGGACAGATCCCTGTGGAACACCACTCATCACTGATTTCCAGGCGGAATAATGCATGAATTTTAGGGGTTCGGATGCGATAGAATTTTTTCTAAACGAGGGATGTTATATCCTCAATTTGTACAGTTTAGGGACAATCTGATCCAATTATGCATGTATAAACAGGAAAAGACAGAGTAGGTAAAGATGAACTATTCTCACTGATTGGGGACTTCAGAATGGGTGTGAATTTTGGGCTGGTGCATTCAGGAGAGATGAGAGGACGTGTTTTCACATTTATCCACATGTGGCTGTACGTGCAATATTAGCTGTTTATTTGATATTTGAGAAAGATAATCTTGTATTAAACAAAGATATTCAGAGATATGGCCCAGAAGCAGGTATGAAGTTAGGCCAGAGTTCAGCAATGATGTCACCGAATGGTGTAATAGGCCTAAGGTACTGAATGGACTAAGCCAGCCGATATGATCTTAAATCCATGTACGCCCACGATGCTGTTGTAAAGAGCTTTCCAATATGCGTCCAATAAGAATGAGAGATTGGCGAGAAATGGATCTAAATGAACAGATACATAATCTGATTGGCTGCTTAAACAGCATGCTGCGGTCAACCGTGCTAAACAGCAAATGCTGGGCTTGAGGAAGGTGGGCAGGGAAAATGCGCCTTCACAGCAGGCAGACATGATGCGAATTTTCACTTTACTATGAAGGGCATTGATCCTGTAACATTAATATGTTTGGAGTGACGGTCTTTGCTATGAGGGGAAGAATCATTAGCTCAGTTAAATCGGAAAGAAAGTTGGAGATGTAAGAAAGAGAGGAGAAGATAGCTTCTGTTTCTACAAGTACGCATGATTATTTTATATATCATTTAGGGAAGTGGGGAGTGTGGGCCCGGGAATTATTCAGGAACTCTTCAAATTCCCACAGTGCGCTGACACAGACCTCAGGTTTGCAGCAAGTGAAGGAGACAGAAAGAGAGAGAGAGGTGGCGTTGTCAAAAGTGTCTCTGGATTGGAGATGGATTTATGACCAGTTCTGCTGCAATAGGCAGCCTTCATTTCACACTGGGATACGGCCAGTGTCCATTGCATTGTCAGAATATTTTCTTTCCAATTATGCAGACGCGGGGAGCTCAAATTCAAACTGAATGAACTTAGAAAACTTAATACGTCTTTCCCAAACGTTGGTCCTTCCCGTGTCAACATGTCGCATCCCCTATTTCCTTTCTGTTCGATACTCCAAAATATCGGGTGAGGTGATACAGTGTTGCCATCACTGGATCCATTATACAATGGGCTCATGATCCACAGGCATCCCACAATGACAGCTCGTAGAATTCCTATTCGATTCATGTAGAAAGTCATTTGTAATACAATTCTACTCTTACTAATGGTGTATCCGTAAAAGTACAATCCATTGTTGGGGAGTATCTCTGAATAATATTCAATAGGGAAAACTGATGGTTCATGTGCTCGATAATAGGATAATTCAGGCAGAGTATAGTTTTTGCTGTTACAGAATCGATGAGCCAAAGGGTCTCCTCTGTCTTGTGTGATTTTATGATAAAGGAAGGAATGGCTTGGATTTCTCTACTGACAGATCTCTCCAGATACTCAGAAACCTGGTTTCACTCCATACCCCTTCGTTGTAATCAAAAGGAACCAATAACTCTCGCCTTGACATGATGTGACATCCAATACCACTGCATTAACTGACCATGGGCCATTCAGGATTTCATCCTGGTCATTTGCTGTACTTTCCTTTTAAATCTTCATTTATGCGATCCCGAAGTCATGGCCAAGTCAATATTTTTTGTGTTCCCCATTAGCTTCGACAGCAGAGAACAGTCAAACATATTGAAGCCAATCTCTGATGATAAGTGGACCTGATCAGTTAAAGACTTTCTTACCAAACTAACCTGAATGAAACAGATGGGTTTTGTGATGATGGTTAAACGATCACCATTAGACCAGCAGATAACTACTTCACTCCATCAGTCCTTTACCGCTAGTCTTTATATGTTTATTTCTTGAACACTCATCCATCTTTGTTTACTGCTCTGGTCTGAAGGCAAGAGTTTGCACTCCATCCCTAACGACAGTCGCCAAGGCTTTCCGGGGTTCAATCGCTGTTCTAGACTCAAGTTGATGCAAAGAATTGAACAAGATAGAAAATGAATCTATCGTGTTAGAAAAAGCTGACTCTTGTCTCTGTGTTGTCCCTAGTTCTCTTTATTGACAAACAGTGTCAATAATTTAACTGGATAGCTCAACACAGTTTTGAACTGGTTTCTGAACTCGGACTGAGTCACTACATAAATGAATGTATTTGTGCAGCAACTTAAACCCACCAACATAAGCCCAACGTGTAGGAAGATATGTACAGAGCCAGTATAATAGTTGGGATTTGTACCTGCAATGTAATAATGTATGAAGAAAAGAAGAAATACTAACCACAGGAGTATGAAGCTGCCAGATATGGAGAAAAGTATAATCATGGACCTTATTCTGCTCTTCATTTCTGGGTCATTTTTGTTCACACCTTCACTCTGATCCTTCAGTCCCTGACGGGCACGATTAGCCACTAAAATACGTCTGGCTGTCAGAGCATTAAATAACAGAATTAAAACAAATGGGAGCAGTGGGCATAAAACGGCATCAAACCAGTCAAATACTTTCCAAGCAGGTTCAGTGTAATAATTTGACTTTATCTCACAGAACCACGGGACGTTGTTAATTATCTTTCGAGGTTGAAATGTCACATAGAATGGGATATTCTTGACGCAGAGCAGAATGCAAGTTGTTGACAGAACCAGAGCGGCAATTTTGGCTTTGCAATATTTTGTTTTGAGCTTCTGGATACAAATAGCCACAAATCGATCAAAGGAAAAAGTGACAGTGAACCAGACTGAACAGTCTCTGGCTGCACGACTCAGCACATAGATTACACTGCACACAGGAGTGATGTCCAGGTAAGATACATGAAAATAATAGTGATTGACTTGTGTCAGTATGAACTCATTTACCACGACCAGGAGATCGGCTATTGCCATTGCTACCAGATAGCTTGTGGTGCATGAAGATAGGCCACATTTTCCTCGGGATAGAATGGCAATTGCCAATAAATTAACTGCATGTGAGGAAGAAGGAAAGTAAAAATATTGTAAGTTACAAGTTAAACATATATGTTACATCAAATCACAACGCGAAAGGCATGAACATCCGGTTGGTGCAAACATGTTACATTTAAATCATCAAATCTCAGAGCCCAGGTTGAGTCCAAAATGCCCATGACTTAGTTTTACTGAGTTTGGATGTAAAACATCACTGGGACTGCTAATTTCAATACAACGAACCTTGCTGTAACTGGGACTTTATGAACGAGCGCACTCAATAAACCAGAAAATATTACATACCTAAAAGACAGTGAAATGAACTGCATTAATCTGTCCAATTATTGGAACATTTTTTCATTTATTTAGCTCAATGTTAATATATTTCATATTCAATTGAATAGTCAACGAAATATCAAAATTTATTTCAGTTTTGAATCAATTTCTCCCCAAATTCCACGAAGTCCAATTTATAGTTGACGGGCTCTCTGTCAGGAAGTGTTTTTGTAAAGAAAAAAGTCGAATTATTGCTTCATGTATTTGTGTTATAACGGTGGTATGTATCCTGTCCGCATTACTTTTTAATTACATAGTGCTTACTTTTACATTGATTATGTGGACTTCTTGATTACATTGGTAGTATTTGATTGATCATCACACTCCTGATCCCATAGATATTTATTCCTCTCCTGTTGCAGGTCCAACCATACACAAAAATCCTTTCCTATCTATGTCAAAGTATAATATTTGCTGGCATTCATCTGTCACCTTTAACTTCGTTCGCTTCCTCAAGGAGGCTCAGTAGCAGCAGCATGTTCCATCCTGCACAAAATATTCTGCCATAGCCAAGATTGTTGTTAACGGCAGAAACTCACCAAAGATCCTCAGGCAGCACTTCCCAGGCCCATGACCACTTCAATCGAAAACGACGAGGGCATCTGACACTTGGGAAAACTACCCTCCGTCCAACCATTGAGAAATGATTGATCATTCCATGATGATCGCTGGGTTGAAATCCTGGATTTCCATGGCTGAGGGCATTGTGGGTCTACCGACAGCACATGGATTGCAGTGGTTCACGAAGACAGCTCACTTCCACCTGCTCAAGGGCAACTCAGGACAGACAATAAATGTTGGGTTCACCTAACAGTACCAGCAATCCAACAATGAATACAGATACACTTTCTTGTGTCTGTATTTTATACTTCACATTTTATCCCCCTACTAACTCTTCACTATACAGGATCTCATCCCTCAGTCTACCAACCATCAATACTGATAAGGCAGAGGATTTCTCCCAGTTATTCCATCCCTCTCAGATTCTCTTTGCTGAATATTATTCACTTCCGTGACCCTGTCATCAGGACAGACAAATTTGTTTTGGGCTCTTTTGTACCAGCAAATAAACCTCGGTGTCTTTCGCCCAGTTTGCTCTTCCTTATGGACATGTCCTGTCAATCTTATTCTTCACCACATACAAACAGAGAGGCTTACTGAAAGAAAAGATCATGCAACTCGTTGTAACATACACTTACTGGGAACACCAATGATGGCAAGCATCAGGTAATAGACTTTCCTGACAACATAAAATATTGACATAATTATCCATCAACAGTTCCATTCCGTTTGCTGCTGGGGTAAACTCTGAGGCGGCACAGTCTCAGAAGTTGGATTTATACCCCGTAGAACTGCCAGTGGCACACAGTGATTGCGACATCGCAAGTTCAACCTCATGCCTGTAATTAACGCAGAGATTACGACATCCAATTAAACCCCAAACGTGGCCGAACATATTTTGCTGTGGGATTCGAATCATTGTTCCAAATACTGCACTTTTAGAGTCATCGAATCATAGAGCATGGAAAAAAAAACTCGTGCATGCTTACCAGGTTTTCTTAACTAACTTACTCCCTTCTGACTGCGTTTGGCCAACTATTACTTTAAACTTTATTATTCCTGTTCCAATCCAAATGTCTCCTAACATCTCGAATTATACTCAACTGGACCACTTCCTCTGGCAGTTTGTTCCATTTACACACCACTCCCTGTGTGAAAGCTGTTGCCCCTCATGTCCCTTTTAAGTCTTTCCACTCACAACTTAAACCTGCACCCTCTCGTTTTGGACTTCTCTACCCTGGGGAAAAGGGTACACTTGCCCATTCACTCTATCAATGACTCTCAAAAACTTCCAATTCTCTATGATGCATAGTCACAACCTGTCCAACCACTCGCTAAGAATTACACCCTCCCGTCCCAGTAACGGACTTCCTTAGAAAGGGGACCAAGGATTTTGTGTAGACGCAGGAATATGGACTTTGGAAACATATCAGCCATGTTGGAATTACAGACTCACTTGCTCCTATAACGTTTGTTCTTATGTACTTCTCGCTCTGTATTAAAGATCTGATGTATTTTGGAGATTGCATTCTTCCCTCAATTTGATTGTTAATTGCGTGCTCGATCTCAGACAGACTCACATAGCTCAGTCCTATCTGTGTTCCCAATATTCTTTCTGTATAAAGCTTCAATGAACATTATTCTTTCACCATTGCAATACTTTCAGGCAGCTATACGTCTCCACAGCCTTACAGGATTTCACTGCACTGTATAAAAATCAGCATGAAGTTATCACAATAAAATGAATTTTATGTGATCACCTTGTGCCACATACAGCCAATAACACATTTTACATCAATTCGAACTCCCATCCCACGTAGAAGATCGGTCAAATGCAGTGCCTCAAACTGTTAGAACACGTTTATACCAAGGGACCTTTTCAAACATATCTCGAACCGTCAATGGAGGGATGACTTTCAACAGATGCCAAGGGATACACATATATTTGAGAAAGGATAGATCAAGATACTTTCTACATGGTATGATGTTAAATGCAGTCGATTTCCAAACAGACTTGTGCATTAATGAAGAGTCATAGAGCCCTACTCTTTTCCCATTAATCCAGTCTATGAATCTCCCTTTATAATTAGATGATACTATCTGCAATGTCTACCACGCTGCCTAGCGTTGTCAGATTCCTTCAGTGCAGAAACAGTCCCTTCCACTCAAATGGATTCATGCTATCAAAATGTCAGTCCACACTGACCTTATTTCCCTGTACTTTTTTCACATTCTTCTAATCCTTTCCTAAACATGTATTTGTCCAAATGCCTTTTAAATGTTGGTATAGCACCTGCCTCAGCCACTTCCACTGGCTGCTCATTCCATGTGCAAACCACCCGCTGTGTAAAAAATGTTGCTCCTCAGGTTCCCTTTCATTGTTTCTCCTCTCACCTTAAGATGTTGCCCTCTTGTCCTCGAAACACCACCATTAGGAAAAAGACTGTGTACATTCGCCCAATTCATGCCTCTCGTCATCTTATACATGTGTAGAAGATCCACACACCCTGCCCTAGTCTCCTACAATTCACTGTCATGTTCAGGGAAATGGGGTTAGTGTGGAAGGAAATATTCGGCGGCATGGACACGTTCGAGCCAAAGGGCCTGTCTCCGTACTACCAGACTCTATGGCAGGGCGGATGAAAAGCAGTTGTTCGATTGGTTGAAAGGGTAATGACGAGCAGCATTGTTTTAATGTGAAACTCAGGATATTTGGAGAAGATTGAAAAGTGTGTTTCCACTCAAAAGGTGGTAAGACGCTGACATGGACTGTCTTAGAGGGCAACACAAGCAGGAAACATCATAATCGTTGAAAGGTAACTGGTGAGCACTTGGAATGTCACAAAACTAAAGGCTGTAGGCCAGGTTCTGGAGAGTGGGATTACTGAAATTAGATAAGCACAAATTCCATGGGGTCAAGGGTCTCCTGTCTGCTATATGACTCTATGATTATGATAATGATTTGTTTGGCAAGGACAAGTTGGACTGAAGGGTCTGTTTCCATGATGGACATCTCTATGACTCGATGATAGCTTAAGAAGCCTATTGCAATGATAAGAGGTATGAAGAGCTGCAGGGATGGGTTGAGTGAGAGGGAAAATATCTGGCAGACAGTGGACAGTTTGGGAGAATTTGAACATAGAACGTAGAACAGTACAGCACAGAACAGGCCTTTAAGCCCACGATGTTGAGCCAACCATTGATCCTCATGTATGGTAAACCTAATGTCCGAACCCTCACATTTCTGTGACCATATGCATGTCCAATAGTCTCTTAAATATCTCCAATTACCTCGTTTCCACAACTACTGCTGCCAACGCATTCCATATTCTCTGCATAAAGAACCCGCCTCTGACATCCCCTCAATACTTTCCGCAAAACAACTTAAAACTGTGAGCCCTCGTGTTTACAATTTCGGCCCTGGGAAAGGTCTCTGCTATCAACTCTATGTATGCCTCTCATTATCTTGTACAGCTCAATTAGGTCCCCTCTCTTTCTTCTTTTTTCCAATGAAAGTAGACTGAGCTCAGTCAACCTCTCTTCGTAAAAAAAAGCCCTCCATTCCAGTCAGCATCTTAGTGAATCTTCTCTGAACCCTCTCCAACGCATCCACATCTTTCCTATAATAGGGAGACCAGAAGTGGACACAGTATTCCATGTGTGGTCTAACCAAAGTTTTATAGAGCTGCAACAAGATCTTACGGATCTTAAAATCGATAAAATCACGGCACTTAACTGCTCGCAGGAGGACCAGTTCCAATATCGTACAGCCCAGATGGCCTGCTTCTTCAAGGACCGCAGATTCCGCCCAGACATGATCGACGATGCCCTCCACCGCATCTCCCCCACTTACCGCTCCTCTGCCCTTGAGCCCCGCCCATCCAAACGCCACCAGGACAGAACCCCACTGGTTCTCACCTACCAACCCACCAACCTCCATATACAGCGTATCATCTGCCGTCATTTCCGCCACCTCCAAACGGACCCCACCACGAGGGATATATTTCCCTCCCCTCCCCATCAGCATTCCGAAAAGACCACTCCCTCCGTGACTCCCTCGTCTGGTCCACACCCCCCATCAATCTAACCCCCACTCCCGGCACCTTCCCCTGCAACCGCAAGAAATGCAAAACTTGCGCCCACACCTCCTCCCTTACTTCTCTCCACGGCCTCAAGTGATCCTTCTATATTCGCCACAAATTCACCTGCACCTCCACACACATCACCGATTGCATCTGTTGCACCCGTTGTGGCCTCCTCTATATTGGGGAGACAGGCCGCCTACTTGGAGAACGTTTCAGAGAACACCTCTGGGACACCCGGACCATCTAACCCAACCACCCCGTGGCTCAATACTTTAACTCCCCCTCCCACTCCACCAAGGACATGCAGGTCCTTGGGCTCCTCCATCGCTAGATCATAACAACACGACGGTTGGAGGAAGTGCGTCTCATCTTCCGCCTAGGAACCCTCCAACCACACGGGATGAACACAGATTTCTCCAGTTTCCTCAGTTCCCCTCCGCCCTCCTTGTCTCAGTCAAATCCCTCGAACTCAGCACCGCCTTCCTAACCTGCAATCTTCTTATTGACCTCTCCGGCCCCACCCCACTCCGGCCTATCAAACTCACTTTGACCTCCTTCCACCTATCACATCTCCATCGCGCCTCCCCCAAGTCCCTCCTCCCTACCTTTTATCTTAGCCTGCTGGACACACTTTCTTCATTCCTGATGAAGGGTTTATGACCGAAACGTCGAATCTCCTGTTCCTTGGATGCTGCCTGACCTGCTGCGCTTTTCCAGCAACACATTTTCGGCTCTTAAAATCGATACCCTTGTTAAGGAAAGCCAAAACGCCATATGCTTCCCTAACCACCCTGTCCACGGTGGCAATTTTCAGGGATTTATATACCTGCACACTAAGGTCCCGCTGTTCCTCCACACTGCCAAGAATCCTGTTTTTAATCCTATACTAAACTTTCAAGGTTAACCTTACAAAATGCATTACTTCGCATTTATCCAGGTTGAATTTCATCTGCCACCTCTCAGCCCATCTCTGCATCATGCCAATGTCACGGTGCAGCCTACAACTGTCTCTATACTGTCAATGACACCTCCAACCTTCGTGTGTATGCAAACTTGTTCACTCATCCTTCAATCTCCTCATCCAAGTCATTAATAAAACTTATAAAGCGTAGAGCCCAATATCAGAGCCCTGTGGAACACCACTCACTACTGACTTCCAGTCAGAATACCTATCTTCCACTACCACACGCTGTCTTCTGTCGACCAGCCAATTCTGTATCGAGGCAGCTAATTTTCCGCGTATCCCATGCCTCCTGACCTTCCAAACAAGCCTACCTTGGGAAACCTTATCAAATGCCTTACTGAAGTCCATATAAAGCACATCCACAGCTCGACCCTCATCCACTTGTCTAGTAAAATCCACAGAGAACTCAATAAGATTGGTGAGGCATGACCTGCCCCTCACAAAGCCGTGCTGTCTGCATTTAATCAAGCCATGCTCTTCCAGGCGGTCATAAATCCAATCCCTCAGAATCCTTTTTAACATGTTGCAAACCACAGACGTGAGACTGACTGGACTGTAATTGCCTGGCATTTCCCTATTTACATTCTTGAAGAGAGGAATTACATTTGCCTCCCTCCAGTCCTCATGTATGACTCCGGTGGAGGGCAAGGATGCAAATATCTTCACAAGCGGCGAAGCAAGCATATTTCTCGCTTCCCAAAGCAGCCGAGGACAAATCTGGTCTGCACTTGGCGATTTGTCAATCTTAATGTTTGTCAAAAGTTTCAGCACATCAACTTCCTCAATCTCTATCCTTTCCAGCATGCTTACATGCTCCTCAATGGTTTCATTCACTACAAGGTCTATTTCTTTGGTAAAGACAGAAACAAAAAACTGATTTAAGGCTTCCACGTCCTCCTCAGACTCTATACACAAGTTCCCTATGCTATCCCTGATCGACCCTACTCTTTCTTTCATCATTCTCTTATTCCTCACAAACGTGTAAAATGCCTTTTGATTCTCCCTTATCCTTCCTGCCAAGCCTTTTCGGTGCCCCCTCCTGGCTCTCCTCAGACCATTTTTGAGCTCCTTTCTCGCCTGCCTGTAATCCTCGAGAGCTAAGCAAGACCCTTGCTTCCTCTACCTTACGTAAGTGGCCTTCTCTCATTTGACAAGAAGCTCCTCCGCTCTCGTCATCCAAGGTTCATTTATCTTACCCCTTCTTGCCTGTCTCAGAGGAATGCATTTGTGCATCACTCGCAACAACAGTTCCTGAAGACAGGAGGAAGAATTTAAAAATGAAATATAAAAATTGCAAAATTGTTCAGTACAGATAGATCAGGGTATTCCAGTATGCGATACATCAACTTGGAACGCACTTGTAACAAATGATTAGTTTAGATTCCTTGTTATATGATAACAGTCTATTTGGTCCAACAAGGCAACAACGACCCTCCAAGGAGTAACCCACCGATTACTATTCCCCTACATTTAAACCTGACGAAGACTATGGGCAAATTAACTGACCTCCACATCTTTGGATTGTAGGAAGAAACCGGTGCACCCAAAGGAAATACAAGCAAACGCTGGGAGTATGTGAATACTCCACGTAGACGCTCGCCCGTGGATGGAATCGAACACGGGTTCTTCGCACTGTGTGAGAGGAGTTCGTTTATCTCTGAGGTTTTTTTCTCTGCCTCAGAAGTCAGTGGCTGTGGAATTATGGATCATTTCTAAAGTGCTAGTAGGCAGAGAGACCTGAGTGTTCACAGAGAGATTTGGGTGTTCAGGTCCTTTGCACCCTGAAGGTGGCAACGCAGTTGAGCAAAGTGGTCAAGAATTCACAACGCATGTTTTCCTTCATTGGAAGCGTTGTTGAGTATCAGAGTTGAGAGGTCATGTTACAATTGTTTCGGACTTTGGTTCAGCCGCATTTGCAATATTGTGTCCAGTTCTGATCACCACATTACCAAATGAATGCTTTGGAGATGATGCAGATCAGATTCGCGAGGATGCTGCCTGGCAACGAGGGCACTAGCTGGGAGGAGAGATTGAAGATATTAGGATTATTTTCAGTAGAAAGACTGCGATTGGGGTGGTGGGGTGCCTGATTGAAGTCTACAAAGTCATGAGGGGCATAGATATGGTGGAAAGCGAGAAGTTTTTTCCCAGAGTGTAGAACTCAATTACTGGGAGTCACGAGTTCAAAGTGAGAGGGGAAACGTTTAAGGGAGATACATGCAGAAATTCCTTTATGCAGTAGGTGGTGGGGGCGAAGTCATTAGAGGTGCGAACAATAACGTCATTGAGCATGCATCCAGGCAGATATATGAATGGGCAGCGAGCAAATGGATACAGTTCTTTCGAAAATAGTGTGCAGTTTAGATAGAGGATGCGGATCAATGCAGGGTTGGAGGGCCGAAGGGCCAGTTCCTGTGCTGTAATTTTCTTAGTTCTTTGTTATTTGCCCCGGTTTCCTCCCACAATCCAAAGACATGCAGGCCAGGTGAATTGGTCATGGCAAATTGCACATAGATTTATGTGTAATGGTCAGGTATGAACATAAGCTATGGGAATGGGTCTGGATGGGTTACTCTTCAGAGCGTCGATGTGGACTTGTTGCGCCAAATGACCTGCTTCCTGACTATAGGAATCTGATCTAAATTTACACAAAGTATTGTCAAGTTAAGGAATCGAATATTACCACCAACACATGGAAACATAAAAATCAGGGAAACCACAGTTCATTGTGACATTAGGGAATGACAGAGAGGGCCTGAATAGACAACATCGCTCCTGCTCCGTGAAAACACCAACTCATACACCAGAACTGTAGGAAACAGTTAATCTTGATCCATAAATACACGTTCCTCCCGAAGCCCTTACTATCGTTTTGTGCAACAGGAATCGCACTCAGCACCATTTGGATTTCGATTGTCAGAGAGCAATAATTTTTCATTGGAAATAAAAAGAAAGTAGTTTTTAAAAGCATGTCTAAAATTATATATATGTATATATCCCCATATATGGGGGAGATGTCAGCTGCAATTATCCCTGTGTAACGTGACTGATTTTGCAACTTGATGACTCACCACAAATTAAACACTGTCTCACACACTCATGTATAGACACAGACAGACACTCACTTATAAACGCACACATACATGCACATATAACTACACATACATTCACATCCACAGTCACTTGTGGAAATGCACACAGACACACACACACACACACACAAACACACATACACACACAATACTCTCTTGATGCATCTGCAGACACAGTATCTCTCTCTCTCACACACACATACAATTACACTTACACACAGGCACACATAGAGAGTGCTTCATAAAAAACTCAGTTCTTCTAAAAATCTAATGTATCTGCACACAAAGTAGATTAAGCAATGCCTGTTACTTATTGGTGTGGTTCACTTTTGAGAATGGGTTACATACCTCATTCATAATGTGGAAGAATTTCAATACTCCTCTGTGATGTTCCAGTTTTGTTCATGAATCAGTTCATTGATAAATGTAATTGGAAATTTCACCAACATTGTTAACTCTTCTCTAAACTTACACTGAGACACCTCATACATAAATGTGTTTGCGCAGCAGTTCAAAACCTGAAGCATATTACCAACATTTTCAAAAATGTTTTCTGAATCTGTGTAAACTTTGTGGTCCGTTACTGTCATATTACAATATAAAAAATCTGCAACATACATCAGCCACAGAAGAATGAAACTGTCCGATACTATGAACAGTTAAATAGACTTTCTTCTACTCTCTATCTCTGAGTCACCGGAACTCATTCTCTTGCGCTGACCCATCAATCCCTTTCAGACTTGACTAGCCCCCAAAACTTGTCTAACTGTAAGAGTATCGAGCAGGCGAATTAAAATAAATGGGAGAAATGGAGTTAAAACTGTATCAAACTAATCGAATCCCACCCATCTAGGCAAAGTAAAGTATTCTGGTTTTGCATCACAGAACCAGTGGACATGTTCAGTGTCTAATCGATGTTCAAGTGTGAAATAATTTGGAATGTTCTTTAAATAGAATAGAATGCTGGCTATCATTAGCATTCCCACTGCAATTTTAACTGCACAAAATTTGTTTTCTATTTCTGGCAACAAACGGCTACAAATCTATCAAAGGAGAAAATGACAGTGAACGATGCACAATGATCAGTGGCTACCCTACTCAGGATGTTGATAATAGTGCATTCTGAAGTAATGTCCAGAAAAGTACCTTCGAAGTAATAATAAATGATCCGCTAAAATGTCCGCAGTGATAAAGAAAAGTAGATCTGCCAACGCCATGGCCATCAGTTAGAAAGTGATTCACTTGGAGAGACCATACTTTCCTCGTTAGATAACCACAATCGCCATTAAATTCACTACAAGACAGAAAGGAAAATTAGTACCTGTCCGTACAAGTAGCTCATTATCCAAGCGAGTAGCATGCAGTATTTTATTAAGAAATCCCAATTTGAATTAAAAATTTCAAGTTACTTCAATGTTAACAATTATCATTATGTATTCCATTAACCTCTTGATTGAGGACAACACAACTGATACATAGATGTTTACTTCGCAATTTACTCATTGAATGCAATTTGTGTGACTGATTCAAATGTTAACATTACGCAGAGAAAATAAGGATGAAATGGTGTACAAGAGCTGTATGCGATTCTGAGGGGAACAGAAAAGCATGGATAGTGTGAATGCATTCAGTCTCTTCCCCCAGGAATGGGGAATCTAGGGCATTAGTTAATGTGGAATAGGAAAAAATGAAAAGGAACCTTAGGGGCAAATTCTTCACACAGAACATGGTATGCATATGGAATGAGCTGCCAGCAGAAGTGGTTGTGGTGAATGTCTTAACATTTGAAAGGCATTTGGACAAGTACATGGATAAGAAAGTATTAGAAGAATATGGGCCACGTGCAGGTAAATGGGGATACTGTGGAACGGATTTTGGGCATCATGGAGCGGTTTATCTGAAGGGCCTGTCTCCATACTGTTCGACTGTTTGATCATTTGATGCTACCACAGGGTAGATGTATAGCAGCTGTCCCCTAAGTTGTAGCGTCAATTGTCTTATTTTAAAGTGAAAGACAGGAAATATTGAGAATATTTGAAGCAGATTGTTTCCACTAAGAGTCGGGTGGTAAGAGTCTGAAATGGACTGTGAGGGAGGGCAACCCAAACAGGAAGCCACACAATCTTTACAAAGTAACTGGGTAAGCACTTGACGTATTCTAAAGTTGAAAGCTGTGTCCCAACTTCAGGGGAGGGATTAGTGCAGATACATGAGCACAAATTCATTGCCTGGAGAGCCTCCACTCGGTGGTATGAGTCTAAGTTGATGTTAAGCATTGGCAATAACACATGGTCTTGTGGACAATTTGATTTTTGTGTGGAGAACATTCCTAGCTGTTACCTGCAAATTATATAATATCTAATGTTCCAACCTGACACCAGATCTGAACAAAACATTCAATTTATTCCATTTCATCTAATTTACTGAAGGCTATCCTTAGATTAGATTACTTAAAGTGTGGAAACAGGCCCTTTGGCCCAGCAAGTCCACACCGACCCGCTGAAGCGCAACCCACCCATAACTCGACATTTATTTCTTACCTAACACTACAGGCAATTTAGTACGGCCAATTCACCTAACCTGGACATTTTTGGACTGTGGAAGGAAACCGCAACACCCCGAGGTAACCCACGCAGACACGGGGAGAATGTGCAAACTTCACACAGTCAGTCGCCTGAGGCGGGAATTGAACCCGGGTCTCTAGCGCTGTGAGGCAGCAGTGCTAACCATTGTGCCACCGTGCCGCCCCCAGACGTTATTTATTGCACTCAGTAAGATATAAGTGTCCTCAATTTCCATTGTTTATGTTATTGAAGTAAAGGGGTCTCTCCTCACGGAGTATAACTCACTGAGCGACAGCTACAGATTGATCAAGATTAAATGTAAAAACATGGAATGACCAATCAGCACAGGTCCACTGACAGGATAAACAGGGTTTGAGATGATGGTGTGAAAAGATATCTCATCCAGTGTACGTGGGATTTCACAAGCACTATAAATCCACAGGTGTTGACGTCCCTAATACAGTTGAAAAAGGCATCAAGACATCTTGCTCCTAAAATTGACTGTTACTTGCTTGAATTTTGCACTGAAGACTACTGGAAGGAAAAAAAAACAAATCTCAGAAAATTCATGATACTGAGGACCATTTTACCAGCCCAAGACTTCTCCATAAATGGTGCAAAAATGGCCGTTCTGTGATCTCGAGGAAAATGAGGATCTTCATCAACTTCAGTGGGATAAAACTTAAAATTCAGGAAACGATTAAAACTAAGGAACTTTGAATTCAGTAAATAAATAAAAAAGACCCTCACATGTAGTTTTGTCATTCAAGTTGAAATGTAAATGACAGACCATTTCTCACACATATCTTGAAACCATCAATAACTCATCAGGAACATCCAGAAGAGCAAGTGTTGCATAATAAATTTTCATGAAACCAATAAACGTTTTAAACATGTTTCCGTTTAAGGTTTCTATCCCTCCATATTGCGGGAACATATCTGCATCAATTACCGATTCATCACAATCACGGACGATTTGATTTTACCAAGTTTCCACCTCCAGGAAATACTGAGATCACAACATCTTCAAATTAAATTTGCAAAAACACAAATGAACACAGCTAAAGCCACAATTTCACTCGCTGTGGTGTTAAAATATATTTCACACTTGGAATCATTTATATAATTTGGGTAGTCATATTTCACCTATTTATCAATGTTAATGTTGGTTTTCGAGAAAGTGTTGTTTGCTGAAAAACACAAGAGTTTTGTATTCATGCTGCCATAATTTTCTGAGCTTTGCTGTTGCCCTTAAGTAATTAAATTCCAAATATGAGCGAATCTTGCTCGGGGTTTCTGCCCACTCTCTGCGATCTGACTGTTCGTGAACGTGTGATTATTCAATTAACTTATTGAATAAATGTAAATAGCTAATTGAGTTCCAATATGATATTTGATGTAATATTTTTGGGTTATTCAAATCTACGCTATGGAAGGACCTATTGTGCCACCTGGGTTAACTTATCATTCTGGTGGAATACAATTTTCAACATTAGTGCGTATGTTTAAGTTGAACTTAAAACAAACGTGAGCTGAGTGAATTCTTACTCCATTCATTAATCTCACGTCTGACTGAATACTGAGAGGAAATCTAATCGACCTGCTCAGCAGGTACTGAAAGAAACTGCACGATGGTGAAATCTAATTGGCATTGTTTCCATTAATTCTGTAACCTGATTCACCAAGTAATGATTACTGTCTCAGTAAACCTGGAAGAAGGTCTACCCCTCTGTATCAAAGATAAATCGTCAAACAATATTTCTTGCTTTTGTAAGACTTCCCAATAGGCACAACCCTCACTTATCTCTCAAATACGTGCACTTCCAAACTCTGGAAAAACGGACTGATTGAATCTTTTTCATCCTTTTCTTCACAATTGTTCCATTTCTCATCTATGTTAGTGGGTAAGGACGTTCACATAATAACTTCATATTATCGGTTACACAACTGTTCAATTTTAACTTCCATTGACTTGACCTGAGGAAGTGCTCCCACAGCTTGTGTTTCCAAATAAACCCATTGGACGGTAACCTGGTGTCGTCAGAGTCTGACATTGAACATAGAACATAGAACATTACAGAGCAGTACAGGCCGTTCGGCCCTCGATGTTGCGCCACCCTGTCATAGTAATCTAAAGCCCATTTTGAATTCTATTTTGAGGCAAGATTGTGTTGATAACTAACGTTCGTATGCTTAATATAATGCTAATAATAAAGTGACGGATACACTCAGTAGATCATGCAGTATTCGTGGAGAGATAAACAAAATAAATATTTCAAGTCTTGTGCTGAGCACACAGACGTTGTAAAACATAGAAACGTAAGAAATAGATGCAGGAATAGGTCATTCGAGCCTGCACCACATTTCCATCTATGCGGGAAGAGTATTCGCCATGTTGGGCGATTCCAGAAATAGAGTATCACAGTCTGAGAATAAGAGGTTAGCCATTCAGGACTGCACGATAATAGGCGATAATGCATTTCCAATGTCACGTTTCCATTTTGTCTCCATTACCTTTGATCTCTTAATAACAATGGCCACATGTAGCTCTTTCTGCAACTGGAGAGAATGAGTTAAAAACAGAGTGATTATGTTGCAGATATTTCTACTGTGGTGATGGCACACCTGGGGTACTGCGTACAGTTTTGGTCTGTTTACTTGAGAAATTACGTATTGGCACTGGAAGGGGTGCAGAGGAGGTTCAATAGGTTGATTCCAGAGTTGTGGGGAAGGGCATGCTGGCTTCTCAGGAGCGAACTGAGTAGACTGGGATCATATGCATTGTAATTTCGGATAATGAAGGGGAGACCTAAAAGAAGCAGACAAAATTATGAGGAGAATAGATAAGATCGAAGTTGGCAGGATGTTACCACTTGCAAGTGAAACTAGAATAAGAGGGAATAGCCACGAAATTGGGGTGAGGGAGGTAGCTGCTTTAGAACTGACGTGAGAAGGACCTTCTCAACCCAGAGGTTTGTGAATCTGTGGAATTCCCTGCCCCGTAAGTAATCGAGGCTTCCTTATTGAATATTAGGGCTATGATGGATAGATATTTGAACAGGAAATGAACTAAGTGTTACAGTTAAAGGGCAAGTAAGTGGAGCTGACACGACAAAAAACATCAGCCATAATCGTATTGAATGGCGGATGTCAGGACACGGTTCTAAAACTTTCTATTTATGAAATCAAACGTCCAGAAAAGCGAATAATCCCTCAGTCTTTTCTGGTTTTCAGCTGCAAAATATCATTTTGTTTCGATTTTTTAAGTTCACGAAGAAACAGAAAATCAGATATGACTTCGAGAAACATCTGCCACAGTCCGATTTCCCAATCAGACAGAGCTAAACCTCATCATGACTTTGATAGAGATTTGCACAGTTGCAATCGATGGTTCGATTGGAGCAGGAGCTGAGAAAGCCAAATTTAAATTTAACCTCTTGTGAAATAAGCCGGTGCTCACCTGGGCAAAAATATTGCCTCAACTTTTACAAAGCAATGTGTGTTAAGTTGTGCAACACCTTGTGGTAAGTTTGTCGAGAACAGGAGTGTCAATTTGTGTTGAGAGTCTATATCTTGGGATACTCAAGTTGTGAACTTGCAGCTGAGTGTGTGTGTGGGGATCAGGCAGAGCACTTGTCTGAACAATTGACCTGCTGCTTTCTCCCAATGCCCCTGGAAGCTAGGTAGTGTGAGCTTGGAGCTGACTGGATGAACTGTGATGTGGGACGAGATGGGGTTTCAGAGGCAGACCTGGAGATATTTAAACCTGGCCCCAGGCAGCCATCAGCCATTTGCCATATGGAGTACCCAGAGGGTTCTATCAAGTGAGTTGCTGTCTTTCTGAATCTGTCTCTGTGTTTTAGGTGATTTACTATCTCTCTGAGTTATTCTCTCTGTGTGTGAGTGAAAGTGTGGAGGCTGTGTTTGAATCTGATTCTTTAAGCTTCACACACACACACACACACACACACACACACACACAAAATACAAACACAAAATACAAACACAGACAGACTGAGAGTTCATGGGGAGAGGAAGCTAGGTACAGGTGGAATGACGTGTGTTGCTTCAATACATCTCCACGTCTTGCGTTGCATCATGCGACTCATTTTTGACTCTCCCTCTCTTTCTCTCTCCACCTCTGTTTCACTCGCACTGCACCTGTCTTCCTCATCCTCCAATAGAAAGAATGTTTTTTCAAATCACCTTTCTGCCTGTCTGCCTTATTTTCTCTTTCTCCCTCTGTCTCTTTCTGTTTCTCTCTCTCTCTTTGTGTGTGTGTGTGCCTCAATCTCTATCTCCCTGTGGCTCTCTCTCTCTTTCTCTCTCCCTTCTCTCTATCTCTGTCTGACTTTCTCTCTTCCTCTCTCTCTCTTTCTGTTATTCTGCCTATCTACTTATCTTTCACTCTCTTTCGCGCTTTCACTTTTTCTGTCTCTATCTCTCTGCCATTTTTCTCTCGGTTTGTCTTTACTTCTATCCCTCTTTCTCCCTCCCCTCATTGTTTCTCTTTCTCTCTTTGTCTTATTCTCTCTCTTTCTCTTTTTCACCCTCTTTATTTCTGTTTTTTTCTGTCTGTCTCATTCTCTACTGCTTTCTCTTTCCCTCATTCTCTCTCACTCTCTATCACTTTCTCTCTCCCCTTTCCATTTCTTTCTATCTATCTCTCTCTCTCTCTTTCTCTCCCTCTCTCTACATTTTATCTCGCGCTCTCTTTCCCTTTTTGCTCTCTACCTCACCAAATCTCGTTGTATCCCTCTCTCTTTCTCTCTGTCTCTCTTTCTCTTCTTCTTTCTCTCCCCTCTCCTCTCTTTCCCTCCTCTCTCTATCTTTCTCTCATTCTATTCGTTTTCCTCTCTATTTTTCTCCCTGTCCCTTTTTCTTTCTCTCTGTCTGTCTGTCTTGCCCAGCCGCCCTGATTTCCTAACTCCGACTAACCCCAAACTTCTTCCCCATTTTGCTCATGTTTGCTCATTCTCTTCGCCTCTGCGGGCTTTCCTTCGGGTGCTCTTGTTTCCTCCCATAGTCCAGGAATGTGCAAGTTCAGGTGGATTGGCCACACTGAGCTGCTCCATCGGGTCCAGAGTTGTGCATGTTACGGTGGCTTGGCCGTGCTAAATTGTTTCATACTGTCCAGGGATGTGCAGTTTAGGCCGGATGAATCGTGCTAAATTGGCCATGCTAAATTGCACCATTGTATCCAGGAATGTGCAGATTAGGGTGCGTTGGCCATGGGAAATTGTTCCACAGTTTTCGCTCCCCACTCCCCCCAATCACTGAGAAAGTGGCAATATTTGATCATCTCCAGGTTTGTCCCTTTCACCAAATACAGACCTCATTACCTTCCCCCGGATATTGTCCCCAGTTTTCCAGCCCTTGACAAATCTCCTCCTTCTCTCCTCACTCTCCCGTCTAATTGTCTTCTCGGGGTAGCTTTATTCCCTGACGCGAAGTGATCTTCCCGACAGACATGGATTACCCTCCATATTTGATGCCCACATCATTGTCATGCCCACTATTTTGCGTCTCACAATTATGCACCCCAGCCACATCGTACGTCCCAGAATACACATTCAAACAATTTTTCCCCCTGCCAATTTTGACCAGAACTTTTGTGTGTGTGTGTGTCGGAGGGGGGGGGGGAGGTGGTGGTGGCGGTGGGGGGGGGGGGGGGGTGTGGGCAGACCCTACTTGTCCGCGTTTGTCCTCCTCTGTTTTTCTACTCTCCACAGATTTTCGAACTTTACCCAATTAAACACTTTTTCCTCCCATCACCAGAGTGCACTGGCGTTTCGACTGCGTGTTTTCATTCTCCTCCATCCCCGCCCACAATTCCCAGTGATGAAGGGACTTTATATCCCCACCCCATCCCCACACCGCATTGGCCAACAAGGGGATACACAGGGAACAGGAAGATCCCATTGTGTTTCCAGCATTGTGATCGTGCATGTTCTCTCTTTTAATCATGTTTTTTTTTCTAAAAACTTGATCACAAATAACTTTGGAAATTGTAATATATGCAGAGCCAGTTAATCAATCCAAAATGTTTTAAAATATTGAAATTATAAAGGAAGCGACCTGAAAAATGAAGCTGCTTATAATGTTTGGATCGAAGATTGTACCCTAAATGAGGTGCTCGACTTTACGTCTTTAATTTCCGAAATTCACTGATCTCGGGGCCAGCTCCAGCGGATTGCAAAACAACAAATATGACACCAGTATCTGTCAATAAAAGGAGACTAAAGGTGGTGAATTATGGACCGCTTCCCTTAACGTCTGTAGTGAGGAAAACGCAATGAAGGAAAAGGAAAACGAGCAGATAAAAAAATATCCCTTTGGGCAGAAGGAGCAAGGGTTCATAAAGGACAGGTTGTGATTCTCTAAGACAGAGCGAAAATGGTGTACAACGGGCTCATATTAGATGCGGTGTGTCAAGATTTCCAAAAGGCATTCTATAAATGGGTACAAAATATTCCTTCATAAGTTAAAGATGCACATTGTTCTGGCAGTATATTAGCAAGGCTAGAGAATTGGTTAAGTCATCAGAAACAAAGAGGCGAGGTATAAATGAGGGCTATTCTGTTTGGCAAACAATAACTAGTGGTGTGCCTCATGGGTCAGTGTTGGGAAAGTAATTATTCACAATTCGAATAGACCATTTGGAATTGAGTACCACGGATAGTTATCAATGTTTTCGATAACACTACAATGAGTGGTAAAACAAAGTGTGCAGAGGACTTTGATGATTTGCAATGCTTCGGCATTCAGTTCTGTGGCGATCAACTTAAAGAGGACATGACTGGAACTTTGGTGGGATTTCTTTTATAATATTGAACTTGCAACAGTTAACAACATTATGTTTACTAACCTTAATTTGAGAAAAATAAGATTTAGCATAATATGAATTTGACATATTTCCCGTTTCATTTGATCTCTACTTGGAACTCAACCTCAACAGCATATCTCTGGCCAACGTTAAAAGGAAACAAAGCAGTTTGGAAAAGTACTTTTACTACAAAGGTGTTGCCAAACCAAACATCACAGTCTCGCTGATACAACTCATCGATGTTCTCCGGTCTGTCTATGAATGAGAACATTTAACTTGTATATTATGGTTTTGTATAGAATCGTCTGGGACATTTTCAATCAACTGTGAAGAATCTGCTTCATTAATGGAGCCAGTTAATTCACAAAATCATCGAATTTTGTTACAAATTAGAATGGAGCCATTCAGCCCATTCTGCTTTTGAATTTTGCATATATTAATTGTGTTCCCAGTCTTCAAAATGCCAGAATGTGAAAGAAATCAAAGTAACAGTAAAAACGAAAGTATAACTTCATTGAGAGGAAGGGAATGTTTGCGTTTTCTTTATTTATATTCTAGAACATAGAACAGAACAGTATAGCTCAGAACAGACCATTCAGCCCACGATGTTGTTCCGACCATTGATCCTCATGTGTGCACCCTCACATTTCTGTGACCATATACATGTCCAGCAGTCCCTTAACTGTTCCCAATGACCTTGCTTCAACAACTGCTGCTGGCAACGCACTCCATTCTCTCACAACTCTGTGTAAAGAATCCGCCTCTGACACCCACTCTATACTTTCCTCCAATCAGCTAAAAACTATGACCGCTCGTGTTAGCCATTTCTGCCCTGGGAAATAGTCTCTGCCAATCGACTCTATCTATGCCTCTCCTCTTGTATACCTCAATTAGATCCTCTCCCTCCTTTTCTCCCATGAAAAAAAACGTCTGAAGTCAGTCAACCTTTCTTCATAGGATAAGCCCTCCAAACCAGGCCGTATCCTCGTAAATCCCCTCTGAACCCTCTCCAAAGCATCCACATCTGTCATATACTAGGGGGACCAGAACTGGACGCAGTGTTCTAACTGCTGTCTAACCAAAGTTTTATAGAGCTGCTACATGATATAACGACTCTTAAATTCAATCCCCCGTTAATGAAAGCCAAAACACCATATGCTTTCTTAACAAACCTGTCCACTTGGGTGGGCCATTTTAAAGGGATCTATGTACCTGCACACCAAGATCCCCTTGTTCCACCACACTGCCAATAATCTTATCCTTAATCCCGTACTCAACTTGCAAATTTGACCTTCCAAAATGCATCACCTCGCATTCATCCAGGTTGAACTCCATCTGGCACCTCTCCGCCCATCTCTGCAACCTGTCAGTGTCTCGCTGCAGCCTACAACAGCCCTCTATACTGTCAACGATACCTCCAACCTTTGTGTCATCTGCCAACTTGCAGACCCATCGTTCAATCGCCTCATCCAAATTATTAATAAAAATTTCAAACGGTAGAGGCCCAAGGACGAGCCTTGTGGAACGCCACTCACCACAGACTTGCAGGCAGAATATTTTCCTTCTACAACCACTCGCTGTCTTCTGTTGGCCAACTAATTCTGTATCCAGACAGCTAAGTTCCCCTGTATCCCATTCCTCCTTACCTTTTTAATGAGCCTACCATGGGGAACTTTATCATATGCCTTGCTGAAGTCCATATGCACCACATTCCCAGCTTGGCCCTCATCAACGTTTCTAGTCACATCCTCAAAGAATTCGATAAGGTTTGTGAGGCATGATGAGCCCCTCACAAAGCATGTTGACTGCATTTAACCAAATCATGCTCTTCCAGATGGTCATTAATCCTATCCCTAAGAATCCTTTCTAACACCTTGCAGACGACAGACGGGAGACTTGCTGGTCTGTAATTGCTGGGGATTTCCCGAAATCCTTTCTTGAAGAGAAAATTACATTTGCCTCACCCCGGTTCTCAAGTGGCGAAGCAATTGCATTTCTCGTTTCCCAAAGCTGCCGAGGACAAATCTGGTCCGGGCCTGGCGACTTATCAATCTTAATGTTTGACACAATTTTCAGCACATCAACTTCCTCAATCTCTATACTTTCCAGCATGCACACCTGCTCGTCAAAGGTTCCTTTCGCTACAAAATTCGTTTATTTCGTAAAGACAGAAGCACAAAACTCATTGAGGGCTTCTCTACCTCCTCAGACTCCCCACGCAAGTTCCCTTTGCCATCCCTGATCGTATCTACTCTTTCTTTGTACATTCTTATTTCTCACATATGTGTAAAATGCCTTTGTTCTCGCTAATCCGTTCTGCCAAGTCTTTCTTGTGCCCCATCCTGGCTCTCCTCAGGCCATTTTTGAGCTCCTTCCTCGCCTGCCTATAATCCTCTCGAGCCGAGCTTGACCCTAGCTACCTCCACCTTATGTCAGCTACCTTCTTCCTTTTGAGGAGAAGCTCCACCCCTCTCATCATCCAAGGTTCCTTTATCTTACCCCATCTTGCCTGTCTCAGAGGGACATATTTATTCATCACTCGCAACAACTGTTCCTTAAACAATCTCCACATGTCTATAGTGCCTTTACCATGGAACAATTGCTCCAGTCCACGCTTCCTAACTCATGTCTAATCGCATCATTGTTTACTCTTCACTAATGAAATAGCTTCCCATTTTGCCTAATCCTGTCCTTCTCCATAGCTATGTCAAATGTGAGGCAGTTGTGGTCATTATCAACAATATGCTCTCTCACCACAAGATCTGATACCTGCCTGGCTCGTGTCCGAGCACCAAGTCGAGAATGGCCTCTCCCCTCGTCGACCTGTCAACGCACTGAGTTAGGAGACCCTCCTGAACAGAAACAGTACCATTCATAACTTCTGCTCGAATGAAGTTCCAATCAATATTGGGAAAGTTAAAGTCACCCATTACAACAACCCTACTAAGTCCACACTTTTCCAAAATCTGCCGACCTATGCTTCCTTCAATCTCCCTGCTGCTATTAGGGGGCCTGTAGTAAACGTGTGCCATGTCTCCCACCTGCCACATTCTGCAGGAGGAGCAAACAACTGCCCACACATCCATACCCCACTTATCTGAACACACACTCAGTACTAAAGTAGAAAGCTAAGTTCGAGTTGCTATAAAATTAATAACAAACTTATATTCAATGGAGGAAGTTTAGAATGAATCTTACCTTATTATGCAGGTTCGACGAAGAGGGCGGGTGGGAGACATTACAGTTGTAGAATCTCGCATTTAGCCATCATTGCTTTTCTTCCCAGCTGCCCCTTTGGTCCTCATCACTTCCTACGCATCTCTCGCTCATTCTGTGAAAGAGAAATAACCCTTCCTCTACCAGTAAATAATTTTAAAGATCTGCCTTACCTTAGCTGCAGTCTTCTGAGTTCGTCTTACCTCCGCTGCTGCTCGCACTCAAAACGGCCGTTGGCGTTGAAGGGTGATTATTTATACTCACTGCTTTCCTTCCCGGCTGACCCGCTGGTCCTCGTCACTTTCTCCGCTGCTCCCGCTCCTTATGTGAAAGAGAAATCACCGCTGTCCACTACCGGTAAGTAATTTTTAAAAACTGCCTTACCTTAGCTGCAGTCTCCCGAGTTCGTCTTACCTCCGCTGCTGCTCGCACTCAATATGGCCGTTGACATCGAATGGTGAGTATTTGTACTCACTGCTTTCCTTCTCGTCTGACCCTCTGGTCGTCCTCATTTCCTCCGCTGCTCCTGCTCCTTCTGTGAAATAAAAATCTGTATTAATTTCCTTTATTTTCAAAATATTCTTTATTCAAAGATTTTTTAAAAAAATTTTCAGAAATAAATACTAAAACAATACAGATATTTAAGCAGCATATTAAAAAAGTGAACAGACATTGAAGTTTGACTCAACTGAATAAAATAGTTGAGTTTTATGTTTCTTAATTGCACAAGATAAAACTTGCGCTATATGTTATTACTTTTTAATCACTGCAATTTGTAATGAGGTGTACAGTGCCACATTCTTGATTGTTCAATACCTGTAGAATCTCCTGCACTTTTATCTTGTAAAGTTTGCTGAAAATGATATGAATTATGCCATATGAATGTATTTAATTTACATTCAGACCAGCAATGTCTACGCGCAACACCATCACAACTTCAGTCATTTACTTAATGCGATTGTCAAGCTTAAACCTAGCATATACAGACTGAAAACACTGTGACATAGCCCAGCGGCCTCTCAAATGTAAAAGTCACTCATTCATTTTATAAAGTTATGAAACCAGATATGTCAACGCGTTCTTCACTTTCAGTCCGAACTTAGACTGAGTTGCTGCATAAATAAATGTGTTTCTGCAACAACTTAAATTCTGCAACATGAATCAAAAATCGTGTAATACCAGGTTGGACTCTGTAAAATGTTTCTTTACAGGAGTGATGAAAGAAATTTATGATCAACTTCAACAACAGAAGTATAAAGCTAACGGATGTGGTGAAAAGTAAAATGAAAGATTTCCTCCTGCTTTCTATTTCTAGGTCACTGTTATTCTCTCCATTGCTGCGGGATGTCAGGAGAAAGTGAGGGCTGCAGATTCTGGAGACCAGAGTTGAAAAATGTGATGCTAGAAAAAACACAGCAGGCCAGGCAGCTTCCGTGGAGCAGGAGAATCGACTTTTCGGACATAAGCCCTTCTACAGGAATGAGGCTGGTGTCCCAGGCAGGCTGCGATAAAATGTAGGGGGGAGGGGATTTGGGGGAAAGGCACTGGGGATACGACAGGAGGAGCGAGGGGAGGGTGAGGGTGATAGGCCGAAGGGGGGGAGAGGTGGGGAAGAAGATTGCAGGTCAAGAGGGCGGTGCTGAATCCGGGGGTTGGGACTGAGAAAAGGTGGGGTAGGAGAAAGGAGGAAGCTGGAGAAATGTACATTCATCCCCGTGTGGTTGGAGGGTTCCGAGGCGTAAGATGAGGCAATCTTCCTCCAGGCATCGTGTGCTTAGGGTCTGGCGACGAAGGAGGCCAAGGACCTGCATATTCTTGGTGGAGTGGAAGTGGAGTGTTCAGCCACGGGATGGTTGGGTTGGTCGGTGCGGGTGTCCCAGTGGTGTTCCCTGAAACATTCCAAAAGTAGGCGGCCTGGCTCCCCAATGTAGAGGAGACCACATCGGGTGCAACGAATTCAGTAAATGATGTGTGTGGAGGTGCAGGTGAATTTGCGACGGGGTGAGGTGGGATGTGTGGGCGCAAAGTTTGCACTTCTTGCGGTTGCAGGGGAAAGTGCGGGGATGGAGGTTGGGTTGGTGGGGGGTGTGGACCTGACGAGGGAGTCGCCGAGGGAGTGGTCTCTCTGGAACGCTGATAAGATTGGGCAGGGAGATATATCCCTGGTAGTGGGGTGTGTTTGGAGGTGGTGGAAATGACGGAGGACGATACAATGCATCCGGATGTTGGTGGGGTGGAAGTTGAGGACAAGTGGGGTACTGTCCTGGTGGCGATTGGAGGGGCGGCGTTCAAGGTTGGAGGAGCAGGAAGTGGAGGAGATGCGGGGGAGAGCATCGTCAAACATGTTGGAGGGGAAATTGCCGTCTCTGAAGAAGGAGGGCATTTGGGTTGTTCGGTAGTGGAATTCAGTTCCTCGCAGACTTGATTGGATGCTAAAAAGTGCCTGGCAGTCGGCCCATTGATCAATAGAGTTACAGCGAAGGGAAGCAGTAGAGTTAATGGTTTAGCAAAGCACTCAAAATCCACCTATCCATGATCAGTATAAAAGCTCGGTTTGGCATAACAAAACGATTCCATGACATTCAATCACGGTATGAAAGTTTAATGTACCTCGTAATAAAGTGCTGTGATTAATTTTATTTGACAATCAAATTCTTCTCCATCCATCATCAACCCACAGGCTGGAGTCACTGATCTTAATGAGCAAACACAGCTGTTTTCACAAATGTTGCATCTGGTTACTTCAGGTCGAGGCGTGGATTCTATTGAAGCAGAATCGTTTTATTTTTGGAAATCAAAACACAGCCAAAAAAAAAGAAAACAAAAAGTACAAATGTCTTCCATAAACAAAGGGAAAAGATTCATTCGGGGCAAAATTAAGCTTTGTTTTGCCCTCCAAATGTCTCTAAATCTCACACCAGTATTGCAATGTTGCACACTATCCTGGAATTTCTCAGAGTCGAAATCCAAGCTGTGGCAATGTTTAAGACTGTGGAAGAGAAATGCCAGTCCTGAAGTTGAAAATGTGAACCAATCAAAAGGTTTTGCTGATGATTACTTTGCCTACTGCTGACGAAATCTTGCGTCATATGAAAAAGGAATTAAAATTGAGAAAAATGATCGTTCAAGGTCTTATTGAATGTTCATGCCAGCCCAAAGGCCTGAATGTATTCTGCTGCTGTATTTGAAGTTCAACGTTTTCCCAATACTACAAATGATACAACTTTCATAATGACAAATGGATCTTCCATTCATAATTACCCTGCGGGAAATCAAGAAGTAAAGAATGTGGCAGTATTTATTATTTCTGTTGCTTCTGTCTGGTAATACGGTCAACGCCTCAAAACTCCTTTTACTGTTCCTATTCTGAAATAATCACCAATCATGCAACATAATGTTGTCTTTTGATGTCTTTCACACATAATTTTAAAACTTGGATTACTCCAAAAACTCTTCTGCAAGATATTGCTGCCTTCGCAGTTCCTGCAACTCTAGATATACTTACATGTATTCAGGCAAAAAACGGCTGTTGTTATGAAATAGGGACAGATATTGATGGAGAAAATCAGCAGGTCTGCCAAAATATGCGTAGAGAGAAAAAAACATAAGCTCAACACGTTGGGAAGTTCTCACTCTTGCTGAAAAATTTGACGCCGACTTTTCACTCTATCCATGCACCATGATTTTATATACTTTAATCAGAACTCTCCACAGCCTCCGCTACTCTCGGGTAACCAATGCAATTTTGTTAGTCTCTTCTTAAAGCTCACGCACAACAAAGCGGATCAACCTATTTTGTGCACTGCACAAGGCTACTTTTATTCACTAGAACTGAACACAATACTCGCAATGTGACTCAGTTAAAGTTTTGTACAGCTGCAACCGGATTTGGAAAACTTTTGTACTCACTTGTCGGAGTGATGAAGTAACACATGCCAAACACCATATTTATGACATTATCACCCTCTGTTGCAACTCCTGAAAAACTTGACATTGCAAGCAATGGCGAAATGGCACTTTGGGAATTCTTAGATACTGGATGTGTAGAATCAATGTCTCTTGCTTAGTGAAGCAAGCTTAAGGACAATCCAAATACGACAGAATAAAAAACTGTCATGCTTTTTTTTACATAACGGAGAAGTATCTTCAAAAAGTCTGACAGTTGGCCTTAATATAAGCAATGTACAACTGCTGTTAATATCTGTAAATCTTGATACCATTTTGGAAAGCATTAGCAGAGTCCCCGTAATTGGTCTATTCACAAAATATTTCAGTGCCTAAGGAATCCCAAGACGAGTTTCCACTGGTAAGAATATCGTTGTAATTTGAAGGTGATATTTTATGAAGTGTCGAATGCCTAACTATGCCGATACTGGTTCAATGGAATCTATGTGTCGATCTGAAATCACTGGATGCAACATTATGGAAACAGCTGTGTTTTCTCATTTATATCTGTGACACCAGGCTGTGGGTTCCTGAGGATAAGGAAGAAATCGATTGTCCAATAAAATTAACCACAACGTAATATTTCCAGGTGCATTCAATTTTCATATAGTGGTTGAGTGCTTTACCATATTTATTTCTGATTGTGCACACTTCTGCTATTGGCCCCAGTTGTGGCAGAGAGTCTTTTACTGAGCTACAAATTATGTATTCTGCGTTGGTTAGGAGAATGTGAGCAGGATTAGGGGCATTGTTGCAAGACAAAGTGACCTTAGTATGTATATTCACAGTTTCTTAAAGCTGGGTTCAAAGATAGACATGGAGTTAACATGGAATTTCATACAATTGTGTATATTAGTAGTCACTGAAGTAATGCTACGTCTGTACAGGACATTTGTTCGATCCCGTTTGAAATGTTGAATTAATGTCTGCTATGAACTCTGACCAAATGGAAAAAACATCGAAGTTACAGTTTTTGTCTACTCCATCATCGCAGACGTTAATGCATTCTGCTATGCTATTCATTGACATTCAATTGATCCTTTGTACTAGTTCATGAACTCTCGTTCAAACATTTTATTTCCTTTTTGTAAAATAAAGTCACAAATACCTGTGCCAAAACGGTAAAATAAGTACATGTGGTTAAGTAACGGAAGAGCGTATCACAACCATCTGCAAACATCACACTTTTGAGGTTATAAACGAAGGGACTTGAAAAATGAAGGAGGTTTGTGCCATGTTCTGTCCCTTGAAGAACTTTTGCAATGAGTTGCCAGGGCTTGGTCACTATAGAACTATGGCAATGAGCTGCCAGGGTTAGTATCCTGTAGAAAGATGGTAAGGAGCTGCCAGTTGTTGTACATTGTAGAAAGATGACAATTAGCTACCAGCGTTTGTACCCTGCAGAACGATAGTGATACTATTTCCGATTTGAAATAAAGAAAACACGTTTCTTAAGAATTGCAAAAGTATTTCCTTTAATCAGTTCTCGTGCAACATTTGGCGATATTTCATATGCATAGCCACTTAACTCACTTTTATTGCTTTGTTCCTCAAACGACTTGCAACTCCTATTTGCTTTTAGATTACCTCGTCTCATCATTACGTTCATCTCATGCTCACACAGAAACTCTAATAGCACACGAAATACAATGAGACTGACTGACTGAGACCAATCAATTTCCTCCTATTGGAAATAGCTGCACTTTTGACGAGACGCTAATTCAATTCAATGATCTCTATTGATCTTTGCTTGCACATTGTCTATTGTTTCCGACTAGTTCTTGGGATTGACTTGAATTTGATTGCTTTAATTTCACTGAAAAATGTTGCAAATACTTGAATTCCCTGCTGTTTTATAATTTATAAAAAATAAAGGCAAGGATGCCCAATTGCATGTAAATATACACCAGGAAAAATGTATTTCAAAATATAATATTTTATTTAGTGACAGTTAAATCAGAGCGATTATACCCTGATAGATAACCAGAAAGAACAAGAACAGCTTGAGAAAATCTCCTGACACCATTGTGGTGCGGGTTTTGTCGATCGATATGAATATATTCCCCGTAATGTCAGTAATTTTACATCAGTTGTTGTTAATTGGAATGCTCCAGGACATTGCACTCAAATCGGTATATCAATGTTGGAAAGTCTCTGATTAACGTACAGCGGTTTATTATCATCTAAGAGGAGGGACAATTGTTCGGAGTCACAACTAGACATTTGAACAAGTGACCTGCTGAAGTGATCACCATGTATAATTATCAGACATGAAATAAAAATTGAATGGTCTGACATGTGTATTTTCATTTTCAAGGCAGACCAAGGACAGCTATGATTATGTAATACAATTTCTGGACGTCCTGCACACGAAAGGTTCTTTCCAGAATCAATAATATCGCACGTGCAAATGATGGTTTCGTTTTCTGTTCTGTGTTGATCAAATGGCAGAGCCACTGTCTGACACCTTGGTGAGACTATATTGATAACATTGCACTTGCAACATTTTTCGATATTATGTTCTCTAAATTAATGATATGTTTTTTAAATGACAGGAAGCCGAATATGACTTCTTTCGTTATCGTTCGTTTCATCTCGACTTGGCATTCAGCCTCAACAGCATCACTTCAATCAACGTTAAAATAGAAAAGCAAACGCATTGAAAGTCTACTCTCTGAGTATCAATTCCATCACAGATTCAATGATACAACTTTCGATGTTCCCATATCCTTCTATGAATGAGAGCATTTCTGTTTTACATTGTCATGCTGTGTGGACATTCGTCAGACCATTTTCGCTTTCTCGGAAGTAAACCTGCGATCGGCAACTGTGAATAATCGGTTCAACGAATACAAGCACTTAGTTCACAGATTCACAAAACTGCTAAAAATTATAATGAGGACTTTCAGCCCAACAACATTATGAGAGCCGTTTTCAAATTGCCAGAATTAAAGCCTACAACGATAATATAAGTAAGAGTGAATACGACAATGTTAATTAATTAACAGCAAAGGAAATGATTGTATCTTCCATGTTCATATGCTGTACTTATTTGTCTATTAAAAAAATGCATTTAATTAACAAAAAAAACTTTATGTACACATATAATAGCTGAACAAGTCCAGTTCTGTACATTCACAAATGAAAACTGGACAAAGTTTGGAGACTGACTCAATCCAACTAAACGTTCAGAAGGCATTTATTAATTGTGCAGGATAATATTTGCACTTTTTAGTGTTCCATATTAAATGCATTCTGTAATTAGTTGTACGGTGAAATATTGTTGGGTATTCAATACTCTTGGAATTTCTTGCATTTTTATCTTGCAACGTTTGGCGGAAATGATATGAATTATAAAAACATATTTAATTTACACTCATAAGGAGTGAGTATAATATTATTTACACACCCAAATGTCGGAGAAGGAGGATATTTCTTTAATTGACGCACAAAGCGTCTCTGTAGAAATGGTGGATGGGCGAACCCTTATCCAGTTGGGACAATAAAGTGCAGAATGAATACCGCAGACAGCTAAATCATATTGAATACAGTGCAGGCAGAGCTGGTAGTGGAAACGAATAATGTCACAGAGAGCTGAATGTGTGATTTATTGGTGATAGATCGAAGTAAAGGACGATGGCTATTTGGGATCACTTCAAAACATAGTGTTGCAAACATGCTCAGGGTCATTGAATAGAAAGAAACCATTTCAGAGGCAGGGAACAGCGTCACTACAAATGCATGTTAGATTATTTGTATCAATTGACTACTGAAGATTTTTTTTATCATTTGTGACACTTCTTTGCCGTTCATTCGAAGCTCATCTGAAAAGGTGTATTTACACTTGTGCAGGTGTGAATATTTCGAACAAGAATCCAAAATCTCGCAATATCACTTCAGACTGTGTAATATGTTTCTTCAAAAGTGTAACAAATAATAATTAAAAATATCAACCACAGAAGTATCAAACGAGCAGGGATGCTGATAAGAAATATGACAGACTTCCGCTTGTTCTGCAGCTTTGGGTTATTTTGCTTCTCTCTATTGCTGCAGGCTTTCAGCTCATTTTGGACTGGGTTGGATACTAACATGTGCCCGACAGAGTTGATAAGCAGGATGCTGGAAGAACACAGCAATGTTGGCAACACAAGGAAGTGCAGAATTCAATTTTTTGGTGTACCCTGACGTCAGGACTGGGAATGGGTGTCGGATGATCAACAGATAAAGGGGGTGGTGAGGTCAGGGTCGTGAAATAGCTTATGTGAAGACAGGCAAATGGTACGACCTGGTTGGTCAATGGAAAAAAAAATGAATCCAATTGGTTGCAGGGAGGCGTAGAAGGGACCAGTAAGGTGCTGGGAAGAGAGTCGGGTGATGGGGAGGTTGGTGACTTAAATTTGGAGAACTGCATTTTGAATCTCAGGTCTGTCGTATGCCAAGGCAGAAGGTACTGTAGTATTCCTCCCATATAAGCTACAAATTGTTTTGGCACAATAAAAATTAATACTGCCAAAGCCTTAGAACATCAAAAGACTGTCATCCTCATTAGAGAGATGGCATAGTGGTTTCTCCTCAGATTCACTCGGCCACAGGCGAGGGGAAGAAGGTGAGAGATGAGTCTTTTGTTGTAATCCCTGTCCCATGTGGGAACTGAACTCACACCATCGTCTTTACTCTGCATCATAAAGCCACCAAGACGGGTCACCAGGCGAATGGGCAAGTCAAGATACATAAGACTTGACGACATGTTATAGAACACAGAGAGTGGTAATAGAGAAATGCAGTTCAGAATGGAGATCAGCAACTGGTGGCTTTTTTTTTCTAATCAATGTGTTTGAACATTTTATGACACATTTCTGGAGGAAGTGTCTTGAACCCAAATCTTTTAGATTTAAGACGGAATTACTACCACTGCTGGATTACAAGCCCAGCAGAAATACCACTATAACGTCACTTCCCAAGGGATCAACATATGATCTGGCTTCCTGGTTCATGCGAGAATAATCGACTGCAAAAGTGTAAATGTCAGTCAAAGTCATGATGGGATTTAGTTGTGCTTGATAGGTAAAACAGACTGAGGCAGATGTGGCTCTAAGTCGTATCTGATTTTCTGTATCAAATCGAAATCCAATAATATTTTGCATCTGGCAAACCAGGAAAGACGAAAGGTATGGTGAGATTTTGCTGGGTATTTGGTTGCATTAGTAGAAAAGTTCAGCACCATGTCCTGACATGCACCATTCAATACGATTATGGTTGATTTTGTTTGTGCCCTCAGCTCCACTTAGCTGCCCTCTCGCTGTAATCCCTCATTCCTCTACTGTTGAAAGATCTATCTATCTAATGCCTAAAAACATTGAATGCGGGAGCTCAACGATTTCACGGGGCAGGGGATTCCACAGATTTACAACCCTCTGGACGAAGAATTTCTTCTCAACTCAGTTCTAAATCTATTTCTCCCTCATCTTGAGGCTATGTCCTCAGGATCTACTTCATGTCTCCTGTCTGTTTAGATCTTATCTATTTTCTTCATAATTTTGTATGTTTCTTTAGAACTTCCACTTCATTTTTTCTAAATTCCAATGAATATAATCCCAGTCTCCTCAGACTCTCCTGATAAGCAAATCTGGAATCAACCCATTGATGCTCCTCTGCATCCCCTCCAGTGCCACTATTTCCTTTCTCAAGTAATGAGATAAAAACGGCACAGAATACTACACGTGTGTCCTCACCACCTCTTGATATAGCTGCAACATAATCGCTCTGCTTTTCAACTCAATCCCTGAAGCTGAAGAGGGAGCTGCACGTGGCTATTGTCATTCAATGGGTCAACTGGTATGGAAACAACATGGAAACGGTATATTGGGAATGAAGGATTGGCTATGATCATTCAATCCTAAATGGCTTATCCCTTATTCTCACACCGTGACCTCCCATTTCTGGACTCCTCCAACAGTGGGAGAACTCTTCCCACATGGGTGGGAATGGTGGTGCAGGCTCGAATGAACTAATCCTGCATCTATTTCCGACGGTTGTATGTTTTCCAGCATCTGCATGCTCATAACAAGACTGGAAATGTTCAGTTTGATTCTCTCTCCACAGATGCTGCCAGGTCTACCGAGTTCCCCCAGCACCTGATAAATAGTATTATAATTAAAGATACGAAGGTTAATTATGAACACAATGCAGCCTTGAAATATAACAAAGTCTGAAACGTTACGACACCCGGTTATAATTTACAGCTGTCGAAGAACTTCCTCAGGTGGAGTGAAAAGAAGTTATAACTGAGCAGTTACGTATCATACAAAGGTATTGAGTGAACGCCCGTGCGCACTAACACAGATAATGAATGGAAAAATTGTGAATGAAACGGTGAAAAAGATTCAATCAGCTGGTTTTGCCAGAGATTAAGAATGCATTTGCACGACAGATCAGGGAGGGTTGCATCATCTGCTTAGATTTACAAAACCAGGAGGCATTGCTGAGGACGTGACATTGATGCCGAGGAATAGCGCTGCTTCCATGTTTACTAAGATAGTAATCATTACTTGGAGAATCAGGTTACAGAATTAGCGAAAACAATGCCAAGTATATTTGACTCTTGCACAGTTGCTCTCCGGACCTGCAGGACAGGTCGATCAGATTTCCTCTCAGTATTCAGTCAGATGTGAGGTTACTGAATAGAGTGGGAATTCACTGAGCTCCCAGGTTCGTTTATAAGTTCAACTTGAACATGCCCAATACTGTTTAAAATTGTATTCTTTCAGAATGATAAGCAAACCCAGGTTGCACAATGGGTCATGTCAAATCCTAGATTTGAACAACACAAACGTCTGGTATCGAGGGGCATATTGGTGTTCAATTATCTAGTTAAATGTAATTAATAAGTTGACTGAATTAGTACACATTCACAAGCACAGAGTTGGGCAAAAACCCAGAGCAAGATGCACTCATACTTGGAATTTAATTACTTAACAGTAACAACAAAGATCAGAAAATTATGACAGTATGAATACCAAACGCTTGTGCTTTTTCAGCTAATATTACTTTATTGAAAAATAACGTTGACATTGCTCATCCAAATTATATTACTGACTCCAAGTGCTAAATATATTTTAGCACATCAGCGAGGGAACTTACGGTTGTAGCTGCGTTAATTTGTGTTATTGCAAATTTAATTTGAAGATGTTGTAATTTCAGTATTCCCTGGAGGTGCAAAGCAGGAACAATTTAAAGGCTTGGTGATAGTCATAAATCGTTATTTGATGCAGAGAATTTCCCACAGCACGAATAGATAATAACCTTGAATGGAAACATGTTTGATACTTTTGTTAATGTCATGAAAATCTATTATGCAACACTTGCTGTTCTGGGTGTACCTGGTGAGTCATTGACGTGATGAAGTTATGTTTGAGAAATGTCTGTCGTTTATGTTTCAACTTCAATGACAAATACGAGGGCCTTCTGATTTAGCTACTGAATTCGAAATTGCTTAGTTTTTAAAAGCCTCCTGAATTTTGAGCTTTATTCCAATGGAGTAAATTAAGATCAACGTTTTCCACAATTTATATAAACGACTTGGACTGGCGAAATGTTACAAAGGACAGGGGCATTTCTGAGATTTTTTTTAAAGATTCAGTACTCGTCAGTGCAAAATTCAACTGAGTAAGGTTCAATTTCAGGAGCAAAATTCCTTGCTGCCTTTTTTTTTCTGTCTTAGGAAATTCTATGCCTTATATTGTTTAGAAAATCATGCGGGCTCTTGGTGAGAATTTCTTTTCATACGATCAGCTCAAAACCTAAATATCCTGGAGGGGACCTATCCTTACGGATCATTCAGCATTCTTATATTTAATACTAATCAATCTGCAGGTGTAGCTCAGTGTGTTGCACTCCCGTGAAGAGAGACAAGTATACTTCATTAAGAGAAACAGTGGAATATTAGAACACATATCTTACCGAGTGGAGTGAGTAATATCGTAAGCAAATTGGACGAAATGGAATCAATTGAATGTTTCTCTCAGTTCTGGCCTAAGGTTGGAGCGTTAGTTATTGTATAATTTGTAGGTAACTGAGCTAGGAGTCAGTTTGTTCCTTGGACGCAAGACAGAGACACTTGATCCACGTGACAACACATCGTTGACAATATTTGTGATAGTCATAGAATTCTACTGCAGAGAGGAGTCTCTTGAGCGAATGCTGTTTGTGCTCATCTAACTGCACCAATTCCTCTCCAGAACTTTGCGCACAGCCTTCAATGCTGGGACATTTGAAGTGTTCACACAGGTACTTTTTAAAGATGATGAGGTTTCCTACGTGTGTTGCCCTTCCAGAGAGTCCATTTCAGAACTCTACCAACTACTGAGTGAAAACACTCTTCCGTGAATCTTCTCAAAATCCCCTGCCTTTCACTTTAAACTAAGTTCATTAACCTTCAGCTGACGGTAACAGCTGATTTCTATCCACCCTGTCATATAGTAATGGAATCATAAAATCGGACAGTATGGAGCCAGGTCTTTCAGCCCAAACTCTTCTATGCTGATCACATGTCCATTCACAATAACCCAATTTCCCTACATTTGGCCCATATCATTGTAATCTTTCATTATCTATGTATTTGTCCAAATGGCTTTCAAATGTTCCTTTGGTACACACTCAACTGCTTCTGCTCACAGCTCATGCAACATGCGTACCACTCTCCATGTTGAAAAAGCCCATCACATTCCCTTTCATTCCTTGTCTTCTCACGAATGCCCTCGACTCCCCAACACTGGGATAGAAAGACTGAGTGCATGCCCCGTATTCACGCCTTTCCATGCCCCACAGAATCGTATACATGTCGATTAGCTACCCCTCCAGCCTTATTTTCTCTGTGTCCTGTGTAGTTTCGAATAAGACTGCTTCATCTGTTAATGCGATGCTTATAAGACAAGTTAAAATCAGTCACACAAATTGGATTTATTGTGAAAATTGCCATATAAGCATCTATATATCATTAATCAATGGTGTCGTCCTCTATCGAGAGGTGTATGGAACACATAATGATAATTGTTAATGCTGAAGTAGCTTGACATTTTAAATTCTGATTGTGATTTGGTACTAAAATACTGCACTCCTTTCATGGGGCTAAGGATCTAATTAAGGTAACAGATGCTACTTTTCCTTTCTGTCCTCCAGTTAATTTGGTGGCGATTATGATCCTCTTTCGGGGAAAGTGTGGTCTCTCGACGTGCACCACTTTCTACCTGGTGGCAATGGCATTGGCAGATCTGTTTTTCATTACATCTGAGGTTATTCTGTGGCGGATCAGTTATTATTATTTCCCAGGTTCCTTTCTGGACATTACTCCAATATGCAGTATTATTAACGTTCTGAGTAGGGCAGCCACTGACTATTCTGTATGGTTCACTGTCATTTTCTCCTTTGATAGATTTGTGGCCATTTCTTGCCAGAAATTGAAAGGAAACTTTTGTACACAGAAAACTGCAGTAGGAATTCTAACGACAACCAGCATTCTGTTCTGTTTAAAGAATGTTCCGAATTACTTCACAGTTGAACCTCGATTGATCATTGGACATGTCCCCTGGTTCTGTGATGTAAAGCCAGAGTACTTTAGTCAGCCTGGGTGGGTGGGATTCGATTGGTTTGATACAGTCTTAACTCCATTGCTTCCGTTTGTTTTAATTCTGTTGTTCAATGCTCTTACAGTGAGACACATTGTAGTGGCTAGTCGAGTCCGAAAAGGATTGATGGGTCATAGCAAGACAGTGAATCATAGTGACCCTGAGATGGAGAGCAGAAGGAAATCTGTGATTTTACTCTTCACAATATCTGGCAGTTTCATTCTTTTGTGGCTGATTTATGTTCTAGAATTTTTATATTATAATATTACACGAATGGATCCCAAAGATTACACAGATTCAGAAAACATTTTTGAAAATGTTGGTGATATGCTACAGGCTTTGAACTGCTGCACAAACACATTTATTTATGGGGCGACACAGTCTAAGTTTAGAGAACAGTTAACAAATTTGGTGAAATTCCCAATTACATCAATTAATAAGCTGATTCAGAAACAAAACTGAAGATATCACAGAGGCATGTAAAATGCTTCCAAGTTTTGAATGAGATATGCACCATATTCTTGGAGGTATACCACAGCAATGATTTTCGGACATATGCAATCTGTTTTGGGAGGCGGTGCATTAGAAATTTAGAAGAACTGAGCTATTTTATGAAGTGCTATGTTTATGTGCCTGTGCTTTTGTGTGACTGTATGTGTGTGAGAGTGACTGTACCTGTGGATGATTATGAGACTGTTTGCTTCTGAATCTATGTGCAATTCTGGCAGTGACTTTTTATGTGACTGAGTGTGTGTGTGGATAAGTGTGCATGTATGTGTGTACATGTGTGTTTGGGACAGCGTATGCAAGTGTCTGTGTGTTTGTGTGTGTATATCTGAGAGTGTGTGTGTCTAAATATGAGTGTGAGAGAGTGTTTGGCTTGTGATGAGGCAAGTTGCAGAATCAATCGCCTGACAAAGAAGTACAGGGGCAAATCCAGCTGTAATCTTACCCATATGTATAGCTATATACATACACATGATTCTTTTAGACATTTTAAGTTATATTTCTTATTAATCTCAATGACAAATCACGGCAAAATCCAGATTGTGTTAAGGTTGATTGCTGTGGCACAAGACCAGGAGAAGGACTCGACCAGGAACATATATTGAAGGATCAGGCACAGTGTGCAGACTCAAATCTACAGTCCTGGCATATGAGTTGGTGCTTTCGCCGTGAAGGAAAGATTTTGAATCTTCTGGCATCCTCTGCGATTCTCTAAAGTCACAACTAATTGTGTTTGCCCTGATGTTTATGTTTCCCTCTATTGATGAAAATGTCCGATTCCTATACTTGGCAAGAATTTGTCTAGATGTAAATTATTTCCCTACAGTAAGGAAGCAGGCCATTTGACCCAATACGTCCACATCGACCCGCTGAAAAGTAACTCACCCAGTCCCTTTCCCGTAGACATGAATTACTCCTGACCAATGCAACGAACACTGTGTGCAATTTAGCACGTCTAATTCAGCTGACCTGAGCATTCTTTTGGTTGTGGGAGGACACCAGAGCAAAAATCAAATAACAAAGAAAATTACGGCACACGAACAGGCCCTTCTGCCCGAAAAGCCTGCGCTAATCCAGATCCTCTGTCTAAAACTGCTACATATTTTCTTAAGATGTGTATCCCTTTGCTCGTTGTACATTCTTGTCACTGTCTAAATAGACCTTAAGTGACACTATCGTTCGCAACTCTACAACCTCCACTGCCAATGTGTTTTCCCGCATGAAAAGGGACTTTCCTCGGGAGTCGAGACTCCATTTTGCCAGAGCGGCGAGGAGAGAAGAATTGGTGAAGCGACGCCTGCCGGGATGGTATGTTTTCCCGCATTATAAGGAACTTACTTCGAGAGTCGGGACTCCATTTGCCGAGAGGTGCGAGGGAGGAGCGAAGCACTTCTGGGAATTCATATATTTGTGTGGTTGTGTTACCCGAAAAACGACTCGGATAGTGTCTGTCACCCATCATCAAGGGCAGTTGAATGTTCCTCCCGTAAAATTTGGGAGGTAAGGTTCACCACTAGTGTTCCTGCTGACTATATCTGTGAGAAGTGCAACCAACTCCAGTTCCTTGAAAACCGAGTTAGTGAATTGGAGCTGGAGCTGAATGAAGTTTGGATTATACCGGAGGCAAGGAGGACTACTGAGAGGTGTTTTAGGGAGGTAGTCACTCAGAAGGTAAGGTAAAAGGCAAATGGGTTACAGTCAGAGGACGGAAAGGGAACTGGCAGGCAGTGCAGGGATTCCCTCTGGCCATTCTACTCAACAATATGCAAAGCTTTTGGATAATATTGGGGTGGGGGAGGGGGACCAACCAGTGGAAAGCAGTGAGGCACAGGGCTCTGGCATAGAGTGTGTCCCTGCTGCTCTGAATAGAGGGTGAAGAGGAGTAGAAGAGTTGTCATTGGGGACTCCATCGTTAGGGGCACAGATAGGAGTTCCTTTGTGGACGAGAGAGACGCCCAGAGAGAGAGAGAGTTGTCTTCCAGGTGCCAGGTTTCTTGATGATTCTGATCGTGTTTTTGGGATCCTTAAGGGGGAGGGGGAGCAGCCCTAAGTCGTGGTCTACATCGGCACAAATGACATCGGTCGAAAGAGAGAGATGGGGATTTCATGTAGAAATTCAAGGAGCGAGGATGGAAGCTTAGAGCTAGGACGAACAGAATTGTTGTCTCTGGTTTGTTGCCCATGCCACGTGCAAGTCAGGCAAGGAATCGGTTGAAAGAAAAGTTGAACAGGTGGCTACAAGGATGGTGCAGGAGGAAGGGTTTTTCATTCTTTGCTAATTTGGGCTCTATCTGTGATAGGTAGGACCTCTACATGCAGGATGATCCTCATCTGAACCAGAGGAGTACAAATATCCTGGGGGAGAAATTCGCTAAGGCTGTTTGGGGTAGGTTTAAAGTAATCCAGGAGGGGAATGGGAACCAAAATTGTAGTTCGCGTATAGAAAAGTTTGAAAGAAGGGAGGTCCGAAATCAAGTTTCAGGAACGCAACGTGGCACCAGCAAGCAAGAAGTTGGTTTGAAGTGTGTCTACCTCAATGCCAGGAGCACCCAGAATAAGGTGGGTGAATTTGCAGCATGGGTTGTTACCTGGGACTTCGATGTTGTGGCCATTTTGGAGACATGGAAAGAGCAGGGGCAGGAATGGTTGTTACAAGTTCCAGGATTTATATGTTTCAGTCAGAACAGAGAAGATGGTAAATGAGGGGGAGGTGTGGTATTGTAGGTCAAGGACCGTATTACAGTTGTAGAATAGATATTTGGGGACTCGTCAACTGAGGTAGAATGGGCTGAAGTTAGAAACAGAGAGGAGTAGTCACCCTGTTGGGAGTTTTCTATAGTCCTCCGAATAGTTCCGGAGATGTAGTGGAAAGGATAGCAAAGATGATTCTCGATAGGAGTGAGAGAGATAGGGTAGATATCATGGCGGGTTTCAACTTTTCAAATATTGACTGGGAGCATTATTGTACGAGTACTATACATCGGTCAGTTTTTGTCCAGTGCGTGCTGGAGGGCTTGCAGACACAGTACGTAGACAGACCGACAAGGGCGAAACCACTTTAGATTCGGTACAGGGTGATGAGCCCGGGCAGGTGTTAGACTTGGAAGGAAGTAAGCACTTTGGTGATAGCGATCACAATTCTATTATGTTTACTTTAGTGATGCAAATGGATAGGTGTTTCCCACTGGGCAAGAGTTTCAACTGGGGGAAAGGCAATTACTATGCGATTAGGCAAGATTTAGGAATCACAGGATGGGGAAGGAAACATTAGAAATGTGGAGCTTATTCGAGGAAAAGCTCCTGAGTGTACTAGATAAGTATGTACCTGTCAGGCAGGGTTGATGCTGTAGAGCACGGGAGCCGTGGTTTACAAAGGAAGTGAAATCTCTGGTCAAGAGGAAGAAGAAGACTTAAGTTAGGATGAGATGTGCAGGCTCAGTTATGGCACTTGAGCGTTACAATGTAGCCAGGAAAAGCCTAAAGAGAGAGCTCAGAAGAGCATGGAGCAGGCATGAGAAGTTGTTGGCGGATAGAATCACGGTAAACCGTAAGGCTTTCCATTGGTATTTAAGGAATAAAAGAATGACGAGAGTAACGTTAGGGGCAATTAAAGATAGTAGTGGGAAGTTGTGTGTGGAGTGAGAGGAGATAGGGTAAGCACTAAATGAATATTTTTCGACAGTATTCACTCTAGAAAACGACAATATTGTCGAGGAGAATACTGAGATACAGGCTACTAGATTATGTGTGGTTGAGGTACACAAGGAAGAGTTAGTAGGACTCCTGCAGAGTGTGAAAATAGATAAGACCCCTGGGCCGAAAGGAATTGATCCTACGACCCTCGAGGATGATTACGAGCCTTTGGCATTGATCTTTAAATCGCTGTTGTCTAAAGGAAGAGTACCAGAAGACTGGAGGACAACGAATCTGGTACCCCTTTTCAAGAAGTGGAGTAGAGACAATCCTGGTAATTATAGACCACTGAGCCTTACTTCAGTTGTTGGGAAAGTGTTGGAAAAGGTTATAAGAGATAGGATTCATAACCATCTCGAAAAGAATAATTTGATTAGGCATAGTCAGCACGGTTTTGTGAAGGGTGGGTCGTGCCTCTCAAACCTTATTGAGTTCTTTGAGAAGGTGACCAAGCAGGTAGTTGAGAGTAAACTGGTTAATGTGGTGTGTATGGATTTCAGCTAAGCATTCAATAAGGTTCCCTACAGGATAAAATGTGGAAGCACATAGCAGTTTGGATCAGTAATTTGCTTGCTAAAAGAAGACAGAGGGTGGTGGTTGATAGGAAATGTTCACCTTGGAATTCAGTTACCAGTAGTGTACCGCAAGGGTCGGTATTGGGTCCACTGCTGTTCGCCATTTTTATAAAAGACCAGGATGAGGGCGTAGAAGGGTGGGTTAGTAAATTTGCAGACTACATTAAGATCGGTGGAGTTGTGGATAGTGACGAAGGATGTTGTAGGCTACAGAGAGATGTAGACAAGCTGCAGAGCTTGGCTGAGAGGTTGCGAAATGGAGGTGAATGCGGATAAGTGTGAGGTGATTCACTTTGGTCGGAGTAACCAGAATGCAAAGTACTGAGCTAATAGAAAGATCCTTGGTAGTGTAGATGAGCAGAGAGATGTTGGGGTCGAGGTACACAGATCGTTGAAAGTTGCCACCTAGGTTGACAGGTTGTTAAGAAGATATAGAGTGTTTTAACACTTATTAATAGAGGGATCGAGTCCCGGAACCATGAGGTCATGCTAATGCTGTAAAAGGTTCTGGTGCGGCTGCACTTGGAGTATTGTGTATAGTTCTGGTCACCGAATTATAGGATGTGGAAGCTTTCGAAAGTCTGGAGAGGAGATTTCCTGAGGTATTGTCTGGTATGGAAGGAAGGTCTTACAAGGAAAGGCTGAGGGATTTGAGGCTGTTTTCGTTGGAGAGAAGAGAAGAATGTTGAGAGGGGCATTAATAGAGATATATAAGATAATCAGAGATTTAGATAGGGTGGTCAGGAACAGCCTTTTTCCTAATATGGTGACGGCGAGTACAAGGGGCACAGCTTTAAATTGAGGAGTGATAGAGAGAAGGACAGATGTCAGAGGGAGTTTCTTTACTCAGAGAGTAGTAAGGATATGGAATGCTTTGCCTGCAACGGTATTGGTTTTGCCAAATTTAAGTACATTTAAGTCGTCATTGGACAAGCATATGCAAGTACATGAAATATTGTAATTTAAATGGGTTTAAGATTGGTTTGACAGGTCGGCACAACATCGAGGGCCGAAGAGCCTGTCCTCCGCTGTAATGATCTATGTTCTATGTTCTATGCATTCCATGTCTCCACCATCCTCTGTGTGACGATCTTTCCACACATATCTTCCCAAATCTTTATCCTCTCACCTTGAACTCATGACCACATGTAGTTCAGTTCTGCACTCTGGGAAAAAGCTTCAGAGTCTCCAAACTGTCCATACATCTCATGATTGAGTAGACCACTATCACGCACCCCCACCCCCCAACCTCCGTCTTTCTAATGAAAATTATCCTAATCTATTTAAACTCTCCTCATAGTTTGCATGCTCCATACCAGGCAGCATCCTGGCGAACCTCCTCTGCACCCTATCCAAAACATCCACATTTCTTTGGTCGTGTGGTGTCTAGAACTGTACGCTGTATTCCAAATGTGGTCTAAACAAAGTTCTATAGAACTGTAACACGACCTGCAAACTCAATACTTTTCTCAAAACCTTGTCCAATGAAGCAAAGCATGCCCGTATAGATAGTTGAACACACTACTGGCCTATGTTGTCACCTTCAGAGAATAATGGAACGGAGCACCCAAATCTCTCTGTAAAAAAATGGAACTGAACACCTAAATCTCTATGTAAACACCAAGGTCACTCTGTAATTGTCATCTGGCTTCAGATGAAAAATGATTAATGCTTCAGTTTCCACTACCATCTGAGGCATTGAGACTATCTTGGAGAAATAGAACTCCTCTAATCACTGTCCTCACAGTGCCTATTTCATTTTTACCAGTGTTCCCTGTAGTGTTGGAACCATAAAAAATAAATAAATGTCCAGAACATGTGTACCTTCGTAAGTGTATTAAGGATCTCAAAACACACAGCATAAAACACTGCAATGCATTACAGGCCCTTCGGCCCTCAAAGTTGCACCATCATCTGAAACCAATCTGCAACCCATCCAACGTACGCAATTCCATTTACATCAATATGTCTATCTAGTGACCTGTTAAATGCCCTTAAAGTTGGCGAGTCTACTACTGTTTCACATAGTGACTTGCCCGCTCCTAATATACTCTGATAAAGAAACTACCTCTGACATTTGTCCAATATGTATCACCCTTCAAGTAAAACATATGCCCCTTCGTGCTTACCATCACCATCCGAGGAAAACGGCTCTCACTGTCCACCCTATCTCACCCACTGAGTATTTTTTATGTCTCTATGTGTCACCCCTCAAACTTCTTCTCTGCAGCGAAAGCAGCCTAAACTCCCTCAGTCGTTCTTCATTAGACCTTTCCTCCATATCATGCAACATCCTCGTAAAACACCTCTGAACCCTTTGCAATGTTTCCACATCCTTCCGACAATGTAGTGACCAGAACTGAACAAAATTCACCAAGCGCAATTACACCAGAGTTTTCTACAGCTGCAGCATTTCCTCATGACGCAAAAACTCAGTCTCTCAGCTGATAAAAGTTAACACAATCTTGTATGGCGCAAACAAACTACCTCTTTCCCTTTCCAAACTCCATTGATAACAAGACAAACCTGACAATCTATCCCTGTAAGATGACCTGCACATTCCAAGACACCTTATTTGAATTGTTACCATTGTTTTGCAACCTTCCTTTTGTGAAACTTTCAAAACTGAACACAGCATTCATCTTGCGGTTTAACTGGGGTCTGCATGACTGATATATAACAAATGAACTTGTTATGTTCAGTTTCTTGATGCAATAGAGGAGAGCATTTCATTAACTTTCTCATTCAGGGCGACATGGTGGTTCACTGTGTCAGGGACTAGTGTTCGATTCCAGACTGTGGCGATTTTCTGTGTGAACATTGCACATTCTCCCTGTGTTTGCATGAATATTCTCTGGGTCTCTAGTTTCCTCCCACAGTCCAATGTCGTGCCGGTCAGTTGAATTGGTTATGCTAAATTGCCCATAGTGTGAGTCAGGTGCATATAGAGAGGAATGGGTTTGGGTGGTTTACACTTTGGAGGGTCGGTATGGACTTGTTGGGCCACATAATCTGTTTTCATACTATTCAGGTTCTAATCCAATCACTTGTTGCTTATGCAACGAAGGTAATGTAATTCTTACTGGAATATACAGATCTATCTGCATTGAACAATTCTGTAGTTATTCAATATTTAAATTATTGTTCTTTTATTCTTCTTACTATCTTCATATTCTCCCAAATTATATCTTGTCTGCTATATAATCCCTCTCACTTGACTCATCTCTGCAGCTCGTTATGCTTCTTATCTTTGCGATAGGCTTCATAAGCTATTAAAGAGTCATAGGGATGCTCATGAAGGAAACATGTCCTTCAGTCCAACTCGTCCATGTCAACCTGATATTTCCAATAGTCAGAGAGTCATGCAACATAAATGAGAATATTGAGCCCATGGGATTTATACTCATCAATCTTCACTAATCCCACACTTCAGAAATTTACACACACCCATTAATGTTGCGACATTTCAGGTGCTCAACCAGTTACATTTTAAAGATTATGATGATGCCTGTTTGCATTGACCTCCACGACAGTCCATTCCGGACCCCTACCACCTTCTGAGTGGAAAACCTCTTCCTCAATCTTCTCCAAAACTTTGACAATTAACTTTGAAACAATGTTCCTTGTCATTTTCCGTTCAACTGAGGGGAACAGTTGCTTCCTATCAGCCCTGTAATTGATGCATCGAGTCTTACACCACAGAGACAAGCCCTTCCATCCAATCGCGTCTGTCCCATCGAATATGTCAATCCACACTAACCCCTTTTCCCTGCAATTGGTAGGGAACTACAGGAGACCCGAGCGGCAGGAGTGATACATCGAGGTTTGCAAGATCACGAGATGCATGGACAGGGAGAAAGCACTCAGTCTTTCTTCCCATGGTTGGTAATTCGAGGACTAGATGGCATCAGTTTAACAGTACAGTGTAAAGAATGAAAGCGAACCAGAGGGGCATCTTTTTTTTTACACAGTGAGTGGCATGCGAAATGAGCTGCCAATGTAAGTAGTTGAGGCTGGTACAGTACTAACATTGAAAAAGGCGCTTGGACAAGGACATGGATAAGAAAGGATCAGAAGGATATGGCAAAGATGCAGGGAAATAGGGTCAGTGCAGACAGACATTTTGATTGGCAAAGACCAGTGTGGGTTGAATGGGCTGTTTCAGTGCTGTTGGAATCTGACTCGATGACTCCACGATAAAGTCCAGATTAGAGTGGTGTTGCAAAAGCACAGCAGGTCAAACAGCATCCGAGGAGCGCGAAAATCGACATTTCGGACAAACGCCTTTCATCAGACAGCATTGTAGACAGTGCAAATAGTAACATCAAATTACAAAGAGATTCACACGGATGATCCTGGAATGGTAGGTCTAACATACGAGGAACAGCTGAGGATCCTGGGATTGTACTCATTGGAGTTTCGAAGGTTAAGGGGAGATCTAAAAAAAAACTTACAAGATAATACGTGGCTTGGAAATTGTTTCCGTTACGAAAGGAGACTAGGTCCCGTGGGCACAGCCTTAGAATTAGAGGGGGTCACTTCAGAACAGAAATGCGGAGAGATTTCTTCAGCCAGAGAGTGGTGGGCCTGTGGAATTCATTGTCGCAGAGTGCAGTGGAGGCCGGGACTCTAATTGTCTTCAAGGCAGAGATCTATAAATTCTTGATGTCACAAGCAAGTAAGGGCTACGGGGAGAACGCGAGTAAGTGGAGTTTAAATGCTCATCAGCCATGATTAAATGGCGGAGTGGACTCGATGGTCCGAATGGCCTTACTTCCACTCCTATGTCTTATGGTCTTATGGGATTGATAGACTGGGTGAATGGAGAAACAGGAGCATTCCATGATTCTTTACGAATGCTCAAGTTTGCTTGGAAATCTCCTGCATTTAACTTCATAACACCCAATAAGCACCCTGATTCATTCTTTCTCAATTAGAGTATCCGATTCGATCTATTGAAAGTGCTTCGTCCATTGAAGACTCTTTATATGTTTGAACAGTCTACTTGTGATTACATATGTTCTAGCAGTTTGCTGCGATGCATTTGATCGAGGTTTTACATGGGTGGAGACTTCACATCGATATAAAATGTGTCATTGGCTGAATTTGGCAAAAGGTGATCACAGAGAATGCATTCTATTGTAATAACCTCGGGCTGATCTTTATACAGGGCAGTGACATCGTGGAAGGCTTTGGAGAAGTGTAGCTGCCTGGAATTATTACAATGATAAAGCTTTTCACGGAAAGGATATCGGGAGCACAAGGAGGACGAAGATGTGTGAGCTGTGTGATATGGATAGTACAATTAGCAATGCATTTGTGGGAAGAATATAATCTTCAATGTATGTCAGATCAATAATACAGTGTTAAATGTATTTAAAATCGAACATTGCAGACATGTTTACAAAGTCTATTCTCCTGCGTCTCCCCATAACCCTTGGTCCCGTTTCTAATCAAGTCCGTTACTGGGACTGAAAGATGTTATTTATAGGGAGAGGTTGGATAGGCTGCACTTATATCCCATGGAGCATCGGAAGTTGACTTGATCATGAGGGGCACAGATAGAGTGAATATCCAAATTCTTCTCCCCAGGACAGGGGAGTCCAAAAGGAGAGAGCAGGAGTTTAAGGTTTGAGGGGAAAGTTTGAGGCGGGACTTGAGTGGCAACTTTTCTCAAACAGAGGGTGGTACATGTATGAAACGGTCTGCTGGAGGAGGTGGGAGAGTTGGGTACAGTTAGAAGTTTCAAATGACATTTATGGGCACTTGAATAATAAAAGTATAAAGGATTATTGGGCCAATCGCAAGAAGAAGGGACAAGTTCAGTTCATGAAACCTGGTCAACACGAACGAGGTGGACAGAATGGTCTGTTTCCGTTCTGTATGTCTCTATGCCTAAAAATTGCGGTATTTGGAACATTGATTCCAACTCGAGAGCAAAATATTTTCTGCCACGTTCTGGGTTGAATTGGATGTCTTAATCTATCAGTCAATAACAGGCATGAAGTTAAACTTGCGATATTGCAGCCATTGTGTGCCCCTGGCAATTCTACGGATATAATTCCAACTCTCCGGGAATGTGCTGCCACAGATTTTCTCTCAGAGAGTTTGCCTTCAGCAACTAATGGCAAGAAAGTGCATACAGAAAATCGTGTCAATATTTTCTGTGGTCAGGAAAGTCTATGACCTGCGCCTTGCCATCATTAGTGTCCCAGGTGATTGAATGTGACCATGAATGTTTCTTTCAATCAGCCATTCTGTTTTGTTTGTGGAGGAGGACTGGCAAGTCATTGTGTACAAGGAATTGTACATTGGGGAAAGGCACAGTGATTTTTGCTGGTAGAAGAGACTCTTACTTTAAAAGTTTCTGTCCTGATGACACATTCATGTAAGGGAATAACCAGCCATCGGACATTTTGAGAGGGATGGAATAAGACAGAGAAATCCTCTTCTTTACCAACAAAGCTAATCATCGATGGATGGACGAGATGCTATTCAGCCAGGAATTAGGAGCGGGACAGAAGTGTCGGGTTTCAATCAGAACTATAAAACGCAAGGACAGGAAGGATTTTTAAAAAATCATTGATTGAATGCTGATGTCATTGGTTGGTCCTAACATTTATTGCCTGGCCTTAGTTTCCATCGAAAGGGCAGGGGTCATGTATCTTCTTGAACCGCTGCAAGCCAAGTGCTCGAGATTGACCCACAATGCTTCAAGCGAAGGAAATCCAGAATTTCGACTTTGCGAAACTGAAGGATGATCAATTATTTCTAAATGGTGTGTAGCTCAGAGTGAACATGGAGGTGGTTTTCCCAAGTATCTGATGTCTCTGACGTTTTAGATGGAAGTGGTCATTCGTTTGCAAAGTTCTGTCTGAGAATCTTTGGTGAGTTTCTGAGCTGAGGAGCAGCCTACGTGAGTTATGCAAAATATCTCGTGGATTGAACTTGCTGTTGCTACTAAGCCTCCGTCACAAAGGGTATGAAGGTAAAGATGACAGTTGAACGCCTTCAAATATCATGCTTTGACAAAGGTAGTATTGGGATTGTTGTGTGTGGTTGAACCTGCAATAAAGGAGGAATAAATATCTGATGGATAAGGAGTGTGATAGTCAATCAAATATTCCAGGCGATCAACAGATTGATAAAATCATTGTAAAAATACCCAATATTTCGTTAAAAATAGCAAGCATAGTGTATACTTACCACTATTACTAACGGCATGAACCAATGAAACAATAATGCATCTTTGCCTTTAAAAACACTGAATGTCAAAAAGCTTGTCAATTATAATTGGAATTTGGCAGTATTTGAGAAGAAATTCATTCAAAACTGAATCAAGTGTTGGTATTTAGTTGTCTATTCAATTGAGCAACAAATGCATCAACGTTGAGAGAAATAAAACAAATGAAAACTAGAAGAATTGACAAAATCATTCACTTAACTTTATGGAATTTTTGCTACCTAACTTTTTCTGGTTTATCGTGTGTGCTACTTCGTAAGATGCCAGGTACAGAAAAGTTTCTTGTATTAGAATTGACAATCAGTGATGTCTTTCTTCCAAACTCACAAAACCTCAGTCGATCTGGGCTCTGAGATTTGATAACTTAAATGTTTCATTTTGCACCAACAAAAAAATCATGTCTTTAGAGTGGTAACTTGATTGACCGTGTATATTTCACTTGTAACTTATAGTCTACATTTTCTTTACTTCTTCCTAACTTGTAAATAACTTCCTGGCAATTGTCATGAGTTTCCATGGAACATTTGGCCTATCTTCATGCACCATGCGCTATCTGATAGCAATGATAATATCCGATCTCCTGTTCGCTGTAACTGAGTTCACACAGACATAAATGAATCATTATTATTTTCCTGCATGTTACCTGAACGGCACACCTATGTATAGTGTAATGTATGTGATGTGTCAGGCAGACAGGCACTGTTCAGTCTGGTTTACTGTCACTTTTATCTTTGATTGATTTGTGGTCATTTGTATTCAGAAGCTCAAAACAAATTATTGCACAGTGAAGCTTGTGTTCTGGTCTGTCAACAATTGCATTCTGCTCTGTATGAAGAATATCCCCTTCTCTAAGAAATTTCACACTGGAATGACTATTAGCAATATCCCATGGTTCTGTAAGATCAAGTGAAGATTTTACACAGAAACTAATTGAAGAGCATTGACTGGTTTAATGTTGTTTTCTCATTGTTCTCATTTGCTTTAATTCTGTTATTTAGTGCTCTGACAGTCAGACGTATTTTAATGTTTAGTCATGTCCACAAGCTACTGAAGGATCAGAGCAAAGCTGAGAATCAAAATGGTACAGAAATGGAGAACAGAAGAACGTCCGTGATTATACTTTTCTCCATATCCGACAGCTTCATACTCCTGTTGTGTGTATTTGTTCTATTCTTCATAGCGTATTATATTACAGGAAAAATTCCCGAATATTACATTAGTTCTGTACATATCTTCCTACATGTTCAACTTATGCTGGTGACTTTCAGTTGTTGCACAAACGGATGTCTTTATGCAGTGGCCCAGTTCAAGTTCAGAAACTAGTTCAAAACTTCTGAGATATCCAGTTACATATTAGCACGGTTAGTTAATACAGTGAATTAGGAACAACTCAGAGACAAGAGTCCAATTTACGAACACGGGAAATTTAGATTCATCTTCTATCTTGCATCTTCACTTATCTGCACCAAATTAAGACTATAGAAGTGCTTGTGATTCTTGGAATGGCCCAGAGACTGTCGTTTAGGGATGGAGAGCAATCCCCACCTTTACACAATTACACTAAAGAAAGGTAGGTGAGTGTTCAAGAATTGAACATGTATACACTGGACTTAAAGGACTGATGGAGTGAAGTAATTATCTACTTGTTCAGTGGTGATCTATTAACCATCATCATAAATCTCATGTGTGATCACTGATGTTATTTTGGGAAGAACGTCTTGAACTGATCAGCTCATTCATGTCTAAAAATTAGCTTCAAAGTGTTCGATTCTTCTTTGCTCTCTGAAGAAATTGTGAGGCAAATGAATGTCGACCTAATACAACACCCCTGCAACCCGTAAATCAACCTTTCAAAAAGCAGACAGTACCGACAGACCAGGATGCAATTCCCAAATGGTTGATGAGCGGTTAATGCTTTGGGATAGGACGTCACATGAAACTAGGCGAGAGATATTGGTTACTTTTGATTCTTCAGTCGGGATGTGGATTGTTACGGGGATCCTGTGTTCATGGAGGCATCTGTTTGTCAGATAAAACAAAGCCGAATCCTTCCCTTTTTATGGAATCATACAAGGCAGAGGATACCTTTACCTGTGTCTGCAGTAACACCTGCACAGGAGCTTGAAAAATCAGTAATTTGATTTCCAGCTCTACTTTCATCTGCACAGTTGGAAAGAAGTTGTTCCCACAATATGGCAGACACTGGAAGTCTTGCATTGTGAAATGATGACTGCCTATTGCAGCAGAAGTGCTCATAAAACCGCTTGCAATCAAGAAGCCCTTTTTGGTAGAGCCAGCGTTCGCTCTTTCTCTCTCATTTACTCCATGCAAGTCCGAGTTCTGTGTAAGTCACTGTGGGAATTTCATGGGTCCCTAAATAAGTCCCAGACAATCACTTAGCGCTTCCCTATGTGATTAGTAAGTTAATCATCCCATTGTGAGAAACAGAAACCATCTCCACCCCTCCCCCCCCGCCTTACCTACAGGTATCCCAACTCCCTTCAGTTTCGATCGACTTTTCGTTACTGCCCCTGTGATCTGGTCTCTCCGAACATGTTGTTGTTACTGGACAAAACCCCTTTCAGTAAAGTGAACATTCGAGCATTTCTGTCTCCAGTGAAGGTAAATTATCCCTGCCCACCAACCACAAACCCAGTCTTTGGTATTTTGCATGCCTGACCGCAGCGCCCTGTTTAAGCAGCCAATCAGTTCATGTATCTGTTCACACCTAGGTCTATTCAGATCTGTTCCTCACTAATCCCTCATTCTTACTGGATCCAATTTGTGAAGCCTCTTCCAACTCATCGTTGGTGTACAGGGACTATGGAACATAAGAGCTGCCTCAGGCCATTCAGCAGCTCAGGCCTGGTCCACCATTCAATAACATTATGGTTAAGCTCTGGCTTGAATCCACATACCTCCCTTTGAGCCATACCTCTTCAAACCATTGTTTAATACAAACTTACCTTTCTCAGATACAGAAATAATTGTTGATGTTACACAAACCGCCGCATGTAGATGATTGCCCCAATCATATTCTAGGTGTTGTATGTAAATGAACTTCCTAATATCTCCTCTGAATGCACCAGCCCGAAGTCTCCGACTGTGCCCTAATTCGTAATATTTGAAAAATTGAGTTTTACAGACATACCAAATTCCACTGCTTAAAGAAAATGACATTATTTTAAATTCAAAAAGTGAAAACGAAATAACTATTCGCAACTCTTATTCCCCCTTCCTCTTAACTGCTAACTATCAGTCTGCAACGCGACCAAAGTATGCTATTCCAATGACACACCGGCCTGAAATAAAACCGTCTTCTTCTGTCTTCCCTCTTCCGAATGTCAATCATATTCTTTATTTTGACTGCAATTGCGTTTATATGAAAAGCTCCCAGCGATAGGCAGAGTTTCGTAATTTCTTGGAGAGCAAAATCTTTGCTTTCCATGCGCTTCTGTCTTAACAACAAGTGTTATTTTCACAGCTACAATCTACTCCTTCAACTTCATAATAATTACATGTATTTCTGCTCGGAATGAAAATTAACAACGTGAATCTATTTGCACAAAGAGGTAGTGCACAATATTTTACACTTCAATTTAAACCAGCAACACAGGAAAGATTTAACCCATGCAGTCAATTAGCATCTTTATTTCGTAAAGTATAACTGTGAATAATTAACTAAGAACTATTTACATTTCCTTCTTCAAACTTATCTTTTACTTTTCCCTCTACACTACCAGTCCGATAAAACCCCGATTAATATTTTGAAACAGAACCCCTCATCTCAAAAGACTTAACCTGATAGTTATTATGAGTTGAGTCAGGTTAACTATCTAGTAAAGATGCTGGACAGTATAAAAAAGACGTCAAGTATGTCATGTGAACATGCTGAAATGGTATTATGCTAGAGAGAATGAAATGTAAAAACAGGCTTCAGTTCCTGCATCGCAGAGTGAGAAAACAAATCCAAATGATGTGGATACTGATGTGTCTCAAAAGTGATTTAAAAATAAAGAAGTCCTACAAGTGAGGGGTAGGTAAGTTCGCTCCCTGTTTCTGGAGCATAGAAGACAGTTGACAGATTTTTTACGACAGTATAATGAAATATGTGAGAAATCGATGGGCAGGGCTACTGCTATTGTACAAGAAGTAGACAAAGGAATACTGCTCCAGTAATGGTTTAGACGCGACCTGTATAAAGAGAGGAGAGTGGTCAGCTCTCTAGCTAGCTGAGTTCAGCAGTTTTAGTTCAATCTTGAACGAGGAAGTTCAACATGGAGCTAAACTCTCTCCCTTCTGCTCTTCAAGTTCAACCTGTAAGCATTTGTTCCGTTTATACTGGTTTTTAAAGGGAGGTTGTTTTTGGGACTTTGTGTGTATGGAACAGCATAATTAAGCCCAGTGTGGATAGATTGAGTTCGGTAGAAGTTCTTTATTCTGTTTTTTTTTGTGTGTTTCCTTGTATAACAGTGTGATTTTTTTTGTCTGTTTTAAAAATCTTGTAGTCAACTTAGTTATTATACTCCGGGTAATTTTCGATGCACACTTACAGAATCAAAGTGAAAAGTTAGTTCTTGCACTGTCTGCTTAAGAATGTTTTGGATGGTTTATCCACGTCCATAACAGATTTCGGAAAATTGTTGGATTTTAAACAGCGGGAGTGGTAGGCGCTCCTGTCTTTTTTTCGGGTGTTAGTTTGGTTTTGAAGACAAAACCTGGATTTTTTTTAGATTACTTACAGTGTGGAAACAGGCCCTTCGGCCCAACAAGTCCATACCGACCCGCCAGCCACCCATACATTCACCCCTTTACCTAACACTACGGGCAATTTAGCATGGCCAATTCACCTGACCTGCACATCTTTGGACTGTAGGAGGAAACCAGAACACCCGGAGGAAGCCCACGCAGACACGGGGAGAACGTGCAAACTCCACACAGTCAGTCACCTGAGTCGGGAACTGAACCTGGGTCTCACGCTGTGAGGCAGCAGTGCTAACCACTGTTCCACTGTGCCGCCCAATGGCTCTTTCAGTCGCCAAACGCTTTCTGTATGTGAATGCGATGACTTTGGGTGGATTTCAATAAGTAAATAAGACGGAGTTGCAAGAATTAGCAGAGAAGTTGGAATTGGAGCCGTCCGATTCTGTTACAGATGCTCAGCAATTATATTTGTTAGAGAAACCATCAGAATCTAATGAAATGGCATTAATTCAATTGCAAATGAAGCACCCTTAGTTAGAGGTAATAGATAAGGAAAGGGTAGCAGAAATGAAACACTTGTAGAACGACTAGAAACAGAAGAGAGGGAGAAAGATAGAACACAGAAAGAAAAATGAGAGTGCTTGAAATTCAAAAACTGATACTTAAAAAATAAGGTCAGCTTAAAAGGCTGGAGATAAAGGCTGAGGGTAGGCTTAGTGAGGAATTGGTGCAAACCCAAGTGGAAGAGCAGAGAGTTAAAAGAAAATGGTTAGCAGCTGAAGTGGCTGATGATTATGAGCTGGTCCTTTAAACACGGTTTGGCATCCAGAATCAATTTCAGTTCATGAGCAATATAATTTGGAGAAAGATAAATCCTCACGTGGAAAGGGAAAGATAGATGTTAGTGAACGTCATAAGGATAATTTACCACAGTGTAACAAAAACCCTTGAGCGGGACAAAGAAATTTAAAACCCCAGTGTTTTCATTGGAATAAAGTGAGCCACACGAAGTCACAGTGTTGGTGGGTTTGGAGAAAACCAGACGTAGGAAATCCAGACAAGCCTGAAAGTTTTGCTGGACAATTAACAGACAGCACAAGGGAAGTCAGACAACTGTCTCAGAGTGCACAAGATGATCAGAGGTTGGTTAAGGGGCAAGTGCCATACCTGTTTAAAAATATTTTGGCAAGGGTACGTTTAGCCTTATAGGCCAGGCATAACAGTTAAGAAGGTTACAATATTAACAGACACAGGATACGCTCAGTCTGTAATGCTGAAGAATGAGGAGATATGCACTCCTGAGAAAATATTCTCAGAGAAGGCTCTGATGCCAGGAATTCATTGTGGGACAAAAAGAGCTCAGTTATGTAAGGTGAGACTAGGGAGTCCAGAGAAGAGTGGAGAATTTGTGGTCGGAGTACTACACAAACTCTCAGCTCCAATCATACAATTTGTCCTTACAAATGATATCGCTGATTCAACGGGTGGTTTGCGGATACTCTAGTTGAAAAATCAGTAGAAACAAAGGCAACAGGAGACCAGGAGAATGTTTATCGAGGGCGTTTCCCTGATTGTGTGATCACAAGAGCACAGAGGCACTAGTCGAAGCAGGAGAGAGCAAAAGGCACAGGTAAAGGGAGCTGATGCGGTGTTATTCAAAACTTACTTTGATCAAATAAGTGGAACAGCAAAGAAACAAATAGTTAACATGCAAGTATGTTTAACTCTGCTAAGCTGATTGAATTACAGCAGTAAGATGAGGAGTGAAAAAAGTTACATCAAAAGGCTTTTATTGACATACAGAGTGAATGCACACCTGTGAAATATTACTTAACAAAAGATGTCTTATTCAGGAAATGGAGGCCACCACGCATCAAGGCCGATGAAACAGGGGCAAATATTCATCAATTTGCTTTTCTGTAGGGTACAGAAATGAGGTGCTTCGAGTGGCACATGGGCGAGTACTTGGAAATCATTTAGAGATGAGGTACAGACAGGCTAAACGACAAATCTATTTTTATTGTGCTGGGCAGCACAAAGCTGCAGTTGAATTTTGCCTGTCATGTCATAGAGGTCAGCTATTTGGAACCACATACAGTGCTAAAACCTGCACGTTTAATACCTATTCAAGCTGATGAGGAACCTTTCAAAAGAGTCTTGGTTGATTGCATAGGGCCTTACCTCAAACTAAAAGTGGAATTACGCATTAATTAACAAAAATGACCAAATCGACTAGATTTCCAGAGGCAATCCCATTAAGCAACACCACAGCTAAAAAGGTTGTCGTGGCATTGCTTTTTTTCTTTACGAACTACAGACTACCAATAGAGATCTAGTCAAACTTCACATCCAAGCGACGAAGGAGGTTATGAAAAACTTGGGAATAAAATAATTCAAATCAATTGTGTGCCATCCAGAATCGCAGACAGCGTGAGAGAGATGGCATCAAAGGTGAAAGACCATGTTTAGGGATTATATTCTGGAATATCCAAATGACTGTGGTAAGGCAGTACCACTTGTAATTTTTCCGAGCAGAGATGCAATAAATAAATCGACTAAATTCAGTACATTGCAATTAATTTATGTGCACGAAGAATGTTTACAGAGAAATTAATCAGTCAGAATTCAGAAAGCACCCACTTAGACTCTGTGTCAAACTTTAGAATAGGATTAAATAGAGCTGGAGAGTGGGCTAGGCATTATTTAAAAGATCACAGCATACAACGAAACATGAAACTGGTAAGAAATCACACATTTGTAATTTTGCAATTGCAGATACGGTATTGGTTTTACTTCCAGTAACAGGTGAGCCTTTAAAAGCAAGGCTTAGTGAACCTTGTCAAATTGAGAAGAAATTAAGACGAATGAATTAATTGATAAGGACTAGAGACAAAAAGAAACCTCACAGAGTATGTCAAGTGAATATGCTTAAAGGAATTTTGATAGTGAAGGAAAGCCGGAGAAGAAAATGTTAATGATTACAATAGAGAAGGAAGAACCAAGTTCAGAGGATTCTGAATTTGACATTCCTCAAACAAATTAGAAAACGAGGCAGTTGTCAAAAATTAGGATACATTATTGAGTTACCTTCTGCAAGAAAATCTAAATGACCTGGAAGAATTATTACTATCACGTGGGGAGATATGTGGAAATAAACTGTGAAGTACTAACCTACTTGTGCATGATGCAGATGTAGGAGATGCTGTTACGGTTAAGCACCATCCTTCAGGCATAACCCTGAAAGATTGGCACAGGTTCGGGAGGAGATAGAGCACATGCTTCAAGATGACATAAACGAAGTGAGTTATAGCGACTGGAGCTCACTCATAGTGATGCTGCCAAAGCCAGGTTGTACCCAACGGCTGTGTGTGGACAGTCGCAAAGACAACACTGTTACAAAGACTGATGACTAAAAAGTGGTACAAACAACTTACATTTCTAAGTTGGACTTGCTCAGAGGTCCCTAGCAAGTAACTCTGTTAGAGGAAGCAAAGGCGATTTCTGGTTTTGTATTGCTAAATGGACTATATCAGTTCAAAGTCATATCGTTTGGTATGCAAAACCCTTCAGTCACATTTATGAGACTGAATAAAAAGGTCATTTCAGGATTACCCAACTACGTGGTGTACATTGATGACCTGGTGATTTTTAATCACTCATTCAAGGAAGTCTTACAGCATTTCTCAGACTTGTATGAACGAATTTTGAAGGCAGGCTGGGTAATATACACTGCTGAAAGTGAATTTCCCAAAGCGAAATTCACCTTCCTGGGCAATGTTAACAGAAAAATGGCCCCATGAGATGCGAAAACCAAAGAAATTGGGGAATTTCCCTCACGGTCAACACAGAAAGGAATACTAAAGTTCTTGCATTTGAGTGGATTTTACTTAACGTTTGCCTCAAACTTGAGCAGTGTGGCTGTTCCACAAAAAGATTTGTTAAAAAAACGATTTCACAGCCGAATTACTATGTTAACCACTGCCACAATATGAGCCGTACTGGACGACACAAAGCATTTCAAGCTGGCTACCAATGTCGGTGATGCAGGTGTCAGTGTGGTGCCCCTGCAGGAGAATGGCAATGGAATGGAAAGACTCTTTGTATATTTTTTCCCTGAAGGTGAATGGCAATCAACACATATAATCAACAGTGGAGAAAGAGACTTTAAAGTTGGTGTTGATATTACACAATTTCAGTGTTCACATGAATAGCAATGCATCTGAGACAATCGTATCCAGTGATCACAAAACATTGATATTTGGAGGGGAAAAAAGCACAAAAATTCCAGACAATTTGACATTTTTGCATGTGTTAGGTCGCGAAAATGTGATTGCCGATGACTTTTCAAAACTTGAATGAGTTACATAGTTGTTCGCTAGTGGGTGTGCCATCGCCTGAATTTGCACGTGGTTATGGATTTTTGCTCACTTGTCGTAAAGATACTGCAAAACATTGTTTAATTTACTAATCGGGGTTAAAATTTCAAGGGTTAAAATTAATCCATCTTTCGGCATTGATGATTTTATTATTTTTAAGGGTGGAGATGTCACAAAACTAGTCCCATTTTCCAAAAAGCTGTTCCTTGCCTCAAGTAGACTCAATCCTTGATTTATTTCCAGAGGAGCAAAAAACTGGGCCTGACTCTGATCAGTCTAGTTTACTACAGAGATGAAAGCGATTTTGAGAGCTCTTTTGTTTATATTTAAGCAGATGAGAAATTAGGCCAAGATGGCCATATCTTAGAAGTGACCTGGATAAAGGGAGGGGAGTTGCTAGCTCTCTACCAGCTGAGCTGAGCAGTTTTCCTTCAGTCTTGAACTGAGAAATTCCACAGGGAGCTAGCTGTGTGGAAACTCTCTGTCTCTCTTCTTCCCTTAAATATCAACCTGTAAGCATGTTCAATTTATTCTGTTTATTTTTAAAGGGTTTTGCTTATTGACGCTGTTGTGTGTATTCAGAGATACATAATGAAGTCTAGTTGGATAGGCTGAATTACATAGGGGTCTTTTATTCTGTTCTTTGTGTTCCATTGTTTAATTTTGTGACTTTCGGCAGAAGAGTAGTAAAAATGCAAGAGGCATTTCACCTCCTTTACACCCTCCTGGCCTTCTCTTTTATTCCAGTGGTAAATTCTAACCAGTGTTGTCTACGTTTGGTTTCATAGTGTAGAATCGCCCCTTCTCCCAACTTTTACCCCTATCAGGACAAACTTCTTGCCAGAAGCTCGTCTTGCTCAACAATATGTACTCATCTGTTAGTTTTGCTGCCCTTCTGAATTCCTGAACCTTCCTCCACATGAATTCTTACCATCTTTTGCAATGAGCTTTTAAACTCCTCCAACAGAATAATTTCTCTTCTAACCTCAAAGGTCCAATTTATTTTCAAAGTACGCACCCATCAATAAAAATGACTATGTCGAATTCTTTTGAACTCAAAATAAGTCTGACCAATTTCCTTCTTTGTGTTTCTGTGCTGTTTGCTTGCTTCTGGTACCAGATAGTAAGCATATAAAATGGCCGATTAAATTCTTCATAACCCCTCGGAAACTCATATGACAGCGCAGCAAATGCCTCACTAGCTCTGCCTAACAGTTTAGTCTGAACTAGGATTACCCCTGACTCCACAGACCACTCCTTCTGCCGAGCCATTTTTTTCAAATGAAATGAAGAAGGCATTAACATCTTTCTCATCAAAATGTGACAGCTTTTTGACATTTTTGTAGTTTTCACTACTTCTCTTTTAATCTCCATCTTGTACAGTTGACATTGCTGACTAGGTCACAAGTTTCAAGTTCAAATTCTCCCTCATTTTTCGCAGCTAGGAAGCTTCTCTCTTTCATATTCCTGCCTCTCCCTTTCTCTTTCCTTTCCTGCTCTCTCTTGTTGTTCAGATCTCTTCCTTTTCTCTCTTGTTTTCTCTCTCTCTTTTCGTCTCCTTCCCCCTCTCTTTTCTCTCTCAATCTGTATTCTGTCTGTTTCTCTTTCTTCTCTCTCCCTTTCACTTTCTCTCTTTCTTTCCTCTCTCTCTCTGTTTATCTTCGAGCTTCATTTTCCTCAATTGTACTTTATGTTTTTCTACCTCTACTGCACTTGTCTCTTTTTCTGATACAACTACGCTTTTGAGTGAATCCATTCGAATTTCAAATTCCCATTGGTCTTTGGTTAAAACAAATTAAATTTCTTTGCTAAGACTAAAAGTATGGCTGTTTTCTTTCTCTCAGAACTTTATTGGCGAATTTGAGGGTCATTTTCAAATCTCATAATCGCTTTAGCAAATCTAACAGTCACTTCGCTCATATTTAATTGAATCAAGCACAAGTCACTGAAAGTAAACAAATTGTCTAGCCAACATTACTTTTGAAAAACGAGGACACTAAAATGTAAGTGTTTAAATCTGCTGGGATTTTTCGTACCCCCAAATCTATTGAAATCTGACTAAGCAAGGTCATATCCCGAACGACGAAGCGACAAACTGTTGTAACTCATGGTAAACACCCTTGTTTAATTTGAACCAGCAACAAAGAAAACGGTTTAATTTTCCACAATCTTATACCTCGAAAGGATCAAATTGTGTCATTGCTTTGAAAGATTGCCAATAATGCAAATTAAAGCTTGTTTGGAATTTGATACTTTTTCATGATATAAACTTATGTGCTGAATTTGAATTTAGTTTTTTTCCCCAGGCAACCAGCTAATTTGGCTGTTCGACCAAATGCTGCATTCTTTTTTCAGAATATTTAATGCTCTCAGGTAGTTTTTATAACTATTAACTTTCTTAAAGGTACTGTGCACCCACTTCTTTATAACATTGGCCAGGCCATTCTGCGTCCTTCTATTGTTTCAGTTTTACAGAAAAAAAAATGCTTTGTAAGTATTTTGTTTCAACGTCTCAATGAATGTTTGATACTTGTCAAGGAATCTCTCTGAAATAACACCTCGTCAAAATACATATCTTAACTCCACAGTGTCAGGACTAACACTTCACAACGTGAATGACTGCATCTTATTACACAACCAAATATATAAATTAATTAAAATGAAGAACTGCGAATGCTGGAAACGTTGAACAAAGGGAGATAGAAATTGCTGGTGCAAATCAGCAGATCTAGCAGCATCTGTGTGGACAGAGAGGAATGCAGTTATCATTCTAGTGCAGCGATCCTATTTCAGAACATATGTGGCACATTCAAAGGCTGTGAGCACAGTGTACAACATATTCTTTACATGCAAAATTAGCAGCCGTGTCATTCTTTAGAAGAGTTTTTTCTTTATGACCCATTGCACCCTTCAATGAAAATTGATACGAATTGCACAAAGACTTTACTTTTTATAGGATTTTTGGTAATCAAGCATTAAATGCGCCTGGGATATAAGAAACTGGAATTCATTCTGGGATATGGGTCGAAATGGTTCATGATCACATCGATCATTTGATAACGTTAAAGTTGATAGCTCGCTTGTCCATATAGAGAAATGCGAACAGCATGCATTCAAATTCTGCACCGACTTAGGGTATGACAAAGGGCTGACCTTCTTAACCAGTCTCTTCACCAGGTGCATGGTGACCCTCAGGTTATACCTTCCCTACTCACGTCTATTGACGGGCAGATTCATGATGACCTGATGGTTTCACTGAAACTTTTAAAGTCATTTCCACTTCTATATTGTATCTCCATAATTGAAAAGTGGTTCGACGATGAATAATGCAGTGGTATGCACACTCAGGTGTATTTGAAAGCAGAATACTTTCATATGTGCTAATGAAGGGGATAGTTATTGCCCCTGGAAATATACTTGGAAATGCTCCTTTGGATGTGTCGTGACCAGGTGAGTCAGACTTCGAGTTAACAGTAGTAGATTTGAAAACAAAGAGTTTTCCTTGAACTCCAGCCAGGGACAGATGAAGTTTGAAATTAAGATACAATGTTCTCAAGTTCTGAAGATACATAGCAGGCAGGAGATATAACAGTCAACTATTTACACATTAAAACTTCTAATATTTATTTTAACAATGTGATCACTCAGTGAACCTAATTGTTAATTTTAATATTTGCCCTTGAGCATGAAATCGCACGTTCTGTGCTGTAAATTTTGTAGTACTCACGAATTTGAGAGTGACATTTTCTATATCAGAGGCACATGCATTTACTGATATTTTACCAAGTCAAATCTGAATGTACATTTCCCTTAATGACAGGACTGTAAACTGTTGGAATCGTTCTCTGGAGTCTTCATCACTACAAATTTTATTTATTGCAATTCGATATGATTATTATCATTTCTGTCAGTTTTATGATTTGCAGAGTAAAACAGTAAATAAGAGCAGGTCTATGCCATTCGGCCTATCGAGGCTGCTCCACCATTCAATAGGAACACGACAAATCATGCAAGCCAATAATTGGCCCACCGTTCCTTCATGCACGTTCATGCCTTTAACACCATTTCTAATGCACGAAACAGGTATGGCTGGACATCCTGACGTTGGGTTCTATTTCCTGTCACAGGTCAATGGTAGCTTCAATACATCTATATCTCAGGGAGGTGTCTCTCCAAAGCTAGATACGTTGCAAAGTGACGCCTTCAGTATCTACTTAGAAATGTTTTCATAAAGCAAAAGGAGCACAATCAAAATGTGAAATGTGTTGTTCAAGTGACTTCGATGAGTGACTTCTCTTGGTGTATCAAATAACGAACTTTGCAAGTGAACTATAAAATAAAAGATAAGCGTAAAATCAGATGTTTGAGAATTGTCCATTCAAATAGTACAGTACAACTATTAAGCAGAATTGGTAGCATCATCACTAGTCTATTAATTCGGATAGCTTGGTAATGTTCCAGCGATCTACATTCAAATGCTGCCATTAGCAAATGATACATCTTGATTTCAATGAAAAATAAATGTTTTTGGTGGATGCCCTGCAATTTTCGTTCAGAACAGATTGAATTTGCATTCTATCATAGTTTCCAGGATCTTTATCTGTTTGGGAATGTCATGGTTGTTAATTTTCCACTGTATCATTAATACTTGTTTGTCTGAAAATAAATCTTATTTCAAACCTGTTAATATAGTCCTCTGATCAAAAATCTGAGTATAAATTAGTCCTTGTTGCTCCATTGGCTTTCTGATAATGCTTCCACGATCGGTGTGATATTTAGTTCGGGCATAAATACTAGAAGTGTACGTTAGTACAGAACCTCCAGTCAAGGAACTGAACATGATTGCATTCCTCCGTTCCAACATCCTCATTAAAACAGTTCACGCTTAAAATTTTAGCAATTGCAAAACATTCCTGACCTGCTATGGAAAACGAAATCTCACTATCCAAACGTAATTTAGACCCGAGAGTTATTGAGTTATACAGTCATGCAGTCATAGAGATGCACAGCATGGAAATAGACACTTCGGTCCAAACCGTCCATGCCAAACAAATTTCCCAACCAAACGTAGTCCCACCAGCCAGCATCCGGTCCATATCCTTCCAAACCCTTCCTACTCATATACCAATCAAAATGCTTCTTAAATGTTGTAATTGTACTAGCCTCCACCACTTCCTCTGGCAGCTCTTTCCATACACGTACCACCCTCTGCATGAAAAAGTTGCCTCTTACGTCTCTTTTATATCGTTCCCCTCTCACCCTAAACCTAAGCCCTCAAGTTCTGGACTCCCTGACCCCAACGAAAAGACTTTGCTTACTTATCCTATCCATATCCCTCTTAATTTTGTAAACAACTATAAGGTCACCCCTCAGCTTCTGACGCTCCAGGGAAAACAGCCCCAGCCTGTTCAGCGTCTCACTGTAGCTCAAATTCTCCAACCCTCGCAAAATCCTTGTCAGTCTTTTCTGAACCCTTTCAAGTTTCAAAACATCTTTCCGATAGGAAGGAGACGGGAACTGCATGCAATTTTCGAACAGTGGCCTAAACAATGTCCTGTACAGTCGCAACATGACCTCCTAACTCATGTATTCAATACTCTGACCAATAAAGGAAAGCATACCAAACGCCGTCTTCACTATCCTATCTACCTTCGACTTCACTTTCAGCGAGCCATGAACATGCACTCCAAGGTCTCCTTGTTCACCAACACGTCATAGGACCTTACAATTAAGTGAATAAGCCCTGCTAAGAGTTGCTTTCCAAAATTACAGAAACTCGCATTTATCTGAATTAAACTCTTTCAGCCACTTCTCAGCCCATTGGCCCATCTGGTCCAGATCCTGTTGTAATCTGAGATAACCTCCTTCGCTGTCCAATACAACTCCAATTTTGGTGTCATCTGCTAAAATCGTATTCAATCAACTTTGATCAATTGTGGATAGGCGAAACATGACCTCCGAACTCCTTTATTCAATGGAAAACCATCAAGCTCAAGTGTAAGAAATGCTTTATTCACTGCCCTGTCTACCCGTCAATCCACCTTCAAACAATTGTGCATCTTCACGTTAAGCTGTCTTTACTCAGCAACATTCGCCAGAAATCTGTGTTTATTCACCATACGAAAATGCAATAGCTTAGATTTAGCTGAGTTAAACTCCATCTTCACTTGCTCGGGCCAATAGCCAAAGTGCACTCAATCAGAAAGAAATTATGGCACAGCATTCAAAACATTGTTCGGAAATTCAATGTACAACGAACAGATACACTTCGATTAATCTTATGGAGCACTCACATATTTTCCTATCATTGTAAACCATAGGCTGTACTTTCAGATTCAAATGACAAAGCACAAATGATTCCATAAATGTTGCTTTCGGTTATTTCACCGCTATAAATGAATCCCATTGACCCAATACTAGGCATCAGGCATGTTGTCACACGTCACCTCTAATTTATTCCGATATTCTCACTGGTGGAAACAGGTCTTGAGATTCCTTTATCCTTGGGAAAACAAGTTGGAGAATCGTACAGTTTTGTTGCATTTGAATTAATGCTTTCCAGAAGGGTCTTAAGTTCATAAGTGCAGCTGTCAAATGATTAAATGAAGATCAAGGTGAAGGCCATTTACAGGTACAGCTCTGTCACGTCAAAATTATGCGAGTTTCCTTTGTGTAATATTTGGAAGGTCCTTCTGCTTCGGCCACAACCCAAGAGCCATATATCTGATGCATATCCTTGCCAAGTGCACTTTGACATCTCTTTGCAATGTAAGATAGTTTCAGGACTTGATCCTGAAAGTGGCAACCCAGCGAGAAGGGGTCATACAAGATGTGCCTAGCGTGTGTTAAAACATCAAATGGTAAATTGAGTCTCAAACTTGACAAATGATATTGCAGCTACTTAAAACTTTTATTCAGTTACATTTAGTGAATTCTGTGCATTTATGATCACTACAGGTGGCCTTGTACAGAGTGCAAACGAATTGTGCCTGGTTGTTGCCTGGGTTAGTGTATATGAGCTATAAGGAGAGACCAATAAAAAATATCAAATTATGACGCATTGATAGGGTGAATCGTCAGCGCCATTCGTCCGAACTCGAGTGATTAGGTTCCCAACCTGTGCAGCTGATGTTTTTTTTCTCTCTCCCCACATGATGCCAGACTAAGTTCCTTCAGCAATTCCAGTGTTTTCAGATTTCCAAGACTACAGTTCGTTGTTTGGTTATACATAACTAAATGTGGAACAGGCTCACCTGCAGCAATATCTTGCGGAAGTGATCCGAATTTAGAAATTATGCATGGCAGACATCAGAAGACAAAAATGTTGCATTGTTCATGATTATTTCAGAACAAGGACAATGATCTTGATCAAGTGATCAAAGTCTTGATCAAGTGACCAGATTACCAGATAATGACAACTGAAAATCTAATAATCGTGTGTCACACCATTTACTTGATCTATAGTAATGTAGTTATCATTGATTTAAAATTTTAATGTTTGATGTTACTCATCATTGGGTAAACTTCGAAGTTAAAAACGCAGCAGCAGGAGGAAGCATTCTAAACTTTGGGATGACATTAACCTTCAACATGACCATGAATGATTTTCTTTCTCAGTGCCAATACTTCCTCATGATACATTAAGTTTTCACCAGCAGTAGGAAAGCTGGTCATTAGCAGAAACATTTGCTTGCTACACATCTATGAACACAAGATGAGCCGTTATCTGACAATGCCTCAAACACATTTTCTTTCTCGTGGTGGACACCAGACTATTCCAACGTTGCTATGTCAAAATTGCGGTGGAAATTGAAGATTTTCGCCATTGATTGCACTTCGAGGCTTAGAAGCTGGACATCATTTTGCATCACTGCCATTCAGCTGTGCGATCTGGAGCCACGTATTAGCATCTTTGTTTTGCTGTGCACAGAGAATAATGTAATTGTACCCTGTTTATTAATTTGTAGGACCAGGCACGCAAAAAAGTGGCATTCATCTGAATTCAAACAACTCACCCATCAGCGTTCGGATCTGAATACTGGTGACATTAGCATTTTCTTAGTAATAAATTTCCTGCTAGGCACGTGTGTGTGTGTGTGTGTGTGTGTGTGTGTGTGTGTGTGTGTGTGTGTGTGTGTGTGTGTGTGTGTGTGTGTGTGTGTGTGTGTGTGTGTGTGTGTGTGTTGTTGTTGTGAGTGTGTTTCTGTGTGTTCATGAGTGTGTGGGTGTGTGTCTGTGTACATGCGTAAATGCAGTCACTTCTGACATTTGGAATCAGGCTTAACAGAAAGTTTCAAGTTTATTGGAAAAATTGGATTTTCAACACTATCGGAGACATTTTGGATCTTATTTGGGTTTTCTTCCAATATGCCTACTGAGTTATTGGACAACAGTTATGGAAATGTTGACCTTAATACTGATGGCACTTTACAAATAGAAGGATATTTTCGTTTTGTAATTGATTGAAGTGCTAGGATTCCTCTGTAGATTTAAGGGCCAGCACATGCAAGAGTAAGTTCTGATTAATTATTTTCCTACCAGAGATAATTAGTATATGTCACAGTTTTTCTGCAAAGACACTAAAAGCAGAGGAATTCCGTATTTTAAGGAAGTGTTTGATTCTGCATTCTACCTGAGTGAAAGGCTAACAGGGCTAGAATGGAATGTGGAATCATAAGATTCACCATGAACATATCTGCAGTTGGATGCCCTTTGTCTCCTCGCATTATATGAACTCATACACGCATTTATACTGATAGAGGTGCAAACTTTTAACGAAAATGAAACACGGTTGCACCAGATGAAATTATTTTCCATGAATCCTGGCATCTCAGTGCCATCGTTCTTCTGGGTACAAACCCGAACTGATCTTTGCTGTCTTTCTTCAAGATAAAATCACAGGTCGAATGAATGTAAGCTGCTTCTTCTTTCAACAAGTTTTCTTTATGAGGGAGTCCTGATCTAGAGGGCATAGGTTTAGGGTGAGAGGGGAAAGATATAAAAGAGCCCTAATTGGCAACTACTTCACGCAGATGGTGGTACTTGTATGGATGAGCTGCCAGAAGATATCATGGAGGCTGGTACAATTGCAACATTTATGTTGCATTTGGATGGGTATATGAATAGGAAGGGTTTGGAGGGATATGGGCCTGCTGCTGGCAGGTGGGACGAGATTAGTTTGGGATAGCTGGTCGGCGTGGACAGGTTGGACTGAAGGGTCTGTTTCCAATCTGTTCATCTCTATGCATATTACTCTACGACCTGAATAGTGTGGTTTTCGCAAATGTTTGTCAGAAGTTTTTCTATTAATTAACTGACAATACTTACATGCTCGCTTTCACAAAGTTACTTGTGGCTAAAATATTCGAAGGAATATTCAAATAGTTCTACAAGAGCACAAGCACTATGACAATGTATCAATTGAATGTCAATGAAGATCATAGCAGATTAAATCAACAGTGGGTTTGCGTCTGCGATGTTGGAGAGTAAAATTCAATCTTTTTTAACCTTGTCAGAGTTATCCAATTATGTCTCAACGTAATGTGTCACTTCACAGAAATGAAATGTCACGCACTGTCATAATCTGTTTCCATTCGCCTTCTTTGGAAAACATGACGTTGTCATAAACTATCTCACCTGCAAAACATATGCGAATTATTCATTCAAATTTCATCAGTTCCAACGTACGACATCCTCCGACTTACCAGAAATTATTGTAAGCAAAATATCACCAGGAAAAAAATCACAAAGTAGAAGCGAATGACACTGGGATGTTATCGCCCCAGCATTTAATATGAAGACATTTATGATAGCACGAAGCAGCACATGTTAAGTTCGAAATGGATTTTCAAATGTACGATCTCAAAGAAATGTACTGCATGATCCTTGCTATAGTTGGTCAGTAAGTGAGAATAATGGAAGAAAATTTGTAAATATTACACTGTGCCTGTTAATGTTATGTGCCGATCACAGTGTCACAGTAATAATGTCAGGCAGTCAGTTGTTGCATTGAGTGAGTTGATTTGTCTTTGTGATTCCATTCTACTTCTTCAGATGACGTTTAATCAAATGCATTCTCGCAATGATATCTTTATTTGTTCAAGTCGAATAAGGTGCGATTCCCTACTGGAATTAATTAAGATGCATCATTTATAAAATAGCTTATATTTTAGTAAACCCTTTTCATAACATTCTGCTGTCTGCCTCTTTTGTTGGTGTTTTCTTGTGTAATTGCTTTCACAGTATATTTTTGTTGTGCATTCATGTCTTTCACTTGCCAATAAAAATCAACAAGTCTACGGCTTCATTTGCATGCCCGGAATATGAAGAAATCGAGGGAGATAATGAATATATTAGGTCCAGCGTTTCTCTGTCACACAGTTTATTTCCTGCCAGTTATGATGTTCTCCCGAGGACATTGTGCCGTTTCAAAGTGCACCACTCGCTATCTTGTGTCGATGGCAATGACCAATCTCTCGGTCATTATATTTGTGGTCATATACAAAAACACTTATTTATTATTATCAAGCCCCTGTGTTTTTTCTGCACATGACTAAAGTAGGTCGTGCTCATCATACCTTGTGTGATGCTGTCATCAACTGTTCTGTCTGGTTTATCATTTTTATTTGTTTGATAGATTTGTAGTTGTTTGTTACACGAAAATGAAAACACGTTTCTGCATAGAAAAATTGCACCAGCATTGTGCTCTGTTTCATTTATGAGCCTGGGAAGATAGTTAACAATTTTCCATGATTTTGTTATGTCAAACTGATCTATTACATGATCCTGGATTGGTTCGCTATGAGTGCTTTGCTAAAGCTTTGACTCAACTGATCCCATTCGCTCCCATTCTGATAATCAACAGTCTGACTGTGAGATACATTTTAGCATCCACCCAAGTTCGTAAGGAACCGAAATCCTAGTGTGGTGGAGTGAAGCACAATAACGCTGAAATGGAAAGCAAGAGGAAGTCAGTCATTTTACTTTGTGCCACATCTGGTAGCTGTATATTTCTGTGGTTGACATTTATGATACATTTCTTTCTCGATTCCATTGGTTGGATAGAATACACAGATTCTAAGATAATATTCCGAAATTTCGAAATCATTTTGCGGAATTTAATTTGCTCCATGAATACATTTATTTTAGCAGCAACTCTGACCAAATTCATAAATAAAATTAATAATGCTTTGAAATCTCTGGTTTCAGAACTTATAAATAAAGAATAATGAAAATTTACAGCTTAGGACCATGCCCTTCGGCTCTCGAAGCTTGAACAAATCCAATCCACTGACTAAACCTATCGCCCAATTCATAAGCATCTGTACAATTTTAACATGATCTGCCAGCACTTATACATAATCCCCAGTCCGATGAAGGCAAACATCCCACATGCCTTCTTGACCACTCTACCCAGCTGTGCCGCCACCTTCAGGGTACAAAGGACCTTAACTTACAGATCTCTCTGCTCATCATCTTTTCCCATTTACGGCTCTTTTCTTTTGCCATCTAGTTCGCTCTTGAACTTGACTTCACAAAATTCATCAACTCACATTTGCTTGGATTGAGCTCTATCTGCCACGTCTCTGTCCAACTCGCCAATCTATCTATTTTTTTCTGTGATCTCTGACAGTCCCCTATGCTTTCTGTTACTCCATTTGCAGACTTACAGATCAGACCAACAACACCCTCTTCCAGATCATTTATGTATATGGCAAACAACAGTGGCCCGAACACGGATCTCTGTGGAAAAACATTGGTCACCTTCTCGATTTCGAAAATCTCCCTTCAACTACCACTTTCTGTGTCCTGTTGTTGAACCTGCTCTTTATCCATCTGCGCATCTTGTGATTCACTTTCTCCATTAGTTTACCATGGGGAACCTTACCAAACGCATTACTAAAGTCCATGTATATGATATCTACACTTCACCTTCATCGACCAGTTTAGTCACTTCCTCAAACAATTTTATTAAGTTATTAAGGCACGATCTAACCCGCAGAAAACGGTGTTGTCCATCACTGAGAAATCAATTCTTCTCGAATATAAATAGAATTTCTCCCTCAGTTCCTTCTCAAGCAATTTTCCCACACTGACGTCAGGCTCACTGGTCTGTAGAAACCCGGAATATCCCTAATACACTTCTTGACCAGCGGAACAACATGAGCAGCCCTCCAGTCATCCGGCACTTCACGTTTGTTTAAGAATGCTACAATGATATCTGTCAGGGGCCAAGTTATTTCCTCTCTCACTTCCCGCAGCGACCCGGGATAGATCACATCGAGTCTTGGGGATTTGTCCACCACAATATCCTTTAGCCTACCCATCACATCCTCCTTCCTTATGTCGACATGATCATGAGTAAACAAACTTCTATCTCTAATCTCAGTATTCAGCACCTACCGTTCTTCAGTGAACACCGATTCAATTAAACATTGGGAGTCTTACCGATTTTCTCAGGTTCCAAACACAACCTTACTTCCTTATCCTTTAGTTTACCAACCTTTTCTCTGCTTACCCGCTTGCTTCTTATGTAAGAATAAAAGGCCGTGGGAATCTCCGTTCTGCAGCTCACCAAAGCTATTTCATGGCCCCTTTTAGTCCGCTTGATGCCTCGTTTAAGGATGGTCCTACTCCGATATTCATGAAAGCCCCTTCTGCTCATAGCTGCTTGGAACACATGTACTCTTCCCTTTACCTCTTGGTCTGTTGCAGGATTTCTCCTGTCATCCATAGTTCACGAAGATTATCTTATCCAATGTTTTCAAAGCAACATTCCCATCCTACACTAAAGCCTCCCATATATCAAATGTGGATCTTCCTTCAATAGCTATGTCCAATCCACATTTCCCAATTACCGCCTAATTTTGATATAATTTGCCTTGATCCAGTTTGGTACTTATCCCTTAGAAACACTCATTTTTTGTCTATGGGAATTCTAAAACTTACAGAATTGTAGTCACTATTCCCAAAGAAATCTCCCACTGCAACTACTAACACCTGGTCTGACTCATTCCCCAACATCAGGTCCAATATGGCCCCTTATCTCGTCAGACTGTTAACATATTGCTGTTGACAACCTTCCTGGATGCTCCTTACAAAAACTACCCCAACCAGACCTCTGACACTAAGGGTATCCTAGCAAATGTTTGGAAAATTAAAATCTCCCATCACCAGCCTCTACATCATTCCATAATATGTTGTCCAGCTTGTTCTTCTGAATCACGCTCACAGTTAGGAGACCTGCCAAACAGCGGTACCAACGTAACTGCACCCTTTTTACTTCTCAGATACACCCATAATGCCCTCACCGCTCAACCCCCTCCATAGAATCGTCCTGTAGCACATCTGTGATATTATCCCTGACTAGCAATGCTACTTCTCCCCCCGCCACCCCATTTTACTTCTCTCCCTCTTCTGTCTGAATTTATATCCTGGAACATTTAGTTGCCAGTCATGCTGTTCCTTCAAACAAGTCTCTGTGATTGCAATAGCGTCATAATCCCAGGCACCATCCATGAACTAAGTTCATCTGAATAACCACTACACACCTGGCATTCAAGTATGTGCACTTCAGGCCGCCGGTTCTTGTCCAATCATCTGCTGTCTGCCCACTCTTCGCCTTGGCAATGATAGCTTTGTGGACCTTACAATTTCCTGTTTTCATCTTGCTGTCTACTTATCTTCTCTTTTGGTTCCCAGCCCCCTGTCACATTAGTTTAAAATCTCCCCAACAGCAGCAGCAAAAACACCCCCAAGGGCACGAGTTTCAGCTTGGTTAAGGGTTGTAACGTCCAATTTGTAATATTCCCATCTTCCCCAGAATCGTTCCCAATGTCCCACAAATATGCACTCCTACATCCTCCATCATCCCTCAATGCATGTGTTCATCCTGCCTATTCTTTCTTTATTACTCTGGCTAGCACGTGGCACTGGTAGCAACCCCGAGATCACGACCTGTGAGGTCCTCTTCTTTACCTTCTCTCCTTTCTCCCTTAATTCTGCTTTCAGGATAACATCTCTTTTTTTGAAAAAGGTACAATTATTGCCAATGTGCACCACAACAAATGGCTGTTTATCCTCCCCTTGGAAAATGCTCTGCAGCTGATTGGTGACGTCCCTAATCTGAGCAACTGTCAGGCGCCAGATCATCCAGAAGACTCGTTTTCGGTCACATAACTACCTATCTACTCCCCTTCCAATAGAATCCCCTATTTCACTTTACAACAATTTTACAAAATGTAATTAACATAGCATATAATTATATGAATGAAATTAGCATCCCGTCGAAGTAGCTTTTCATTCGTTTTATTGAATTGAAAGGAAGTCCAACGGTTGCCCACACCTTCAATTGCTACTGTACAGAAATAAAAATATTTAGTAATTGTATATGTATGCAAAGATACTTTCCAAATAAAGTGAAAGTTAGTACAGAATATAAATATATAAAATGCAACCATTTTCTTTCCTGTCAATGAAGTTATATTGTCGTCCACATTCTCGCATGTATTTTCCTTAAAGTTTATCATTGTAGTGTCTTGAAGACTACTCTCACAATGTTAGATTATTATCGTAATTATTAACATGATAACGTATGATGAAAAAGCATGATTGGCTGAATTCCCTCTTTCAAATTTGTACCTATTTTCGCGATTATGTGAATGAACTATGTCTATCCCTGCACCCGATTATTGACAGTTAGCTGTCGCTGATTTACTTCAGGGAAAATTAAAATGGCACTACTTCAAAGAAAAATAAAATGTGATGACGAGAGCTCATACGAACTCACAATTAAAAATTAATTAACCTCATTTAGAAAGGTACATGAGAACATCAATGAGATGTATCATTGAGTCAGCGATGTTTGAATCGTTGCAGTGAGAGGAGAGCTTCAGTGTGCCTTTTGTTATCGTTTGATGTTAATCAGAGTTATGCTATTGAGGTACAGTACAAAGTACATAATAAATGAAACAGGAGTAATGATAAGGTCGTTAATCTTCTGCTTACAGTTTTCTCAAAAATAAATTTGGAATGCATAATGTTGAGCAATGTTGTAATTTCAATCTCACAAAAATGTCTCTTCAGTATATCAGTCAGTAGCTCAGGGATTTGATCGCAACAGAACTGAAAACATAAGGGTTACTTGCACAACGACGGGATATATTATTCGTGCAGGAAGGACGTTTCATGTGATGGAAAAACAGAGATTGACCATATGAACTTTACTATTACTGATCCGCTTTGTAAATTAATATAAACATTTCAGGTCTTTAAATTTTAAAAGCTGTCGGCTAATGTGACATGGTGATCCATTCAGACGGTTTTTTTTTTATTCAACTGACTTGCTTTATTCTCTGAAAATTTGTTCCTCCTTTCAGATTATTTTAAACGGTTGTTTGATGGTCACAAACTTTCTGACATTAAATTTACCGCCTTGAGTGCAATGCTATGTAGAGCTGCAATGGTCAATAACTTACGTAGAATTACTGAGGGGGGACATTCTTGGGAATATCTTTTCATTTGGATCCACAAAACCCGTTTCACGTTGAAAGTACAAGACCTGATGACATTCTACTTGTACTTTGAGAATATCCATCAGGGTATAATGGTTCTGAGTGCAATTCTTTAACTATCACGAAATAAAATGGTACTTCTGTGAAATTACATTTGTTTCTCATGTGCCTCTGTTTCATTGGGTTGATTCTTTGACTTTAGTTTGTATGAAGCAGAAAACAGCATGTGACTAAACTAATTACAGCATTGGAAGTGAGTTTAAGAAAAAAAATCAACTTCAATTCAGTACCAATAATTAGCAAGTGATAATGTATAATGCAGAAACAAAGGTCAATGCAAATCAGTGAATTAGGTTAAAGGTTCGTCGAGCTGTTCGCAATAAGAAACAACTTTTCAATGGCTGTCACGTAGTTTCATTTTATTTCACACACAAATACAATTTATATTCAAACGTGGGACAAAGTTACTGAAAGAAAAGGCATCCTAAGCTTGAATGGGAGTTCTATCAAGTGCCCTAAGAAAGGTAACAATAAATATTAGTTTAATGGAGTTCACTGAAACACCAACAAATATTGCACAATTAGCGATTAAATGAAATACGGTTGCACTTATTGAAAATACGTTTTATCAATCCTGGTACCTCATTTCCATCGTTATTCAGATTACAAACTTCAGTTCAAATCTTATAAGATGCTTCATTTTTCAAATAGTGTCTTTCATAACTTCAAAAGTATTGTTTGCCCTGATGATTGTTACATGAATTTCTGTGAACTAATTGATTCTAACGTTAACGGTTTCCAGAGTTATTTGTTTCCGAATTACTCCAAAGAACATTAAAATGTTTCTATGAGAGTCCATGCACTATCACAATGTATCAATTGAAGTCAATGAATACCCTAACAGTATCAATTAGATATGCATGGACGTCTGTGATGTTGGAGTGGACAACATCAATTGTTGTTAAATTTCAATATACGTTTCCATTTTGCTGGAGTTATGTGAATATAAAAGCATTATGTACTTCTAAGACTCTTTCAGGTTCTGGTTCGGCCACATTTTGAGGCTTATTCACAGTTCTAGGTCTCGTGTCTCGGCAAGGATGGACTGGCCATGCAATGTGTTCAAAGGAATGAAAATGTTTACATTTCTGGAGATATTGAGAGCTCCTCGGCAGTACTCGATGTAGTTTAAAAAGTTGAGAAGGAATCCAACTGAAAGTTGGAGAATAATGAATGGCTTGAATGTTGGGAAAATGTTTGCATTAAAAAGAAAGAGCCAAGGACCCGAAGGCATAGCCTTAGAGGCAAAGGACGGTCTTTTAGAAGAAAGCTAAGGAGAACTTTATTCATCCAGCGAGTCGTGAATCTGTGGAGTAAACTGCCAAAGAAGGCTGTGGAAGCCAGGTCAATGCGTGTACGTAACATTGAGATGCATGTGTTTTTCATTATCAACACGATAAATCGTTATGTGGAGACCAGGTCATTGAGTGCACTAAACATTGAGATGCATGTGTTCTTCATTGTCAACACGACAAGTCGTTATGTGCAGACTGGGATAAGAAATTTATCAGCCATGTTTGAAAAATAGAGCAGACCAGCTGGGCTGAATGATCTAAATTCCGCCCCCGTTCGTTATGGTCTTGTCTAATTGTGTCTCAGTACAGTGTATCATTTCAATGATATTGAAACGAACACAGTGTCATAATCTCTTGGCTTTTGTTTTCTTTGTAAATCATGATGTTGACGTGAATTACTTCATCTGCAAAACCAAACCGAATTAATCTGCCAAATTGCATCAGTGTCAGTACCCTGGGGCTTACAATTTCCTCGAATCTGTTGTAAGCACTACACAACATTACCATTGATATTTCTCAGGGTATAAATGAATGGTCGTAGGATTTTATCACCGCAGAGTTAAATACGAAGGGATTAATGGCAGGATAAAGCAAGGTATGAAATGTAGAAATGGCGTTTCAAATGTACGATCTCAAGAAAGTGTACTGCATGGTCCTTGCTGTAGTTGGCCTGCTTGGTAAGTGAGAACAAAAGTCGAAAATTAGTAAGTGTACAACTGTGTCTAATAAAGTTCTTTGCTGATCACAACTGCACAGACCTTACACCAAGCACTCAGTTTTTCGATCAAATGAGTTGATTTGTCGCTGTAGTATTATTGCACCTCTTCAGGTGATATCCAATCAGTTCTTGCAGTTATAATAATTTCTGGTAATGGTTTACTACCTTCTGTGGAATTTTGTGCATTGTTGAAATGGTTATCAACCGAATAGAGATATTATTTCGAACAATATTTGAAACCTTTATTTCTGTAGATTTATGCAAAGTAAGCTTCATTGTTGCAAACATTGATCTGCAGTACTATTGTATTATTGTGAATATCTGTGCAATTGTTTTCTCACTGGAATTAATTCAAACGTTTCAATTATAAAATTGCGTACATTTTAGTCAGTTTTTTCATTCTATTCTGCTGTATTTTTATTTGCATTTTTTGGGCAATTGTTTAAAATACACTGCAGATTTTTCATGTGTTTTCATGTTTTCACTAACCTATAGCAGCCAACAACCGTGTCACTTCATTTCCATGCACGACATGGAAATAGTGGGTGTTAATGGTTAGAGCAAAGACATTTAAGGGCGGCACGGTGGCACAGTGGTTAGCACTGCTGCCTCACAGCGCCTGAAGACCCGGGTTCAATTCCCGACTCAGGCGACTGACTGTGTGGAGTTTGCACGTTCTCCCCGTGTCTGCGTGGGTTTCCTCCGGGTGCTCCGGTTTCCTCCCACAGTCCAAAGATGTGCGGGTCAGGTGAATTGGCCATGCTAAATTGCCCGTAGTGTTAGGTTAGGGGTATGGGTGGGGTTTCGCTTCGGCGGGTCGGTGTGGACTTGTTGGGCCGAAGGGCCTGTTTCCACACTGTAAGTCTAATCTAATCTAATTAGGCAAAGAGTTGAGTCGAATCGACCATGTGTGCTTTACACACAGTTGTGGCCTGATCTACGCTTTCCAAAAATTGCCTCCACGAGCTAATTCTGCAATACTTGGGAAAACTCCCAGGCTTCTTCTGCCCCGTTATCATGCAGAATTTTACTCTGAAATTGCTTTAGTTAATCACGAGTAACAGCAGATGCAAGCGTACCAAATGCTTTCTTCACTATAATAAATTCACCTGTGAATTCATATAAAAGGCTCCATGTTCAGTAAAATTCCCCAGAAGCCTGGCCTTACTTGCTTTACCAAACTGTAGCACTTCACATTTAGCTACGTTAAACCTAACGTGCCATTGCTCAGCCAAGACCAAGTAGTGCTCAATCATAAAAACAAGCTATGGTAAAATATTCAAAGCATTGTTCAGAATTTCAATTAACCAGGAACAATGACGTTTTGATTAATTTTAGGCTGCCGTCAACTTCTTTCCTGTTCATCGTGATCCCATAGAGTGGAGTCTCAGATCCAAATGGGAAAACACAGATGTTTCCATGATTATAACAACCAGTTATTGCAGTGCTAAACATGTATCCCATTATTATGGACGAGGCCAGACACCAACTTTGCACGTAGTTTTAGACAGATGTAACATGAATATTCTAGGAGGGATGCAAGTGATCAAACCGTTTAGTTTTAAAACAAAGCAGCATTTATTGACAAGATTACCGAATAAAACACAAACAAAAGAGAACAAAATGCAAAATAACTTAACTTACACGAAAACCCAACAGATCATCTCAACTTTGTGATGTAGTTCCAAATATTTGCAACAATCCCCGTAAACACCGCTTGTCACAAAGATTAAAATCAAACACAGGATCTTAAAGGAGGAATGTTGGACAGAGACCATGGTACACCTTCCATGTAGCTGTTTCTTGGATCAGCAGCTTCAAAACTTCCTGATTGCTTTAGGGGAATAGATAGACTACCAAAACAAAATCAATCAGGAGAAAAGCTGAGCTGTAAAAACTGGTCACTCCTCCCCGCTCCGTTTCAATGTGCAAGAGGTCCTTTTAATGTTCAAAACCTTTTGTCTGAGACAGTGTATGTTATCCATAATCAAATTCCCCATAAAACACGTCCAAGTACAGATTTTTCAGAACATGTGTTTTCACGACTTCCTCAGAAAAAAATCATGGACAACATTACTTAGTTCAAGGATTAGCGCCATCACATCATCGACCAGTGTTCTTATAGTGGACACTTGTCATTTTACAGAACATAACCGAAGTTCTCACTTGTGGAAACTGGTCTCGTGAGTTTTGTCTCACTGAAACATTTTCTGACAGACCAATTATGTTGCATTTCTAGTAATGTTTTCGAGAAGGATCTCAATGTTCACAGAGATTAACTGCAGTTTACACTGATTGTATGAAGGCCAACGTTCAGACTTTATGCAGGGACATCTCTCTTGTCTCAAAAGCATGAAGGTTTCCATTCTGTAATATGGAGAAGGTCCTCATGCTTGCTTCACAAATTAAGAATCATACATTTTCCGCATGCACTTGGAAATTAGTCAAATGTGAGGACTGTAAATGATGGAATCCAGTGTTTAGATCACAGTGGTGCTGGAAATGCCCAGCAGGTCAGGCAGCATCCGAGGAGCAGGAAAATCTTTCTTGCAAATTCCAGAGTGCATTTTTGCTTTTGTTTAAAATTTATTCGTGAAGTTGTTCGTGAAAACGTCAATACAAGGAGATGGGTTTCCAAAGAAAGTGCATGCCATGCCTGACCTCAGCAGTGGGGTATTGAATGTAACGTTGGTATGTCATGTTGCAGCTGTATAACACACTCACTAAGTCGTCTTGTCGACAGCAATACCTTCTGGAAGATTTATCAGAGTGATCTTAATTTAAACCTTACGAATGGAAGACATCAGAAGACATTATTATGTTGAATGACTAGTGATTATTTCACAATGTAGAAGACGTCTGAAATGTAACAAGAGTCTTGATCAGACGACCATATGACCAAACAGTAGCAAATGACAACATAATAAATAATGTAATATCGCTTACTTCATATAGAGCAGGAATATCAACCTTGTGGAAGATTAATGCAGCATTATGAATGTTTTATCTTACTCAGTATTGCTAAAAAGTTGAACTTAAAGAACAACAACAGGAGAAAGCATTCAGGAGCTTGGGAATACATTAACATTCAATAAGGCCATCAGCAATCCTGTTTGTCAGTGGTAATGTGTTCATGATACAGAAAGTTTTATGCGCAGTAGGAAAGGTGATCGTAAGCAAGGCCTTTTGATGGCTAATCATTTAGGAAGGTTTGAGAAGATTTCTCGATCAGATTGAAGTTCTGGATGTATGTTTGCTGGCTGAGATGGAAGATTCATTTTCAGACGTTTCATCACCATACAAGGTAACTTAATCAGTGAGCCTCCAGTGAAGCACTTTTGATAGTGTCCTGCTTTGTGTTTCTGTGCTTAGGTTTACTTGCGGGATGATGTCAATTTCCGTGGTGACATCTTTTGTTTTTGTAATGTCATTTCCTCCTTTTTGTCAGAAACTGGTAAATGTCTGAACAGAGGATTGGCGTTTCACCTCCAATGTTGCTACGCCAGTTTGTTCCACTCTCCAGAGTCCCCATTAATGTGGGAATTGTACACATTCTTCATAGATTGAACATAGAAGTTTAGAACCTGAAAATCACCTAGCTTCACTGCTGCACTTCTGTGTAATTTTGAGGAATGGCAAAACATCACATTTTTGCAATGGCCAAATCGAAGCTACATTACACTCCGCCACCAATAAACAATGAGAATCACGTAAGAAGCACAAAATGCACATAAATCCAAACAACTTTCCAATTAGAGTTCAGTTCAGAATTCAGATCAGATAAGCACTTATTCGGAGAAAAGAGCTTAAGACACTGCACATTGAGGATTCAGAAAGAGAGAGGGGGGATCTGATGAAAGCGAAGTAATTTTGGGAGGTAGTTTCAATGTCAGTTAAATTGCTGACTTTTACAAGCCATCAGAGAGGCATTTGGAGATACTTAGGTTGTATTCCAGTCTGGTTCCTGACTCTCTGAATAACAAGAGTAGAAAATTGACATTTTAACTGAAGGCGGTTTGCACATGGAAGGGGATTTTCACCTCATATGAAGCCAATAGCTCTGCGTTTCTGTGTAGGTGTAAGGAGCATCAGATGCACGACAGAGTTCGCAATATTTTTTTTTCTCACCAAATTCATGAGTCTATTGCACTTGTTTTTCTGCAAAGTAACTGAAAGCAGATGAATTGAGACATTTTATGGCCGAGTTGTACAAGTTCTGTATCATAAACATGTGAATGGTAGTCAGAGTTGGAACATTATGTGCGGTAATTAGATCAGCTACAATCATACCTCAGGCTCCAATAGCCGAAGTATTCCTGCTCAGATTTCTTGAGCTCATGCACACATTGATACATGATAGACGATGGGGACACATGACGAAATACAGAGAGAAATATATAAAAAGACTTCGCATCAGCTAAATAAATGGAGAAGACCAGAGAGAAAGCATCTAATTTTGAGTTATGCTGGAACGATGAGTGAATTTGACTGGAAACATAATCTGGAAACAGTGATATTCAGTACTTGATTTGTGTCAAAAATGTTTATCCAGTGTATTTTTAATTAAGGTGTTCAGTTTCATGAGGGAAACAATTCTATCAAGAACTTACAGCACAACACTGTCTGTACCTCATAAAATCCAATGCAGGACTCATCTATAAACCTGCACCTTCCCCGCACTCAGTCAGGCGCTGTTGCATGGAAGGGTATTGTGCTCGAGGAGTTAAAGGAACACTCCTGTCTGACTCCCCGTTGAGTCTGAAAGTGTTTCAGATTCAGCTTGGAATTTTCATATTCAACAATGTTAGGAACACGGTGATTGCATGCTCTTCCCCATATGCTTGCTCCATCCTGCTATATTGACCATATCACATATTAAAGATGTATGCTCAATAATTCCAGCGTCTCTTCCTTTGTTTCTCACACAGGAAATGTTTTGGCCATTACAATTCTCTCCCACGGACATTGTGGTATTACAAAGTGCACTACTCGCTACCTGGTGGCTATGGCAATGGTAGATGTCCTGGCCATTATCTTCCAAGTCATTTTGGAAGATGTTATTTATTACTATGAAGCCCCAGTATCTTTCCTGCACATCACTCCCGCCTGTAGTGTTCGCTATGCCATGTCGGTTGCAATCATAGATTGCTCTGTTTGGTTCACCATTGCTTTCTCTTTCGATAGATTTGTAGCGGTTTGTTGCCAAAATCTGCGAACACGATTTTGCACAGAGACAACGGCAACAGTCGTGCTTTCAACAACTTGCATTCTGCTATGCTTGAAAAGCATCCCCAACTACTTCATTTTTGAGGCTGGAAAGATAGTTGACAACATACCATGGTTTTGTTATGTAAAATCGAGCTTTTATACTAATCCTGGATGGGTGGGTTATGAATGCTTTGCTAAAGCTTTATCTCCGTTGCTCCCATTCGCTCTAATTCTGTTCATCAACGCTCTGACTTTCAGACACATTTTAGTTTCAAGCCGAGTCCGTAAGGAGCTGAAAGCTCGCAGCAATGGACAGAAAAGCAGCGACCCAGAGGTGGAAAGCAGGAGGAAGTCTGTCATTTTACTTTTCACCATATCTGGTAGCTTTATACTTCTGTGGTTGATGTTTATCATAAATTTCTTTCGTTACACCTTTAAAGGAATATATTACACAGCGTCTGAAATAGTATTTCAGGATTTTGGATTCATGTTGCGGAATTTAAGTTGCTGCACAAACACATTTCTTTATGCAGCAACTCAGTCTAAGTTCAGAGAGAAAATCAAGAATGCTCTGAAATCGCTGGTTTCGTAAGTTATACAATGAAGACATAACGTGAACTTCTGAGAGTCCACTGGACTATGCTGCATTGTTCCCAGTCCATAAGTGTCAGTTTTATACTTGACCAGCGTCTGTGAAGCAGTAAACCATGGCCAACGATGTGATGCTATGAAAGTAGAAATTACCATGATGGATGGGAATTGAGTATACCTTGTACAGGTCAGCATGATAAACATTTTCACTCTTTCAGAAGTTCAATTTTCACTTTTTCGGATGAGTTTTGAATACATGTGTCATTAATAAATGTAAAAGAGTCACAGAGTATGGATATCTTCAGAAAGTTATTGATTACAAACACTTTTAAGTGCAATGGTAATAACACTATTCTCTGCCTCTGCATTGGTTTAATTCAGGATGTGGTTGAATGTTCTTTATAATCCTATGTTAGATGTGATCCAAGGCAGCCAACATGCAATGCAACGATTTATCCCCAATAAATCCCATATCCCGCACGCTGTGAAATGCTTCTGTTCCATCCCCAGCTATGCCTGTATATCATTCAGCTCCGTTATAACACTTATATAGAAAGCATTCCTTCACCCTTACCGCAATATCTTCCCTCTGTTATGATACTCAGTCCACCTGTCAGTCATTTCTTTCGTAAGGATTGTTCAGATAACTGTACTGCACCACGAAATATGGCTTGGCCATCTGGCGGATAAATCCCGCACTGCATTGCCCTGGTTGGACAGAAATACACAATTCCATTTTTTGGTTGGAAAATCGTGGTGCATGAATTAAAGATATTTACTCTTTAATCCACCTTTAGGTTTGGAATAACTGTTAATGCCATTTCTTGACGTTAATTTGTCATAATGCACATCATGTTCGGCTAACATTACAATATTAAAATGCGTGAAATTTCAACTGTACTGAACAATCAAGAACATTTCACAGCATCATTCATTACAACATGCAACTAACATAGAATATAATTACATAAGTGCAAATATTATCTTGTACAAGTAATAAATGCATTTGGTTTGTTTTATTGGATTGATTCAGGTTCCAATGTTTGTCTACTTAGTCATATACTACTACTGTACTGATCTGAACTTATTTCATGATGATGTTTGCAAAGATATTTTTATTCACAAGATATGTTTTTCAACTAAATATGCACTGAATATAAGTATAGAGAGATCATTTTCTTTCATTTCAATGAAGTTATATTACCTCTTCACTCTTACTAATTTTTGCCTCATATTGAAGTCTTCTCTCGTCATGTTGTATTATTATCATGATTATTACAATGATAATTTACAAAAAAAAACTATGGGCCGAATGCCGTCCTCCTAATTTGCAACAAGATTGGCGATTCTGTGAATTAGCTTTGTCTATTAATGGAACTGATTATGCACACTTGCCTCGGGCAGATTTACTTCAGTAAAAACAAAAGTAATCCTCCAAGAGACCACACAAAATTACAATGGAAACATTCAATGGTCTTATACAGAAAAGGGCCTGATGACATCCATGAGTTGCATCGATCAATCTGTGATGTTTGGTTTGTTGTAGTGAGAGTTATGTTCCAGCATGTTTTTTTTCACTTTGACGCTGATCAGAGTTGTGCTATTGTGGCTGCGCCAAATACAGACCAAATAATGCGGAAATTTTGTCAAGAATATATTCAGCTTGGAAAACATAATGTTGACCAATGTTACAAGTTCAATATCAGAAATGTCTCATAAATATATCAGTCAGTGGTTCAGAGATTTGATCGCCACAGAACTGAAAACAGAAGAATCACTTGGACAACAAATGAGATAGAATTAATGCAAGAAGTACATCAGATATGGATGACCTTCAGAAAGTGTATTACACGATCCATGCTGTAACTGGTCTGCTTTGTAAATGAATATCAACATTTTAGATCTTAAATTTTTAAATGGTGCAAGGTAATGTTACATCGTGATCACGTTTGGTGTTTATACTGAAAATTTGTTTCACGTCTTACATGAACATAGAAACTTGTTTACTGCTCACAGACTTGTGACAATGATTTACTACATTTGGTGTTTGACGATGCTCGTCCTTTGTCAAGGTTAAGTTTTCCTTTGTTTGAGGTCTGAGGGTCGTAAACACCGACTGTACAATATGGCTTAGTATATCGAATTGAAGAATCTTTTATGGTTTTAGAAAAGAATGCTCGCACAATGAAAAAGGACTTGTCAGTTCTCTTAGTGCAGGGTACGATTTTATTTGTTTTTGCAAGCTGTATCGATTGCAGCTACTGATCAGGAGTTGGTGATGGACTGTCAGGGGAATGTAGCAGAAACAGTCATGTTTATGGTTTCGAAACAGACTCTGTGCTTACGAAGGGTATGTTAGGCTCCAAGCGATCAATTGTGATAGGGGACTCTCTAGTCAGAAGCAAGACAGACGTTTCTGCGAAGAGCAGCAAAAACGCAGAATGGTGAGTGGCCTCCCTGGTACCAGCATCAAGGATGTCTCAGAGAGGGTGCAGAATGTTCTCAAAGGGGATCGACGTCAGCAGGAAGTCATTGTACACAATGGAACAAACGACATAAGTAGGGAAAAGGATGGTATTCTGAAGGGAGAAAGAAGAAAGTCGGCATGCATTTAAAAAGGAGGTCCCGAAGTGTAGTTGTATATGTAGTACTGCCAGCGCTAAAAGTTAGTGAGTATACAAATAAGAGGATAGAGGAGCTCCCTGTGTGGCCAAGGAGCTGGTGCCGGGGAGAATGGCTCACATTTTTGAACCATTGGAATCTCTTCTGGGGTTCAAGTGACCTGTAGAATAAGGACTGATTCCACTTGAATTTGAAGGGAACTTTACAGGCAGTGAGATTTTCTGAAGCTGCTCCAAAGGATTGAAAATAGTAAGGTCGGCTGGGCGTCCTGCAACCAAGGGAAGTAGTGAGGAAAGAGATGAATCTGGACTGCAACAGTTGGGAAAGGGAGAGAAACAAACAGTCACGGCAGGTGGAAACAAAGTAGAAATAAAGGTAGGACTCTTAAATTAAAAAAAAATTACTTCAATGTAAGAGGTTTTATAGGCAACGCAGATCAATTCCAGGCATAGCTAGGAACTTGGGACTGGGACATTATATCAATTACACAAACGTGGATCAGGGATAGACAGGACCGGCAGCTTAATATTCCAGAATGCAAATACGAGAGGAAAGATTGAAGGGTCACAGGACAGCCGGGGGTGGGGGTGGGGGAGTGTGGGGTGGGGGGGGGTGATGGTGGCGTTTTTGATACGGGATAGCATTACTGCTATACATAGGGAGCATTTTTCTTGAATTAAATCGAGGCAAGTTATTTGAGGTGGAACTGAGAAATAAAAAAGGGATGAGCTCCATATTCCGATTGTATTATATACCCCCTAATATTCAGTTGGACACTGCGAAACAGATTGTTGAAGAGAGTTCACTTATCTGCAAGAATAATAGAGTGATCATGGCAGGGGATTTTAACTTCCCAACCATAGACCCGGATTGGCATAGTGAAAGATTGCAATGGAGAAGAACTTGCTAATTGTGTTCAAAAAGGTTTTCGAATTCAGTATGTGGATGCACCTACTACAGAAGGTGCAATGCTTGATACAGCCTTGGGAAATAAGGCAGATCATGTGACTGAGGTGTCAGTGGGGAGCACTTTGGGTCTAACGACGGAAGTTCTATCGTTTATAAAACAGGGATGGAAAAGGATGAACCGCAGCTGAAAGTTGAAGTTCTAAATTGAAGGAAGGCGAATTTTGACGATGTAGGGCAAGAACATGGAAAAGCTGATTGTGGGAAGATGTGCACAAGTAAAGTGGTGGCTGGAAAATGGGAAGCCTTCAAAAATGAGATCACGATAATCCAGAGATAGTACATTTCTCTGAGGGTGAAAGGAATGGCTGGTAAGTGTAGGGAATTCTGGATGACTCGGGAAATTGAGGTTTTGAAAAAGAAAAAGCATGAAGTATATGTCAGAATTGACAGGAGAGATCGAGTGAATCCTGAGAAGTGCATAGATGCATTAGAAGTAATTTTAAGAGGGAAACCAGAAGGTCAAAAAGGGGTTTCAGAGATCGCTTCATGAAATAAGTGTCATCAGAAGCCAAACGGCTTCCATAAATACATTAAGGTCAAAGGGGTAACCCGGGTGAAAATAGGGCCCCTCAAAGTTAAGCAAGGCAGTCGGTGTGTGGAGCCACATGAGGCGGAGGAGACATTTAATGAGTATTTTACATCAATATTCATTTTGGAGAAGGATATTGAAGTTACAGAATTTGGCGAAATACACGGTGACATGTTGAAAACTGTCTCTATTGCAGAGGAGGAGGTGCTGGAGCTATTGAAACACATTAAACTGGATAAACCCCAGGACCTGATCTGTTGTAACCTGGAACTCTGTGGGAAGCTAGGGAAGAGATTGCTGTACCCGTTGCTTGTGTCATCGATAGTCACAGGTATGGTGCTGGAAGTTGGCTCACATGATGACACTATTTAAGAAAAAGTTTATGTAAAAGCCAGGGATCTATAGACCGGTGAGCCGGATACCGTGGTGGGGAATTTATTGGAGGGAATCCTGAGGGATAGAATTTATATGTGTTTTGGAAAGGCAAGAACAGATTAGGGGCAGTCAGCATGGCTTTGTGTGTGGGAAATCATGTCTCTCGAATTTGATTGAGATTAGTTGAAGAAGTAACGAAAATGATTGATGAGGCAGAACAGTGGACGTGATCTATGTGAACTTCAGTGAGGCGTTCGACAAAGTTTCTCATGGGAGACTGTTTAGTATGGTTAGAATCTCACGGAATATGGGGAGAACTAGTCATTTGGATACATATGTGGGTCAAAAGTAGAAAACAGGGTGGTGGTCGTGGAGGGATGGTTTTCAGACTGGAAACCTGTGAGAAGTGGTGAGTCGCAAGGATCGGTGCTGATTCCACTACTTTTCATCATTTATGTAAATTATATGGATGTTTACATAGGAGGTATAGTTAATCAGTTTGCAGGTGACATCAAAATTTGAGGTGTACTGTGCAGGGAAGAAAGTCCCATCAGAGTACAACACAATCTTGATCAAATGGACAAATGAGCTAAGAAGTGGCAGATGGAGTTTAATTAAATAAATGTGAGGTGCTAAATTTTGGAAGCACAAGTCAGAGCAGAAACTAAACAATTAATCGTAAGGTCCTGGGGAGTGTTGAGGAACAAAATCAGATCTTAGAATGGAGGTTCATAGTAGAGTCGCAGGTAGATGGGATAGTGAAGAAGACACGTGGTACACAGTCATTTATTGGTCAGAGCATTGAATGTAGGAGTAGGAATGTCGTGCTGCGATGGTACAGGACTTCTTTGTGGGCACTTTTGGGATATTGTGCACAATTCTTGTCTCCTTCCTATCGGAAGGATGTTGTGAAACTTGAAAAGGTTCAGAAAATATTGAAAAAGGTTGTTGCAAGCATTGTAAATTTTGAGGTACGGGGGCGATAAGCTGGAGCGTGTTTCCTGGAGTTTTGGAGGCTGAGGGGTGACATTATCGAGGTTTATAAAATCATGAGGGGCATGAATCGGATAAAAAAGAAAACCTTTTGTTCCCTGGGGTGGGGAAGACCAGAAGTAGAGGCCATAGGTTTTGGGTGAGTGGGGAAAGACAGAAAATTGACTGAATGACAAATCGTCCATGCAGAGAGTGATGCGTGAATGGAATGAGCTGTCAGGTGAAGTGGTGTAGGCTGCTACAATTACAGCATTTTAAAGCTTCTGGATGGGTATATGATTAGGTTGTTTCAGAGGAATATAGGCTAAGTACTGTCAAATAGGACTATTTTAGTTTAGGATATCTGTTCTGCATTCACAAGTTGGACTGAACAGTCTGTTTCCATGTTGTGCATCTCTATGTCTCTATGACTCTGCAACGCAGAGAAACTGGTGATTAGATAAGCAGTTCCATGCTGATCCTCACTCTCTTTCTGACCTTTCTTCCGTGAGAACCTATGTTTGAATTTGCATTTGTTGCAAGGGGTGTCTGTGGAATGTTACAATTATTTGGAACAACATGAAAAAGTTGTTGAAGAGTCGCTTGAGTTTTAAAATATTTATGTTATTGTAAATTCGGTTTCGTTTAGTTCATTTACAAATAAATCCAATTTTGTTTACAACTGAATGATTGGGCCAAGTGCATCACTCCTGGATTATACACACTACAACTGCTTAAAAAAAGTAGAACATGGTAGAGTCTGGGTTACTTGTTCAAATGTTTTCAGGGGTTCAGGGTGGTCCATGATGGGGTTCTTTGCTGGTTTTCCTCTATTGTTTCAATTTGTAACTAAAATTTGCTGGACTCAAAGGCTGCAAGTGATATGTGCTTGTGTTGTTTCTCCCGGTGTAAAATTCGATTGGTTCAGGCAGTGCATGGTGGAGCAAATTTTTTTTCAGGCCCAGAAAGATTTCTGGGGCGAGAAGAAGTGGCTATGGGAGCGTTTCAGAAGGTGAACGATCAAAAGCTGCTGGAGTTAGCAGTAAAGCAGCAGTTGAAAGTACTTCCTTACGTGAAGAAAAGTGAGGTAATTACTGCAAACGTTCAGCAGTTAATTTTGCTGGAAACAACATCAGAATCGTTGGCGATGTCCAAAATTAAATTGAACATGAAGCAGCTTTATTCGGAGGCAAAAGGAAAGGAAATAGCAAAAGAAATGAAACTGCTGGAATTACGATTAATAAACAGATAAAAGAGAAAAAAGAAATCAATCGCTTTAGCTCAATAAAATAAACTGAGATAGGAACAGAGTAGAGAGAGAAAGAGAAAGAAAGGAGAGAGATAAGGCGAGAGAAGAAAGGACGAAAGAGACGGAGTTTGAACTTCAGAAGTTACATTTGGACAGGAGTATCAGGGTAAAACAATGCCAATAAAGGGCTGAACTTCAGCTCAGCGGCGAAGACAAGATGAAGAACCAAATGGCTGGTCGGGGTATATTCAATTATTCCGACAATTTAATGAGATGAATGTTGTATCACTTTTCATCTTATTTGAAAATGCAGCTAAACAACCGCAGTGTTTATTGACCATGTGGGTTTTGTTGATCCAAACTAAACTTGTAGAAAGAGCCAGAGGAGGTACTTTGCGAGAATGATGTGGTGAAGAAAGCCATCGTAAGTGCATATGAGTTTGGGCTCAAAGCATACAGAGACCATATCAGGAATCTTAGGATTGGTCAAAGTTACGTTGAGTTTCACAGAATTACAGAGTGCAAGCAGGCCATTTGGCCCATCGAGTCCACACTGAAACTCAAAAGTAGCATCCCACTAGTCCCAGCGCCCTCCTCTATAGCCTGTTCTCTTTTGTTTACGTTTTAGTTGGTAATCTTGCAAATAAATTCAACTTTTGTTTAACACGAGTGCTTTGACCAGCTGCATCACTCTTGGAATATCTAAATAAGACCTGCTCAAATCAATTAGCAAAGTCAGGGTCTGGGTTACTTTGTTGAAATACTTTGAGATGCATAACCCTGCATTTCCCATAGCAAATCCACTTAACCGAAAAATCCCTGCACACTTTAGACAATTTATCATGAGCAATCCAGCTACACTGCACATCTTTGGATGGTGGGAGGAAACTAGAGTATCCAGAGGAAACCCATGCTGACATGAGAACGTGCAAACTCCACACAGATATTTGTCCAAGGGTGGAAACAAACCCGGGTATCTGGCAGTATAAGACAGCACTTCCACAGACTGTGTCACTGCCCATATTTTGTGTCTCCACACGATTATGAATGATATATTACTTCTGCAGAACAATTGGGTTACATCATTGAGTTATCTAATTCTTCCTTTGTTAAGCTTGTAACTATCATGGCAGCAGTTTGGTTAATTGTTTTATATAGGAATTCACTTTTGTCTTCCCGTTAATGCAAGTTAGGTAAAGATAATATATTATTGCAGCCTATCTCTGGAAATTATTTTTTCTCTCAGAACAGTTATCTTTCTATCTTCTTTCTTCGTGCAGGATGATCCATAGAAATGCGGCTCATTTCGAAAGACTTTGATAAGATTAATACAGCTATGAAAATCTTTATTTTTTTTATCTCAGGAGCTCAAACATACTATTCATACCCGTCTCGTCATGCTTAGTGGTAACCCAAACATAAAATTGAGCTCTTCAGCTTTAAACCAGCTAACTGCATACGTACTTTTTGCAACAGCAAGTGAATCCCCGCCAATTCCGCGAAAGAAAAAAATGAAACGTGATTATGTTGCAATTACAAGTCCATTTTAATTTCAGTTGTCAGATAATATTGAACAGAGGGCGTTTCTGATGGAATATCGGTTACTGGCAGTATGTGATAGAGCCATCTCAGATCAGTTTGGAAAAGTAAAACAAATGAAAAATAATGTCTTAAATTAACCAGTATCCTATTGTTAGATGTCAGTTCCACTAAGTTGGTAGCTCTTCGAAGCTCCAGCCCACTACAAGACTTGAACCCACTCTAAACTTAGAATTTCAAATTAGTTTTGGTATGAAGTCAATCTTGTTACTATCTTGGACCATTATTTGTAAGTTGCACAATTTCATGTGTATACATGCATCGCTGTGGACACTTGTTCTTTGAATATATACAAGCCGAAAGATCAGTTTAGGTTAAAAATGGAGAAGGGGCGTGGAACACTCTAGCTCAGAGTGAAACAGTGGCAGGGAGGGAGGCTGAAAACCACAATGAGCGAATGGAGTTTTGTTTGGAGACAACGATAAGCATATTGGTTCTTGAATTTATTATGATTTCAAAGAATTTAACTTAATTCAGAATTGGATATCAGACAATCTGGCTGACGGCAAATATACAGTGGAGGAGGAAGAGAGAAATTCTACAGCAACAATTGTATGCCACCTGCACACATGTGAAATCTGGTATTATGACGAATGATGGGCCAAAGTTCAGTGTAGATGAAAAATTGAATGGGGAGAAGAAAAATACCTTGGTCATAGTGAGAAACAGCAGAGAGAGAGATCATTGATTACGTTAATAGGCAACAATGGAACCGAGAGACAACAAATTTACTCACGTGGATAGAAGAAACATAATGGTGAAGGATGGCGAGAACAACCTTGTCAAGGACTGCAGAAATGTTGAAAGAGTAAGGAGCAATAGTATGCTATGGTCATCATCACAAAATGACATTTGCAACTCAGTTTAGAGCACATTTGCAGTTGTGACAAGGCAGAAATATAATGGGAAATGTTCACATAGCGTTGCAGGAGAGGTTGACACACATTTGGAAGGTGAAATAGAGTCCAAGAGCTTGAGCGAAGCAGCTAGGAAATGCATTGATAGTTTGCTGTTTGGGAGAAACGTCAAGTAGAAGGGTTCAAATCTCAAGATGCGGAGGCAGCCATTTTGAAACAAATGAGGAGAAAACTTCAACTGTGCATTTCTCTGTAGAGAGCTGTGAATGTACTGGTGCCACGTTTATTTAAGATAAGATCAATAAACTTTTCTGCAATATTGGTATCAAGAGATATGGGGGAAAATGTGATACTGTCAAGCAGTGTTACGGTGCTCGGTGACCTATTCACACTGCTATTTTATTTATGATCCTCATAAAATATGGATTGTCCTTATCCCGAAATCTTACTGTTCCAACCAGTTGTATCGGAAATGCAAATTATAAATAATCAACCAAATTTTATATGGATCTGTAATCTCACAAAGATTTCCATTCCAGGACCCGACCTTTTTTGAAAAAAAAAGTAGCTCTACTTCTCCGAGGGGAGTTTGCAAACACGGTTAGCTATGAAAGGCAGAGGCATACTTCCATTCTGAATGTTCTTTTCTCGTATCAAACTGTCAAAGAAGGAAAACTGCATTCTCTTTTCACAGCAGTCTGTTTCCATATTCTGACAGGCAAACGTCTTCACAGCTGGTGTCAAACTTCAAGTATATAAGTGTGATTTCAGTTGGTAGGGAGGTAGGGTGCCGTGAGGAAAAGGGTAGAGTGCAAGATGTCAATGTTAATGATGCAGTTCCAGAGGGATGTCAGGGTCAAATGTGTATTAATGGCGTGGGGAAGGTCTAGCTGAGAGTGAGAGGAATTCGGCAAAGATTCCAATTTAGATGAAGACTTTCAGAGGGTCCCAGGCATAGATGAATTGATCGAGAGGATACAATAAAGTAGTTTTGATTCGTGGGTGAGGATTTTAAAAACTAAACAACGTATTATACTCTTACATAAGCATTTACTTAGAAGGAATTCATGAATTCAGTTCCTGAGGTAGGGAGAACTCGTGGAAGAGCAGAGTTAAAATGGCAAGATTAGCAGCTGAAATGGTTGACAGTTATGAATTGTTTCATGAATCAAATTTCGCCTCCATGAGGGAGTGAAATTGTGAAAAAGAGAAATCATCAGATAATGAGGGAAAGTTAGATCTCGATGAAGATCATAGAGACAATTTGTAACAGAGTAAAAAGATAACTCTTCAAACAGGAAGAGAAATTTAAAACATTCGTTGCTTTCACTACATATCCAGGCATATGAAACGAGTCCAAGCCAGTCAATTGTGTTGAAGTGGCAACGTTAAGCACAGTGGAGGCAAAGAATCTGTATCAGAATGTTCAACCGGGTCGGAAGTTGTTTAAGGAGGACTTCTACATCTTCTTAAACTGTACACCTTCGAAGGATGAGTTCGCTCACGAAGGCCAGGACCACCAGGCATATAGGTTACAATATTAAAGCATACAGGATCCTCTCAAGGTTTGATGTTGAATGATGAGGAGATATGTACATGGGAAGAACTGTTGCAAGGAAAATTGCTAATAACTGGAATTCACTATGAGAAAAAAAGTCTCGAGACAATGATGGAGAATGAGGTTAGAGTGTCAAGTGAAGAGTGACGAAGTCATGATAGGACAAACTCACAGCTGCAAGAATACAATTTGTCCTTTTTAACGATACATCTGGTTCACAGATAGGAGTGCTGCCTGCTGTGGTTGAAAAGCAGTGGAAACTCGGGAAACAGAAGTATGATATTTTCCTAACTGTGTGGTAACCTCATCACAAAGTCACCAGTTGAAAAAGAATAGACCAAAGAATACAAGTAAGAAAGTTATCGTCGAATTAGCAGACACATTGTTTTCTCAAATTTTTAAGACAAACCAGCAGCGAATGGATGACAAAGCAGGCATTTTGGTTCAGAAAGTTAACTGAATTCCAGCAGAAAGATAAGAAACCTAACCAAATATTTGAAAAGGCATATATGGAAGAGCAATTTAGATGCATCCTTGAATGCTACTATCTTAAAATGGTGTCTTAACGAGGAAGTGGAGGCCATCACATGTTCAGGCAGGTGAGAAATTCACAGACGTTCATCAGGTCGAATAGCTATAGAGTTATAGAAGGAAAGAGTTGTGGATAGCACATGAAGTACGAGTGGGAGGTCATTTCAGGGGTCAGAAAAAGCCAAGATAAAATGCAAAATCATTTTTACTTTTCTGCATATACGACAGAAGAATATAGTTGAATTTTGCCAGGGTCATATACATATCAGATAATTTTAAACCCGCAGTAATAAAACCCGCTCCTTTAATAAATATCCCTTCAGTTTAGGAACCTTTTTAAAGAGTCTTACTTGAGTGTGTAGGATTCCTACTTAAATTAAAAGTGGAAATTAGAATTTGTCAACAATAATGGATGTGCCAACTCCATTTGTGGAGAGCATTACGTTATGCAATATCACAGCTAAAAAGGTTGTGGATGAGTCACTTATGACATTCACGAGATATGGATACCTACACAGATACAATCAGATTAAGGGTCAAACGTATGAAAGGAAATTATGGACAACTCAGGAAGAAAGAACATTTCAAATCAAAGAGACCTTGGAGTACAGATTAATAGCTCCTCGAAAGTGCAGTCGCAGGGAGATAAGACAATGAAGAAGGCATTTGGTACCCTTTCCATTATTGGTCAGGTCATTGAGTATAGAATTTGGGAGGTCATGGTGCACATTTACAGGAGGTTGGTGAAGGCATTTTTTGGAATATTGCGTGCAATTCTTGTCTCCTTCCTGTTGTGAAACTTTAAGGGATTCAGAAAAGATTTATAAGCACGTTGCCAGGGTTGGAAGAATTAAGCTACAGGGAGAGGTTGAAGAGGCTGGGCTGTTTTCCCTGGAGCCTGAAAGTTCTGTTGTGACCTCATAGAGATCTATACAATCATCAGAGGAATGGATAAGATATTAGATTAGATTAGATTAGACTTACAGTGTGGAAACAGGCCCTTCGGCCCAACAAGTCCACACCGACCCGCCGAAGCGAAACCCACCCATACCCCTACATTTACCCCTTACCTAACACTACGGGCAATTTAGCATGGCCAATTCACCTGACCCGCACATCTTTGGACTGTGGGAGGAAACCGGAGCACCCGGAGGAAACCCACGCAGACACGGGGAGAACGTGCAAACTCCACACAGTCAGTCACCTGAGTCGCGAATTGAACCCGGGTCTCAGGTGCTGTGAGGCAGCAGTGCTAACCACTGTGCCAGCGTGCCGCCCACTAATCTAGAAAAAGTGTTTTCCCTGTGATGAGGGAGTCCAGAACTAGGGTGCATAGTTATACAGTTAGAGGGGAAAGATACAAAAGAGACCTAAGGGGCAACCTTTTCATGCAGAGGGTAGTATATGTATGGAATTATCTGCCTGAAGACGTGGAGGAGACTGGTGCAATTGCAACATTTAAAAGGCTTTTGGACGGGCATATTAATAGAAAGGGTTTAGAGAAGTATGAACAACGTGTTGGCAAATGGAAATAGATTTTGGTTGAGATATCTGGTCAGCATGGGCGAGTTGGATCGAAAGGGCTGCTTCCAAAATGTATATCGCTGTGACTCTACTGCATACCACCCATAATCGCAGGGAACGCTAGAAAGGTGGCACCAGATAGTAAAGACCATATTGAGGACTTGTAGTCAAGACTATCCAGATGATTGGAATAACGGAATTCTGTTTGCACTTTTTGCAGTCAAGGATGCACCAAATGAATCGAACAAATGCAGTCCATTTGAATTAATTTTATGTGTAAGACGTGAGAGGTCCACGAATATTAACTAAGAAGAAATTGATGAGTCAGAGTTTAGAGACTACATATTCGGATTGTGTGTCACATAACTTGGTATACAACGAAAAGGAAGCAGACAAGAAATGAAAAGTTGTAATTTGCCATCGTGGTTTGGGTGTCAGTGAAATTTCCAGTGATAGGTGAACCTTTCAAAGCAATGTTTACTGAACTTCATCACGTCAAAATGAGATTGAATGAGGTGAACTATGTGAAAAGAACTCCAGACAGAAAGAAGTCGCATATGGTGTGTCTTGTGGATATGCTGAAAAGATATTTTGACAGGAAAGGCAAGTAAAAGGATACTGTGTTATTGTTTACAATACAGAGTGATGAGTCAACTCCAGAGGATTCTGAATTTCGCATTCCTCAAATTAAATTGTATAACGCGAAAGTTTGCAAAACTTGAGATAAATTATTGAACTTACTTCCAGGGATAAATCGAAATGACCTGAAAGAGTTATTGCTATCACATGTGGAGATATGTACAAATAACCTGGGAAGTACTAACCTAATTATGCATGATGTTGATACAAGCGATGCAGTTGTGATTAAGCAACATCCATGTTGGCATAAACCTCTAAAGTTGGCACAGGTTCAAAAGTAGAATGAATGCATGCTTCAAGACGATATAATTGAAGAGAGGTACATTGATTTGAGCTCATAAATTGTAATGGTGCCAAAATCAGATTGTACGCAAAAGTTATGTGTGAACTGTCGCAAAGTTGATGCAGTTACAAAAACTGTTGCATATACGATTCCACAATTGGAAGACTGACCCTCTGGTAGTACAGCACTACCCTTATCCCGATGCTTCAAAAGTGTGGCAAACCCTCAGTACTTACACTCTAAAATTGTAGTGCTCCATTAATACTGACCCTCTGACAGTGAGGAACTCCCTCAGCACTGACACATCAATAGCACAGCACTCCAGAAGCATTATCCCTCTGAGAGTGCAGCACTTTCACAGCAATGACACTCTAACAGATCGGCAATTCCTCAGCACTGACACTCCGTTAGTGGAATGCTCCACCAGTATTGACGCACCCCGACAATGCAGCACTCCCTCAGCATTGAGACTGCAACAGAGCGGAACTTCCTCAGTTCTGACAATTGGGCAGAGCGGGATTCCCTCAGTACTGACTTTCCAACGACGCATCGCTCCCTCAGCATTGATCCTCTGACAAGGCAGCAATGCCTCAGTACTGGCCTTCTGACAATGAGGGACTTCATCAATGCTGAATATCTGGCAGGGCAGCATTCGTTTTGGACTGACCCATTGACAGTGCAGCAGTTCCTTGCGCCTCCTCTACAATTCAATTTGACCTCAGCTGATCGGTCTACTTCACAATTCTCTTTCTCAATTTTTGAAAGGTTTGCTTCTTGGTGCCGAAATGATGAAACACGAGAAGAAATATATTTCTCAAAGCGATCAAGCCAAGACACTTGAGGATTCTACCTTCCTGAGTGTAGTTAAAACGTGCTCTTGTATCCTCAGACTGATGCCAGTCTCGCTTGTCCAACAATTCTTGGTTATTGAATCAACTTGTTTCCATTCGTCTGGTAAATCTTATCTGAAGTGCAATAATTCTACCATTACATTCATTTGGGATCACAATATACGGAAACATTCAGCTAGCTTTCCTGTATACCTGTTGCATCTATGTAATAACATTCTGTGATTCATGCATGAAAACATGCACACATGTATCAATCTCTGAGCTCTGCCTTCTCACACTGTTTTGTTTTGTACTTCCACTCAAAATGGGTAATTTCTCATTTTCCCAGTCAGTTATCAATTGGCCAGATCTTGCCCATCGTCGTAAATAATGAATATATATTTGTCCCCATATTCTTTTTGCAATTCATTAGACTGCGTCCACCCTGGACAGTTTATGGCAATTAAAATCCAGGATTCAGAACGACACATGGGTCTCTGTAATAATTCTGCCGTGACAGAACCACCACTGGTAGTCTTCTGATTTTTCATACTCTCCGAATGCTCAGTGTCTAACTTGTTTAGTGTTTAATTAAGAAAGACTGTGGAGCAGGTGAGTTACTCCACAAGATCAAGCTACCTGATTCACCTCTGTCAGCACACAATAGCCTTGACTTTAATCGCACATCCACCTTTCAACTGATTAATTCGAGTCTTATACCTGAATTGCTACTTCTTAAACAGTGATCTTAAAGTTCAAATGAAGTAAAATACGTATTCCAATAGGAGGTGTGTGAGTCTCTTAGCCCCCAGACGTGATTTAACAGCAGTGTCTGGTGATGCAGACAGTTCCGTGAACAACTTCAGTGCTGCATGCAGACTGCAAAATCCTACCCCCAGTCATTACCACACCAGGTATGTCTGATACTGGTGAATCACCCCGACCAAAGACATGTTGAAATGAATAGGACAATCTCAATGAGCACCGTACACTTCAGGGATAGAATCATCTACATGAAGGTCAGGGGAGCTCGATGCCTGCCTCGCCAGCCTGGACTAGAAGAACGTTTTGCCAAGATATTACAGATCTACATGAGGGATTTGCACTCCAAAATCGGCTGCTGGGAGGGAATTGGCAAATCGATCAAACTGCTGTACAACAGCATTGTTAGTTCACTCTCAATCAATGAGTGGGAATCAGATAGTTTCCCGATCAGTTCCCGTGTCAGGCAGTGCTGCAAAATTTTTCCTGCCTTATTTGCGTTTTGTTTAGAACATTTTTGCTGGTCCATTGGAAAGGATGTGAGCCTCAGATGTGCAACTATTTCGGACAGTCGAGACCACCAGCTCAAAGCCTTCCTGCACTTCGATTACTTTTTCGTTTTTTGCTTGGAAGTGCTGTCACTGCACAGACTCATTAGTGCCTGCATCTGGTTCGAACTGCCGTTGGGTAGAAAGGCAAATGCAAGGCCATGCTCGGAAGCGTATTGCCAAGGTGTGGCAGATACTGAGCTTTGAGAGCACCACTCCCTCACCTTTGTGGGTAAAAACTTAGTCATCAGATGTGGGGTACACTCTCTCTCTGTTGGACGTGGTGCAGTTTCGACCCATGCTAGGAATTGTGTTGTTTGTGTCACCCGAAATATATTCTTCTTCATCTGGATGTCAAAGATGGACCATGTCTTCTGGGACTCTATGTACAAAGTTCTGAATAAGGCAAAGACAACAACACAACCAATGTTGCCCTCACACTGACGGCAAATGTGTGCAAATGCATCAAGCTGTACGTAGATTGTTGGAACAGAAACAAGTGTCACTATGTGCGAAGGTTCTACCTGTCTCTAGTGCAATGAATGATGGGACTGGCCTCGTTGTGGTGTAACGCTTCAACCAGTTGGATAGTTCCTTATCACCTGCACCTCCTGGAGAAATTTGTGAAGAGAAACACCTTTGACCATCAGTCCATCACGGACATAGTATCCTCGAAAACCTGCGGGAAAGGGAGAGGGTGGATCATGTTAGGTGAATCCCTGAGCAAACTTTTAAACCATTTAGCAGAATGTCCCATCACCAGAACTTTCTAACAAGCACCAAAACATTATATGGCTGTTGGTGAGAAGGGCACTACCTGTGAGATCCACATATGTACATTCGGTCTGTGACACTGCACGCTGCCATTGAAATGGCTGTGGGGGATGGGGGGGGGTGCGGGAGAGACTGGCACATAACTGCTGGAATGTGCCTTTGTAAAAGCAATTTGGAGGACGATGCCGTTGTTTGAGCCGATTCTCGTCCTGAACAGCTCCATAATATGAGTCTCTGTGCTCTGCGGAATGCAAACCGAGACAAATACTGCCTGCTTAAGGAGGGCCATCAAATCGGTGAAAGATGCTCTTTGGACTGATTCAAACTTGTTGGTCTTCCAGAAAAATCAGTTGACACCGACAGAGTGCTGTGGACTGATACATTCCAACAAGGAAAATGTTGCTTTGCATTGTGGATCTCGTGAATTGGTGGATCAGCTGGAGATTACGGTTCAGCTGTTCTGTTTGTTGTTCAGGGTTTAACGTGATAGTGTGAATTGGTCTCTATTACAATGGTTCAAAGACTGCCAGTCATC